>NW_003852540.1:729698-734359 GCF_000181295.1 Otolemur garnettii | reverse complement strand
GCCCTTTTTTCTTAGGTTCTAGACTAGTGCCTGGCACAGGGAAGATACTCAATGCCTGCTTTTAAATATCTCTATAGCAGGCTGTTTTATGGTTATTCTCTATAGCCAAAGAACAAGCTTGTTGTCATGCAGTCCTCCTGTGACTCTGGAAGTGTCATGTAAACTTCCTGAGTCTTAAATTTCTTCAGCTCTGCAATGGTGGTTAACAGTATACATCCCATGGGGTTGACATGCAGATTAACATGAATGAAGCTTTTAAGCACTCTGTGTGTGTCTGATACCCTGAGGGGCAGGTACGTGATAGTGATGGACATTTAGGTTGTCTCTGGCATTTCACCTTCTGGTAAATACATGAATGAACTTTTCTAGTTATTTCCTCCATATATTTGTAGGCATGGAACTGCTGAGTCACAGAGCATGTGCCATTGACATTTTTATCCTAGCAACAGATCAGGCTTTGGAAAGTTGGTACAATTTATAATCCCACCAACGCCGGCATTATCATCTTCTCCAGTCTGGTGGGTTTGAATGAGTGCACGCTGTTGTGTTATGTTACATTCCTTTGATCTCAAGGGTAGCTCAACATCTCCTCATCTGTGTGACCCATGTGCAAGACGGGCCCCCAGGGCCCAGCATGGAGGAGCTTAATCACAGAAGCACAGACAAGTAGCCCAAAGTAATTAACAAGGAATCAGGTTTTACTTGTGTCTCTCAAAGAACATTAAAGGGGCTCTAATTCATAACTCAAAGGGCTCTTCTCAAAAGCTATTTCCTTTCCTCCCCAGTTCTCTCACCCCTGCAGGCAGAAAAGGCTTTAGAGAGCTAGGGCTGGGGGAACATTCACAAATTAATAAGCCACATCTTTGTCACACATATTTTGCTTTTTTGGGTGTGAATTGCCAGCTCATGCCTTTGGCTCTCTTTCCTATTGTGACATTTGTATTTCTTTTTTGATTTGCACAAATCTATTTACGTATCTTCAGAGAGCAGATCAAGTACCCCCTGCCCCTGAAGCAGATGGCAGCAACGCCTCACATCCTTGGCTTGCACCCTCCACCATGGGATTCCAGGAATTCCTAGGCCCTAAAAGAGTTCCTGAAACCTTCAGGTTTCCTTTGTCTTGTTCGTCCTCACCTCTATCCCCCTTCCAACCTCAGATCTTAGGGGTGTCTGCATACGGGTAGTGGTGAGGTTACCATAGAGACCTAGGCTACATTATATCATGTTAGTAGGCTGTGGCCAGCATCTTTTTCTTTTTTTTTTTTAAAATGAAACAGACTAGACCAGAATAGAAAACATAAAAATGCATCACAAGTAGTAAGGGTATTTTTTTTAAATAAAACATGATATATACACATATATTGGGTCATGCTATAAATGTGTTTCTTATACCAATTCTATAGGAGTCATTGAAATTTAGTGCATTGGGGCTTCTGATCCTTGGCTAAGGGTTTGGGGATTTGACTTTTTAAATCATGCATGTTGAGGTGACCTATAGTTGGCCCTATCTTCTAGTCTTATTAGCCATGCAATAAATAAATCTGCCTCTCCACTCACCCAGGCCAGACCACACCCCTTGACTTATAAGTGCCACCACTACAGTTGTGGTTCTGCCCGCAGCCTGTGTGTGCCTCCCCCAGACTGCCAACTGGACTGCCACTCCCAGCTTTGCATCACTTCTTGCTCCAGGCCCCTGTTGCCTTGAGCTGAGAGATTTCACGGGGCTCTGTTGGGAAACCCTCCCGCCTACTTCTCAGATGGGCCCATCTTGTTCTTGTATAGATCACAGCCGTTTTTCTCCCCCCTTACTGACCACTTTCCCTTCATCCATTCCAGGAGGAGCTGCTGCCTCTCAGTGGCCTCGCCCACCTGTCTGTCTACCGCAGGCATCACTCTGTGCCTCAGGGCTGTTAGTTTTCCATTTCTTAGGTCATTTTGATGTAATTTTGGGAAGATGAAGGTAAATCCTTGAGTTTCAAGTTCGCAGGCTCGAAAGCGGAAACCAGATTTTTAAAAATTGAGGTAAAACTCACATAATCTAAAATTAACCATTGAAAAAGGAGCAATTCGTCGGCACCTAGTTCATTCACAATGCCGTGCAGCTAGCACCTCTTTATCCCCTAAAAGAAACCCTGTGCCCAGTAAGCACTCACTCCCCACTATTCCCTCCCTCCAGCCCTGACAATCACTAATCCATGTCCTGTCTATAGAATTACCTGTTATGCATATTTTTTGTGAAGGAGTCTACGACATGTGATCTTCCTGCATATTTTTTGTGAATGAGTCTAGGACATGTGACCTTCTGCATATTTTCTGTGAATGGAGTCATACAACACGTGACCTTCTGTGTCTGGCTTCTTTCCCCAGCATGAAGTTTTTGAGGTTCATCCACATTGTATCATTCGTTTCTTTTTATGGATTAATAATATTTTGTTCCTTTTTATGACTGAATAACTGCACTTGCTTCATTCATTTTTATATCTTCAAATAATATTTCATCATGTGCATGTGCCACACAGTTTGTTTCTCCATTTGTTAATTGATGGACATTTGGGTTGTTTCTACCCTTTGGATATTGTGAATAGTAGTGTTGTTCTGAATACCCAGATGTGCATGTGTTTATTTTAGTAATGGTTTTCTATTCTTTTTTTTTGAGACAGAGTCTCACTGTGTCACCCTTGGTAGAGTGCCGTGATGTCACAGCTCACAGCAACCTCAAACTCTTTGGCTTAAGCAATTCTTTTGCCTCAGCCTCCCAGGTAGCTGGGACTACAAGCATCTGCCACAACACCCGGCTATTTTTTGTTGCAGTTAACTGGCCTGGGCTGGTTTTGAACCTGGCTCCCTCGGTGTATGTGGCTGAAGCCATACCACTATGCTACAGGGGCCGAGCCACAGTTTTCTGTTCTTTCAAGTATAAATCTACAAGTGAAATTACTGGATCATATGGTAATTTTATGTTTAACTTTTTTTTATTTTTTATTTTTATTTTTATTTTTATTTTTATTTTTTTTGAGACAGAGCCTCAAGCTGTCCCCCTGGGCAGAGTGCCATGGCATTACAGCTCACAGCAATCTCCAACTCCTGGGCTCAAGCGAGTCTCCTGCCTCTGCCTCCCAAGTAGCTGGGACCACAGGCGCCCGCCACAATGCCTGGCTATTTTTTGGTTGCAGCCATCATTGTTGTTTGGCGGGTCCGGGCTGGGGATTCGAACCCGCCACCTTAGGTGTACGTGGCTGGTGCCTTAGCCGGTTGAGCTATAGGCGCCGAGCCTAACTTTTTTTTAAATAATAAAAATTTATTTTCTCACAATTCTGGAGGCTGAAAGTCTGAGGTCAAGGTATCTGTGAGTTTGTTTCTTTTGAGCCCCCTTTGTTCGGCTTATGGATGGACACCTTCTTCAGTGTCCTCCCGTGGTCTTCCCTCTGTGTCTGCCCATGTCCTCATCTCATCTTACAAGGGAATTATTCCAATATGTTTAACTTTTTCAGGAACCATCAGACTGTTTTCCACAGGGGCTGAACCATTTCATCTTCCCGCCAGCAGTGTAAAATGTCTCCAAATCCCTGCCAAGTCTTACCGTGTCCTTTATTATCATTGTTCTAGCCATCCTAGAGGGTGTGAACTGGTATCTCATTGTGCTTTGATTTGCACTTCCCTGTTGATGAGTGATGCCGAGTGTCTTTCCATGGGTTTTGGGTCATTTGCATATCTTTTCTGAAGGAATGTCTAGTCATGTCCTACGCCCATTTTAAAAATTGAGTTATCTTTTTGTTGTTAAGTTGTAAGTATTTTTTATATATTCTAGAGACTAGACTTGCTTTTGAATTCTGTCTTTGCCTAGGTACCCATCTAGCTGTCTATGGGAAAGATAAACTTAACAAAGGCTGATCTGAAGCTGGATGATCAAGGCTGGACTGAGTCAAGTCAGAAAAAAGCCTGCTAGCCTGCTGAGGAGGTCCCCAGCTCTCTGTCCCTGGTTCTGTTCTATTTAGCATTTTTACTTATGGCTTAAAGGTGGTCACGACTAAAGTTTGAATGATGTTAAGTTTCTGCTTATCAACTGGGAACATTGATAGGTGATATGAGGAAATTTTCAGAAAGCATTAGTTCTGTACTGAACGGGCCCTTGGTGACTTAAGGCTCGCACAACCTGGGAACCTCAAATGTAAACTGCCCAGGAGCAGTAGTGAGACATCTGATGTTCTGCAGGACGGCACCTTCATTTAGGAAAAGGGGTGCTCACCAGTACAGGTGACGTATGTGGGGTGGATCAGAGGTGGAGGGGGCTTAAGCTCATCTTTAGGAGTTAAAGGCAAGGAGATATTCCACAGGGTATTATCTTGGAGAGGGCTTTAAGTGTGCCCAAGGGACCAGACTCTATAGGCTTTGTAGGATCCTGGAGCAATGTAATTTCCCCACAATCCTCGTTCTATTACTCCCTCTCCAATTCCTCTCAGTGATCATTAGCAAAACTCTGAAAATGCAAAGGACCTGTGCTTGTCTTTGGGAGTATCAAGAAAAGAAATAGTTGTAGAGGCCAAATATTCAGCCACAACAGGCTGAGGGGAACCTGAAAGAATATAATAGAGTATCTGGGGTGTCCAACCTGTGGCCTGTGGGCTGCATTCTGATTTTGTGAGGATTTCATTTGCTTATAT
>NW_003852540.1:714868-729210 GCF_000181295.1 Otolemur garnettii | reverse complement strand
AGACCCCCTGTTCTCAAACTCTTATCTCTAAATATGCTTCTGGGGGAGCCCAGACTAAGATGCAACAGAAGGTACATTGTCCAGATCCAGGGAGGCCACAGCCCTGTCCTTTCTGTATGTGAGCTGGTCTCACATGGACTCATACCTCCGTTGGTTCAGGCCACCATGTGAAGGTGTCTATTAGACAAGGCCCCTGGAGCGTTCTCAGAGCAGGGTGTCAAGGACAGGAAGAGCATGGAAGCCATATCTTACAAGATGCTGTTGAGATAGTGCGTTTTGTTTGGAAAGGAGAAATTGCAGTGTTTGGCTTTACCCACATCAAGGACAGTCACCAGTGGCCTATTAGTTTCTTACTGCCGCTGTAACAAATGGCCACAAACTTAGTGGTTTATAACAACACATTTGCAACAATCTTACAGCTCTAGAGGTTGGAAGTCTCACCCTGCTAAGATCAAGGAGTTAGTAGGGTGGTGTTGCTTCTGGACCCTCTAGCAGAGAATCTGCTCCTCCTCTTTCCTGGCTCCCCGGGGCATTGCTTGGTGCATGGCCCTGTTCCATCTGCAAAGCAGCAACCTTAGCAGTCTGACTTCTGCTTCCAGCATCACCTCTTTTCTTACCTCCTGCCTTCCTCCTTCCCTTATAAGGATCCTTATGATTACATTGGGCACTCTTGGAAAATCTAGGTTAATCTTCCAATCTCCAATCATACCTGCAAAGTCCCTTTTGTCACGTAAGGTAACCTATTCACAGGTTCTGGGGATTAGGCTGTGGACATCTTTGGGGGTTTATAATTCTGCCTACTATAGGTGGAAAAGTGTTTTGTTTTCTTTTGCATGACTTCAGGAGGCAGGACCTGGACTAGTAAGTGAAGGTTGCAGGGGAGACATGTGGAACTAAGAAGAGATAGCCTGCTTCATAGAATAGACTTTCTACAAGAGGTAGTTGCCTTGTTTTCTAGGGATTCTTCAAGTAGAAGAAGATCTGTGCTTGGAACATTGCTTCAGCAGGATCTCCTGCATCAGGTGGGGTGTGCGACCAAGTGGCATTGATAGTTCCAATTTTAAGAGTATTAATTTTACACAGACTTTTAGGCATGCCGTTTTAGCTATTTGGTTTATGATTCAGGAGATTAGACAACGTTTGACACATGGCATGTGACAGGACACAGGCACACCCCAGTGTGGCAGGCCCTGGCAGTGGCTTGCAGTGCTCACTCAGAGATCACCATTGCTGCCGGGCCAGCATCTGACTGCAGGCAACTGTGATGCTCTGTCAAGATCTCCACTTAGCTCATGTGTGGTCCAGGCTGCAGGGTCTGAAAGTCAATGACACTAGGAGCAGGCCTTAGTCAATGGCAAAAAGAAATGGGTAGATGAATAACCCAGCGTCCCCACCCTAGTAATTGCGTGGTGAGGGTTGCTTCATACCAGCTGCCCAGAGTGGCAACCGCTCATTAAAGTTCCTCCGGGAAGCATTGGCTTCTATCCCTTCCCGGACTCTCTTTCCCATTCTCTGCAGTGCTTCCTAAGATCATCTCCCCAATAGACCCCCTGTTCTCAAACTCTTATCTCTAAATATGCTTCTGGGGGGGGGAGCCCAGACTAAGATGCAACAGAAGGTTTCCGGGAGAAAGAAAACCTTCTCTGACATGATACAATGTGAACTAAGAGTTTCCTGGAGGCAGTACCACTCTTTTCAGCACAGAAATTCTTAGCATCATCTTCATTCTGAGAATTCTAAAATAGGCTCCTGCCTTTCTTAGCCATATGTAAAGTGCTGCTCTCAATGTTCCGTCGGGAACAATCCCCTTACCACAGGAGTCATGCATTTATTCTTGGTATTTGTCTATGGAATGTGCATGGAATTCCTGTGGTCCCTGAGTTGGTTGTGGGAGGAAGTGTGATGTTCTGGACTTCCAGAATCGATTTTATTTTTCAACTCTAAGCACCCAGCTGATGACGTGCAGGTGGCTTCATTTCTTCCCGTCCAAATTTTCTTAGCCTATCCATTTTTTGGAGGGATGGTGGTGGTATATTTGGGATCGTTACCTCAGTCTTAGCCCACTCCAGGCCTGCCTTCTCTTGCAGCCCCATAGGGAGATGAGGCCAGGCCTGCTGATGTGACTGATATGGTGAAGGCAGGGGCAGTGTCCCCTTTGTCATGGCTGCTTTATGGAGTGGCTGCAGCTGTAGGTGCCACACCAGTCTTGGGCCCTGGACACTTGGTTGCCTTTTCTATTTGGCAGTTTGTGTTTCCCTGATGGCAGTTTCTACATACCATGTGAGTCGCCCTCTCTCAGTTACTCTCAGAGACCTCAACTTGGGAACCCTGAGATATTTGGGTTCCCTCATCCTCTGCTCTCCCAAGAATCTGGCTCCTTCCTTCTCAGGCTGAGAAATATCCCATCAACTCATGCTTGCCCCCTCAGCCTGGGTGTGCAAGAAACCTCTGTGCATTTCCAACTCTAAATCTCCAGTCAGCAAATAGCATGGGAGTCTTCCCTTTTCTCAAATCCCACCTGCCCCCTCCATTTCAGAGGGAACTCCTGTATTTCTTTTTATTCCTTTCTTCAGTCCTGGGAGTGGAGGCAGCAGACGATTGAGCTGCGCCTGGCAAGAGCCACTACCTTCTCTCTAGCTTGCGCCTCCTGCACTGGTGTGCAGCTTCTCTGCACAGTATACAGGGCAAGGGGTGGGTGGGGGCAAGTCCGCGCTGCCTGAATCCGTCACCTGGTACACCTCACTTCCCTGTCTCCAGCTTCGAAGCTGAGAAAGTGGTGCCTTTGTTTGCTGGTCTCAGCAATTCACACTTTTGTAGCAAATTGTGACCCTAGTTCTCATGTCAAAAAGAGTGTGGTCTCTGCATGTCAGTGGGGTGAGGGGAGGAGGGGAGCAGAGAAAGAAGTCTGTCCTGTTTGATGTCCCAGGATTTTCCTCCACAGAAATTATCCCCTAGCCTTAGGTGTCTTGAAACAGCAGGTGTGAGCAGATGGCAGTGGCTTCTCAGCACCCTGTGCTCCTGGGCTGAGTCCAGCCACTGAGGGAGCATGGGGTCTCCCAGAAGGGAAGGGCTGCCAGAAGAGCATTGCCCCTAAAACTCTGTACTGTTTCTCAGGAATGGCCTGGGGGCCTGACCCAGAGGTGGTGTTCACTGGGAAACTAGCCTAGCGGGGAGCTTGACGGCCTCCACCTCAGTAATCGAAAGCACATTCTAAATTTATTCTCAATTACTCCTGGCTGTCTGGTGCACGCTTGGTTCGGGGCCCAAGACAGATGGAGAGGTGGGCTTCCCAGTGGGTCTGGAGCGTGGGCTTCAGAGAGTGCTAATGTTTCTCAGATCTCCTCTGCAAAGCGCCAACTGTGGTAACACTGTGGCTCAGGCCAGGAAATGGAAACACGCTGCCAGGTGGCAGGAGGGGCTGCTGCTTAATTAAGGAGCCTCCCCAACTTGTGGGTGACGGGTGTGGTTTGTAAATAGTTTCTGCACCTGTTACATCCACGTGTTGTGGGAAAGCTCCTGGGCTCTGTCCAAGAGGGGTCCATGTTTCCTCCTGCACAGTAACAATAGTGGAAAGAATATCTGCCCTTTATGGAACGTTTAGTTTACTGAGCATTGTGCACTACGAGGTACTTTACCTGTGCTGTCTCGTGGAGTCCTCATAGCAGCCCTATCGGTACATGCCACTGTTATGCTCATTCCATAGAAAGGGAAGCTGAGGGCAAACGGTTAGGTAAATAGCCCGAGCTCACAGAGCTGGTAAAGAGAGTGAGCCAGAACTCACATTTATATGTGGTAATTAGACAAACCTGGATTCTGAGCCCCAGTTCATTATATGTGAAGATGAAATAAAATTATGTGCATGAAAATCTACCTACTTTTAGTAATAATTCAGTAAATATTTGAATGCCTATTGTGATGGCTAATTATATCAGTCCACTTGGCTGGGCCATGGTACTCAGGTATTTGGCCAAACATTACTGTAGATACTTCTGTAAAGGTAATAACATTTAAATCAGTAGATTGGCCTTATCCACTCAGGTGAAGAACTCAGTAGAAAAAGCCTGACTTCCCTTGAAGATGAGGGAATTCTTGCAGCTTAGTGCCTTTAGGCCCAAACCTCAACTCTCCCCTGGGTCTCTAGCCTACCCAGAAGATTTTGGACTTATCAAGTCTTTATAGTCATGTGAACCAATTCCTTAAAATAAATCTCTCTGTATATATTTCTATAAGTACATCCTACTGATTCTACTTCCCTGGAGAATCCTGGCTGATACACACAAGAATAAGAGAATGTTTTCATAAAATATGGCTCATTCATAGTACGGTATAATGTGCAGTGAAAGAAAGAACATCTCAGATGTATGTATTTGTAGAGAAATAGAAACCAAAACGCATGTGTGTGTATGTTTACAGGAGTCTCTATTTTATCCTATGAGGACAGAGAAAGATGTGAAAGGATGCACACCTGATGGATGGTGGTGGTGGTTGTAGAGGTGTTGCTGGGGTGTGGAGGTATAGTCATGATTTTTTCTGTACTTCTTTGTTGTTTGATTTGAGCCGATGTTACTTCTATGATTAAAAAGATTACAGAGTAGATAAGTATAATATATACAATTTGTTGATTTAAAATCTTTCTTCCTAGCCAGGTAGTCTGTAATCCTAGCACTCTGGGAGGCTGAGGTGGGTGGACTGCCTGAGTTCATAGGTTTGAGACCAGCTGACCAAGTGTGAGACCCTGTCTCTAAAAACGAAAAAAATAGCTAGGCGTTGTGGTAGATGCCTGTATTCCCAGCTCCTAGGGAGGCTGAGATAAAAGAATCACTTGAGCCCATGAGGTTTAGGTTGCTGTGATCTATGACACCACGGCACTCTACTGAGGGTGACAAAGTGAGACTCCGTCTCAAAAAAAAAAAATCTTCCTTTCCTTCTGCATCTGGAGGTGGTAGGGACAGTACAGTAGAGGTCTGTATCTATTTATTTTATGCCAATCTATATTGAAGTGCCCCCCTGGCTGGGGAGAGTTGACTAGTGGTGCCTTGAGGCTGCTTTGAGTGCCATGGCCTCACCTACTAGTGTTCTAAATGAGTATCTCAGTCCAAGAGTGGTTTTAAAGGACTCTCCTTCCACAATTCCTGTCCTGGTTTCTGAGGTCTGGGTGAGTTTGGTGGCCCATTAGGTGCAGCTAGGGAAGCCAAAGGTTGTGCTCCCTCCCTATGGTGGAGGGCCTTACAGCTTAAGCCCTCCATCTCATAGCTGTGGGATGTGTCAAGAAATAGCTGGTAGGTGCTGGGCACTGTCCTCGGTGCTGAAAAATCTAATGTGGCCTAGTGTCTGTTCATCATCAACTTTGGTTAGAAGCTTACAAGGCAAGAGCCATTCTGGAAAGCCAGATGGGTGGGAACATCCAGTCAGAATGGCCTGGCATTTGGAATGTGGCCAACTGGACATTATCAGGGAAATGTCAAGCAGCTTGAACCTCTCGCCTTTGATCCTTTGGCAGGATGAGCTGCTCATAATTGCAATCGACTGTTGGTCTGACTGACTTAGTTGAATCAATGTGTGGTTTACTCCTTCTGCCAAGACCAATATCCCACCTCTCTAACTGTAGAAGAGCAGGGGCCTTCTCACCTCAGACTGTCAAGGATGCTAAAAAGAAGTGAGAGGCCCTCAACACCTCTCACTCCAGCCACCTTGAAGCAACTCAGTGCAACAGGTACTCACCTGAAAAACAATTCACTGTCCCCACTTGATGCAAGGCTCTGATCAGGGACCAAAGTATGATGAAATCCAGAAAGTTAAGGTGAATAGAGCATCCCAATGCATGCACATTGAGGAAGGGGCTCTCCATGCAGTGCACATCAGAACCACTGTGGAGGTTTAAAAAATGCAGGTTCCTGGGCTCAGACACCTGTATTCTTTTAGAAATTCCAGTTGAAAAACACTGTGATAATACTATGGGATGATTACTTGGTCTGGTAGTCATTCACTATGTCTGAAATCTTGGGTGCAAAACAAGGAAGAATGAGAGAGGAGACTGAAGACATTAGCCATGTCACAGTCAGGGCTGGCAATCTGCAGACCCAACTGTGACGGTTCCCAAAGCGTCTTCTCTCATATTCTACATCTTGTCTGTATCTTGGGAAAGAGATGATGGGAGGGTGACAATAAACAGCTCACTATAATTATTGCTGCTGTTATAGAAAAGATGAAAAGTGTCTGCATAAAGCAGGGTCCTTCCTGCACAATAGTTGGAAGCCACAGGTGGCTGAGATGCAGACAGCATTCTGAGTCATCACTGACCTTAGGAATGGCGCATGTTGGAATCTGCACTTCCCCATTCCACATGTGCAGAGAGGGGGCTGTCAATCAGATCTGCAGCTGGGGGTCTATAGCTCATGTAGGGAAAGAGCAGTGTCTGGGCATCAGGAGACCAGAACATTTAGCCTGGCACCTTGCTAAGAAATGTTTCAAATGACCACTCCCCACTTCCCATCTCTGAGCTCTTCTTGGATGACGAGCAGATGAGTCCAGATCTTCTGGGTTCCCTCCCTGTTTTGACTGCCATCCTATCAGCTTCAGACGCCAAGGTACAATAAAACAAAAATGAACCAAATCGTTATTCCAGAAAACATTAGTTACTCTATACACTTTTAAATTATAAAAGTAATATCTGCTCACTATAAATATTTAACTGACACAGAAATATCCAGAAGACAAAGAAAGGTCCTTTCCTCTCATTCCTGTTCCCCAAAGACAACAACTGCAAACAGTTAGGGATGCCCTTTTCTCAGCTTTTATTATAGTATCTCCTTTTTTAAAATGGTGAACTTTACCAAAATTTAAATGCCAGAGGACTAGACTGAATTCAGGCTGAGAAGTCACAGACTGGGTCTCTGCAGTTCTATGCAGAGAAGGGTCAGAAGGGCAGAGCTGAGCCTGTGGGCACTGTTAGGAGCACAAGTGGTGGAAAACTTTACCTTGAGTCAAGACAAAGGCTCCAGCCTGCGTGGAAAACTCTGAAAGTGCGTACCACCACATTCCCTTGCACAAAAGTATTGTGTGGTGTGCTCAGGGAAGGATGGGAACTGCATTCACAGGTGAATTTCTTAAGTGTGAAATCTTTTCTTCCTGGCCTCAGGCTCTGCACTGTGTGCTAAAGAAATCCTGTCAGTTCTCCTGAGTGACTGGTGACTGGTTCACTCAGGTTTTCACAGAGTTGATGTGTGGTGTGCATATGTGTGTGTGTACACATGTGTATGTATTTGTGTGTGTATGGTTGTGAGGAACTGACTGAAGTAGGTTTGTGGGAGGACTGAAAAGGACCCTCAATGACAGTGTGCTTTCATCCAAGATGGGGCTCAGGGGCCATGTCCATGGGACCTGAACGGCCTTCGTGGGCTTTCATCCAAGATGGGGCTAAGGGGCCATGTCCACGGGACCCGAATGGCCTTCGTGGGCTTTCATCCAAGATGGGGCTAAGGGGCCATGTCCACGGGACCCAAATGGCCTTCGTGGTGGCTGGATCCCTCAGCCTGGATAATGAGAACAGAGACTGGCCTGCAAGGAGACCTCTGTGCCTGCTTGGGAGGTGAGTTTTAAGCTCAGTTAGTTAGAATTAGTTCCTCCCCAGATTCCTCAGGGGTCAGCTCTGACTAGAGGCTGAGAGGGGTGAGGGTTGCCTGGGGAAGGTCAGGGCCAAACACTTAACAAGATCTACCCACACACAGCTGCCAGAGGGCTCTCTGTGGCTAGTCATCATCCATGAACCCTAAAGCCAGTTGTGGTTCTGATGTGTTAAGTCCCCAGTCCTATCTGACTCAAGCCTCCAGATATGGCCACACTTACTGTGGCTCCATTTATTACCACAGGATGTCCTGAGAGTCACCATACACAGGGAAAAATGGGAATTGTTGTGAATGTTCCTTTGTTTACAAAATGTTCATTACAAAAATTTAAAAAATATTTACAAAATATTCTCTATGTGTCATGGCGAACATTTTCCAAGATACCTGTTGTTGTAATTTTTCCTGTGTATGGTGACTTTGGGGACATGATGTACAGTAGAACCTCTGTAAGTTGATCACCCACGGGACTATAACAAGCTGGTCAACATATAGAGATGGTCAACACAAGAAATTAGGCCTACTGGACTGATGTGTACATGTGGGGCATGTCTGGTCTATCAAAATTAGATCAACTTAAGGAGATGGTCAATGTGAGGAGATTGTCAACTATAGAGGCACCACTGTACTTTTTTTTCTTTTATAAAACAGAAACATACTACACATATTATTTTCTATATTTTTTTCTCCTTCACTCAACATTTTGTGTATTTCTTTGCAAGTCAATGCATAGAGACCTACTATTTGTAATTGCTGCGTAGTATTCCACAGAATGAGAGGTTTTCAGGTTTATTTTTTTCTATTATAAACAATTTTACAGTAAACATCCTTGCTCATATGTCTTTTGAACTGGAACTTTATTTCAGCTGGACAGATTCCCAGAAGCAACATTTCTCTTGGGTCAGATGAGCGCCACATCCTTAACTTTAATAAATCCTACCAGATTGCCTTCTAAAAGGGTTGAGATAATTTACAGTTCCACCAACAGGGTGTGTGAGTGGCCCTTTCCTCAGGCTCTTGCCAGCGCTATATATTATCAATCGTTTTAAATTTGGAGGGTAAAAAGTAGAATCCCATTTTCGTTTTCATTTGCATTTCCTTGAAAACTAAAGAGGTTTTGCTTTAGTCCTAAGCTGTGCTCTGTGCATTGTCTTTGCTGAGGAGCTAGGTTGGGGTTTCATGTGAGTATAGAAGGTGAAGATCTTTCCAAAGGTCAAAGAGCTTGGAGAAGATGGGGTGTTCCCTCCAGGTCATTTTCTAGGTCACCTGGAGGCGTCTGGTGCTATCTCATGCATGCAGATGAAAGCATGAGTTTATGGCACAAACTGAAGCAGCTTAGAAAAATAGAACTGTGGTTGCTTCCTCGTAGTTAGAGTTGAGTATAAATGGATGGGCTTTGTGAGGAGGCAGCGAGCTCTTTGTTCCTGAAAGGATTTAAGCAGATATCAGCAGAAGTCTTCTACTGGGAGTGCCCCCCAAATAGATACATATTTTAAGTGACCTTGTGGGAATAAAATTGATCATTCCCCCAAACTGTATGAACTGCAAGTAAAATGGATGTGTGTGGCATGTCTGGGTACACTTGAATTCTAACATCTCTTAGAAAGTATATACGTTTTGGGGGGCACCCTTTGTATGCATTCCTTAAAGATGGAGTAATGAATAAGGCATGGCTTCTTGGATCTCAGCGTCTAGTGAGGAGGTCATAAATTAAGCACATGATGTTATGTGTACACTTGTCCCTCAACATCCATGAGGGTATCCAGGATACCCCACAGATAGCAAAATCTTCAAGTGCTCAAGTCCCTTATATAAAATGGTGTGCTATTTGCATATAACCTACACGCATCCTCCTGTGTACACTAAATCATCTCTAGATTACTTATAATACCTAATACAATGTAAATGGCATGTAAATAGTTGTTATACTGTATTGTTTAGGGAATAATGACAAGGGAAAGAGTCTGTAGATGTTCAAGATTCCATTAATTTCTTTTCTGAATATTTTGATTTGTGGTTGGTTGAATCCACAGATGTAGGACCCATGGATATGGAGGCTGACTGCACATGTTTAATTATATGAATGTGATAAGTGCTAAAAAAGAAAGGGATGAGGAAACCTCAGTTAGCATAGAGGAGTAAGGGAAGACATCTCTGAAGGACATAAACAAGATGAGACCCGAGGGGTGAGCAAGAACCAGCCAAATGAAGGGGGAAGTGTCCTAATCAGAGGAGACAGCTTGTGGGAAGCCTCTGCTGGGGACCTCTGTGCTGTGCAAGGACCTCAGACCAGGTGACCTCATTGCCCTGCATCAGAAAGTCCTTGTCAGTGTGACCCCCACCATATGGCCCCAGTGCCTCCTCCCTTGCTGGTGCTGGCTTGGTCCAGTTGGTCATTGACTGAGAGGTACCCAAAGGATAGGGACTCATGGAGGAATCTTAACAAATACAAGGAGAACAGGAAAAAGTCCCACATGGTTCTGGAGTGGTGAGATCCAAAGTACCTTTAAAAGAGTGTTACGGGTTGAACTTGGTTCCCATAAAAGATGTTGAAGTCTTAACCCCAGTGTCTGTGAGTATCATCTTTTGGAAATTAGGTCTCTGCACAGGGCACACGATCAAGTTAAGATGAGGTCATTGGGTGGGCCTTAATCCAATACGGCCTGTGTTCTTACAGAAAGTGGAAACGTGGGGCACGGAGAGAACGCCTCATGAAGATGAGGGCAGAGATCAAGGTGAAGAAGCATCCACAAGCCAAGGAAGGCCAAAGAGCTCCAACAAACCAGGGGAAGTAGGCAGGAGGCGAAGGAGGCCTCCCCTGTGGGGTTCAGAGGGAGCGTGGCCCTGCCCACACCTTGATTTCAGACTTCTGGCCTCCAGACCTGTGCGAGAATCAGTTTCTGTTATTTTAATCTACAAGCTGTATGTGGTTACAGCAGCCACAGGAAACTAATATAGCTCTCAAGAACTAAATTTTCTGAGCACCAGACAAGAGAACCCCAGCCTGGCCCCCATCTGGTCAAGTCTACATCTTGTTCTGAAAAGCTATTATCTGGTGTTGCTCATGAATGACAGGAAGCTGGTATGGGATGTGGTCATCATGTGCAGGGCAAGGTGGTGGACAAGGATCTGCCTGTGCCCCTGAGCCCCAGCCTTCTTTCTCAGGCGAAGCAGAGACCAACCTTCCGCAGCTCTTGAGAGTCACAGCCACCTCCCTCCATTTCCCTCCCCCCAGTTAAACATTGGACTTCACCAGGCAGCTGGTGTTTGGGGTAAAAAATAGGCACGCAGGGCTCTGGCAACACGATAGGGATAGGAACTTGTAGCAGAGGGAGGCAGGAACGGCTTGGCGGCAGAGCTGGTGTTAATTCATTCAAACAGTCTCTCCCATTGACTTAGCCTTTTCCAGCTTGCAAGGTGTTTTTGCATCCCTTTTCTTGGCTGCTCCTGGCAAGATTCCCGGGAGGTAGGCTGATGGGGAGTGGGGTGGTGGTACAATGTGCTGGAAAGACAAGGGTCTGATGACCAGAGAAGGCAAGAACAGGTGCCTCCCCCACCCCGCCAGACTCTCATTTCTCAGCTTTGAGAGGGGGCAGAGTATTGAGCTCAGCAGTTGGCCTGTTTTGTTTGGGGGGCAGCTCCTGCAGTACTCACTGCTTCTGTGAACGGGTGGCTAGGGGTGGGGGTTCCCTGGAAAGAAGGCTCTGAGCATGCAAGACATTTATCAGGAAATATCTTGGGGACTAATGTCTGTGGAAGGAATGGGAAGGAGGTTGGACTGGGATGAGGAGGGAGCTTAGCTGCAGTGCCATCCTCCCTGATGGCCTCCACAACCCTGTGGACAGCCCTGTGGCCGATGACCCTGGACAGCAGCCTCAAAATGGGGCTAGAAGGCTGGGTCTTCTTACCCTTGGGTTGATGAGCCATGGATGCTGCTGCCCCAGAAAAGGAGGCATGATCTTTCACTGAGCCACCCCTGGGAGAGGATGCCAGGAGAGGGCTCATCTGTGTGCAGCACTCCCAGCAGCCAGGGAAGGAGGCCCTGGGGATGCACCACAGTGCTACCAGAGGGACCTATGAGAAAATGGGGATAGTGGGTGGGTAGCAGTTTTCAGAATCCTCCTGATGCTGAGTTCCTCGCGGGGGGTATTGAAGGGGCTGGAGGAAGTCCAGGGAACGATATCTCCCAATATTGCATTGTGGAGAAGATGGGATTTACTATAAAGATTTTGAGCCAATCCACAGCAGAGCTATTTTAAGGGGTTAAGACTTTTTGGTGACATTTCTAGGGGAAAGTCATCCCAGAGTTCCAACCTACTTCTTGTCCAAACCACAGACCATTCCTAGGCTGGGGGCAACATCTCAGAACTGATCAAACCTCTGCCAATGATTCTGAATTCAGCAGCCTCAGGGCACAGGGATGGGACAGACACTGGCAAAGTGTTCCTGCATCTCCCTTGGTCCATAGGAAGTGCATGGGCTTTGCGGCCACAGACCCGATTTCAAGTCCTGGATCTGCAGCTTGCTGGTTCTTGGGTAAGTTACTTGCAACTCTCTGAACTTCAGTTTCTTCCCCTACGATAGGAGATAGTAATACCCGCTCATAGGGCTGTTGGGAGGGTTAAATGGAGTAATGAATAGAATGCATTTGTTTTGGAGAAGTGGTTAGAGGCATGCTAATTTTCCTTCTGTTGTTGCATTTCATAAAAATGTTAATTGTAGTTAATTGAGAGGAATATGTGCACGCACACATGTGTACATATGTACGTACACACACACACATGCACACATACACATTCCCTCTGTTACTATATTTGCTGGACGCTCACTGTCTTTCCAGCCCTATACTAAGATCTTGGGGAATGAAGAGGGAAGAGAATATTGGGTCCATCGCCAAGAACTTTTAGTCTAACAAAGGTGAAATAATACCCCTGTAAAGTAATAATAATAATAATAATATTCTGTTCTACATTTATGATTTAATTTAATCTTACAGCAACCCCATGCCAAAGGTATTTTTAACCCCATTTTCAGACGGGAAAACTGAGGCTCAGAGGAGGGAAAGAAATTGCTTGTGAGGTCACAGGGCAGATCAGTGGTGATGGGACAGGAACTAGAACTCAGGGTTCTTTGGCCTCAAACCCCATGATCTTTTCAGGGGTACCTTGGAAGCTACAGCTTCTGGCTTGTCAGTTTCCACCCCTAGTCCAATAGAGCGAAGCAGTCTTTCCTGAGACAGAGACTGATGGTGGGTGGAGCTGGTGAGGGGCTGAGTAGAGGCAACCAGTCTGGGGCCAAAGGAAGGAGCAAGGAGTGGGGTGTGGGAGGCTGTGGGCCTCCAGGCCTGTATGAGCTGGGTACTGTCAAACTTCTTGGTGTCAGGCTGCAAGTCCTTGCCTGCCACTGAGCCTGGTCTTTCCATATACAATGAAAAGACAGGATTGTGCCGTGTCCGAAATTCCTTCTGGCTCCACTTTTCTGAGATACTGAATTGACTTTGATCTGAAAGGAAGGGCTGACATCATGGGATGTGGCAAACTTGGATGACTCCTGCTTACAAAGATGTTGAGAATGGAGTTTGGAGGAGGGAGGCTGTGGGAAATTTTAAAAATTGCTTATTTCAAACCATTTTAAGTGCACAATCAAGCAATTATGAATACGTTTATGATGTTGTGCAACCAATCACCACTGTCTCCAAAACTTCGTCATCACCCCAAACAGAAATTCTGTATGCATTAAGCTTATAAGTCCCTATTCCCTCCCCTCTCCAGCCTCTGGGGACGTCTAATCTATCTTCTGCTTCTGTGAATTTGTCCATTCTAGATATCCTTTGCCAGTGGAATCATATAATATTTTTCCCTTTGTGTCTTGCTCATTTCATTTAGCATCTTTTTGAGATTTGTCCATGATGTACAATAACGCGCGTCAGAACTTCATTCCTTCCTATGGCTGACGACACATTAAGTGAACACCAACGTTTTGTTCATTCATTCATTCATTCCTTCATCTGTTGATGGTCACTTGGGTCATTTCCACCCTTTGGCTGTTGTGAAAAACTCTGCTAGGAGCACTGATATGTAAGTATGTGTTTGAGTTCTTGATTTCAGTGATTTTGGGGTATAAACCTAGGAGGATAGTTGCTGGGTCATATGATAATCCTATGTTTAACTTTCTGAGGAACAGCCAAACCTCTCTCCATAACCACTGCTCCGTTTTATAGTCCCACCAACAAAGTACAAAGTTCAGGTTTCTCTACATCCTCACCAGTACCTGTTTCCTTTCATTTTTTTTTTTCTATTAGCATCTTACATCCTCCCAGCTATGAAGTGATATCTCCTGATGGTTCTGATTTGCATTCTCCTGATGACTAATGATGTTGAGCATCTTTTCATGTGCTTATTGGCCATTCATATATCTTCTTTGGAGAAATATCTATTCAAGTCCTTTGCCTACTTTATAATTGGGCTGTCTGCTTTATGGTTATTGAGATATAAGAGTTCTTAATATATTCTAGATAGGAAGCTTCTATCAGATAGAGGATTTGAGAGTCATTTGTCCCATTCTATAGGCTGTCTTTTCACTTTCTCGATAGAGACTTTGAATGCACAAAAGTTTTAAATTTCAATGAAGTCCAATTTGCCTATTTTATTCTTTTCTTGCTCATGCTTTGGTGTCATGTAAAGAATCTTTCACCTCACCTCAGTGAGTAGGGCCTGGTCC
>NW_003852540.1:692288-713938 GCF_000181295.1 Otolemur garnettii | reverse complement strand
CCAGGAGAGCACAGTCAGCCTCCACGTCTGCAGCTTTTCATCCGGATGCATCCAATTGGGGATTAAAAATACTGTATTTGAATGAAAAAAATGTGAAAGAACAATGCAACAATAAAAGATAATACAAATAAAAACCAATACAGTATAACAAACTTTTATACAGTATTTATGTTGTATTAGTTATTGTAACTAATCTAGCTTTTATTTAAACTACACGGGAGGATGTGCTATATGTAAATTATATGCAAATACGATTGTTTTATATCAGGGATTTGAGCGTCTGTGGATTTGGTTTCCCTGGGGGGCGGGGAAGGTATCCTGAGACCAATCCCCCATGGACAGTGTGAGATATTTGCCTTTGTGTTACTGGTTCATTTTAATGAATATAATGTGCTTAAATTTCACCCATGTCATTATCTCACACTTCTTGGGGTGGTTATTGTCAAAAAATACCCCCAAAGACAACAAGTGTTGGTGAGGATGTGGAGAAACTGGAACCCTTTTGTGCTGTTGGTGGTGAATCCAAAATGGTACGGCTGCTATGGAAAATAGTATGGAGGTTCCTCAAAAATTAAAAATGGAACTACCAGGAGATCCAGCAATCCCACTTGTGGGTATTCACCCAAAAGAATTAAAATCAGGGTCTTGAAGAAGGATGGGCACTCCACGCTCATTGCAGCCCTGGTCACTACAGTCAATGTATAGGAGCAACCTCAACGTCTACCAACAGATGAGTGAATAAACAAAACGTGGTACACAGAGATAGTGGGGTATTATTCAGCAGTCAAAAAGAAGGAAATACTGCAATATGCAAGATTCTGCATTTCTTTGCTTTTTTAAAATTTCAGATTTAGGGAGTACAAGTGTTTTTTGTTACCAAGTTCTCAGATGAAGCTGATGCTGGTGGCCCATGGACAGTCCAACTGCTGCAGAGATCCAGTGACAATGCCGGGATGGGTGAGATGTATACCCTGTGTCTGTCTGCCTCCTACATGGGAGATGGGTAGAATAATGGTCAGGACTGAGATGGCCTGTGAGGAAAACAGGGAGGGGCTTGAAGCCAACCAGAGGTTACAGTTGAGGAGTCCACCTTTGAGCCTGGAGCACTGGTCCAGCAGTGCGCAGGTGAACTGAGTGAGGCACTTGGGGTGAAAGATTTAAGAAGGCACTCACTCTTGGGGTCCTGGAAATGCAGGCAATGCTTGTGTGTGGCTGAGACATCAAGGACTTCCTTTAATTTCATGCCCTAGGCACTGCACTTGCCTTATCGTGGTCCCTGCCTCCAGTTCAGAGTCCACCTGGGGGCTCTCCTGGCCCATCTGGGATGGAAAGAACAGATCTAGTCTGAAGCCTTTGAGGGCTCCAAAGGAATAAGTGTGAAAGTTCATATAAAGGACTCTTCAGTGATCAGACCCAGAGCAGCTACATAATCTTTAAGGGTAAGTGAAAAATGAAAACTCAAGTATTGGTAAGAATTTCAAGATGGCAACAGCAGAGCTTTCAACCAAGTTGGGCCTTTCTGATGGTGGGGACCTGTGCCACTGATTACATCACAGGCTCATGAATCCTGCCCAGGGCAGCCTGGCATTGAGAGAATGTATAGTGTTGCCAGGTGGGGAGCTCCCTGGCTGTGGGATGGTAATGAGCCCATCTGGTGGTGGAAAATTGCCCTCAAGGTTGCAGCCTGCAGGCTGCATTGCTGGGCAGTGGGGTGCTGCTCTGAGGGAGGAAGGAAGGCTTCTGACCCATGGCCCTGGGGCTGCCAGAGCCAGCCCTGAAAGGAGCCCTTTGTCTTAGGCTTTCAAAGCTGCAGCAGAAAGTAAAAGATGTTTCATTTATTCCCAGAGCAGGTGAGGAGAGACTTTGCCTGGGGTCTCCATCTTTATATGGAGCCTCAGTTGGTAGGAGCTTCTGGAGGCAGGAGAATGGCTGCAAAACCCTCCAGGTGGAGACAAGCAGAAACAGTCTGCCCGGGGAGCTTGGGGAGTGTTTCTGGTGCAGTAGAGTCTTGCAGAAGCTGTCTGCTTACAGGAAGGATAGAGAGTTAAGGGTAGGGAGAAGCCATAGCTTCTGGCCGGCTGATAGCAGACCTCTGCCTTTGCAGACCTGCAGCTCGGACTGGAAGGAGATCTCTCCCTTGGTCTGGAAGCCTGGCCTTTCACCATCCCTACCCTGTACTCTCCTGAGAGACTCAGGACTCAGAAATGGCACAGTTCAGGAGTCCTGAGCCAGGCCAGGGCCATTTAGGACGGGAGGTGACTGTTGGATCTGCCAGGGGTGGGAGCCAGGGGTCACATGGCCTTGACTTAGATCCTCCCAGACTCCCCCAGGCCATAGTCCTTGGCTCCAAGACCCAGTGGGATACTCCTGCCTGGCCTGGACTCTGTGACCCCTTTGCTAGCTCTCAAGTCTGGGCTGGAAACTTTTTGCTCCAAATCCAGTTTATGAAATACTGGGATCCCCAGGGCACCTCTCACAGGTGGATGAGGGATGGAGCAGAGCCTTCCTGAACTCTCTCATAGCACGTACTGTGGACTGTGCATCAGTCTTAGAGATTTATACATGTTATATACATTTAATATTCATACCGACCATGTGAGGTAGATGCTGTCATTATCCCTGTTTTCGAAATGAGAGACCGAGGTGTGGAAAAGTTATGTAACTTGCTAGGTTGCACAGCTAGCTAGTGGTGGAATTTGAACCTTGGGATACTGGCTGTCACTGCTCTTTCTTTAGGGTTGTTCTAAGTGCTTTCTGTGTATTAACTCATTTAATCTCACAAAAACCCTATGAAGTAAAATTATGTTCTTATCCCTACTTTCCAGATGGGAGTACCGAATCTCAGAGATTGGGTCTTTCCCCAAATCATAAGAGGGGCAGCATTGTCTGATTGTGAAGAACAGGAATGGCCAAGGTTCGAATTCTATTGCCACCACTTACTAGCTGTATGACTTTGGGCAGCTTACTTAACACTTCCGAGCCTTGGTAAAGTGGGGATAGTTATGTCTCATAGGGCCGCAGGGGGTAAATTATCGTACTACCTATTTCTTATCCAGGAGGAGACATCCTCTGCTATGTGTGTAAGCACCTAGTTCCTTAAAATGTTAACCTGTTACTATAACACCATGGTACTATTACTAGTCTTATTTTTATGCATGAGACACAGACAGGTTATATAACTTGCCTAAAGTCACAGAGCTGGAAAGTAGCAGAGCAGAGATCAGATTCTGGATAGTTAGCGTGGGCAGTCTGGCTCCAGAGTTCATGCTCTTAACCATTACACTAAACTGATAACACGTGTAACCAGTTTATAGCAGGAGCTGGAATTGTTAGGCTGCAAGCAGAAAGTAATTTAATATTTAACTCTACCCCCATTAATTCATTCTCTTGAATAATTCTTTCCTGTTCCCAGATGAAATCTTCAGCAGACCCTTAGCTTTTCTGCTCACTCCTAGGGAATTAATAAATAGCTCATTCCCCCATTCCCAGCAGTCATTTAAAAGTCCTGTCTTCTGTATTATTAAAGCTTTAATCTCACATCTAATTCAAAACCACTTCCTTTTCCCAGCCTCTTCTTAGTTTGGGTCTCCCTTGGGCTGGGCACCTGCCTTGGCATCACGGATGGGCTCTGGGCTGCCTGCGGTGGCTCCTCCCTGCCTCTGCTGCTCTGGTGTCCCCAGGGCTAGGGATGAGGGAGGCAGGAGAGGTAAGGAGTCAAGTCATGTGGTCTGCAGAGTCACTACCTAGGGTTAGGGTCCTGAGGGGTGGGGCATTTCCAATGCTGATCCTTTCTGTCATGGGACTTTGGAGGTTTCTTGGGTTGCTCTGGTGGCAGCTCCCCAGCATGGGTGGTTTCTGCTTATGAAGTTCCCCTTAGCCCCTGGCCTCCTGCTGTCCATCCCCAGACAGACCTGAGTGGGTGTCTGTGAGGAGGCCCTTTTAAGACCACTTCCTTCCAGGCCCTGCCTTTATCTGCTCTTATGGAAAAGAAACTCCCACAGCCACCTCTTTCTGCTAGGACATCATTTAGTCATCCCTTCAGCCTTTTCTGTCATTGAGGTACCCATTCCTACCCTGACATTCAGGTGACTAAGTCCATACTTGTTTTGAAGCCCTTCTTTTGGCTTAAGGGGAGGGGAAGCTCCTCCTTTCTGCATGGGAAGGGACAGGGAATATCACAGGACTCCAGAAAGCCCTTGTCCAGGGCAGCCTCATTCTCTGGCCTCTCCTTATTAATGTTCCAGCCTTCCCGTACACGCTTTCCAGGTGGGTAAGGGACAGAGCCTTGCCAGGTAAGAACACAGCACTGTAGGGCATATGGTTGTTGAACATACTCTGTTTTCAGATTTGCATCTGTAAGAGATGCTTTCCAAAGATGCCACCAACAATTCCTCCCCTCCTTACACGCGTATGCCACTCCTCCCGCCAAGAGATGGGTTTATCTCTGCTCTGCTTGCATTTGAGCTGGCCTTGTGACCTGCTTTGATCAATAGAGTATGGCGGAAGTGATGCTGGGCCTGGCCCTTAAGATGCGGGTTCCCCTCCTGGAACACTGTGACCAAACTGTGAGGATGTCCGGGCTGTGTGCTGGAGAAAGAAGCCATGCTAAGAGGTCTTGGGGGACGAGATGTTCTGTGGAGGGAGGTGCCACAACAGAGGTCTGTAAAGAGCTGGGTTCCTATCCTGACTTTGTCAATTAGTGGATTCATGGCCCTTCATCTGTGTTAGCCTAAAGTTTTTCATCTGTAGTATGGGAGCTTCTTCCATCCTTGCAGGGGATTGTTGTGAGAGTTGGAGGAAATACAC
This sequence comes from Otolemur garnettii, assembly GCF_000181295.1. Lineage (NCBI taxonomy): Eukaryota > Metazoa > Chordata > Mammalia > Primates > Galagidae > Otolemur > Otolemur garnettii. The sequence goes on along the minus strand of NW_003852540.1, from coordinate 709,132 downwards.
TAAAACATGGATGGGCATAATTCGATGCCACTTTGATTGCTTATCTTCTCAGGAATGGGGAGCCATAGCAGGTTTTAGAGGAAGGGAGGGGTAGCATCCAAGCCACTTGTCACTGTTCAGTTTTCTCTGAGTGACTTGAAAGGCTCACAAATGTGTCCTGGAGTAATAAGCAGGAGACAGGAAGGCTTTGTGAGACACCAGAGTGACAGAGGTCATGGGACTCCTCCCATCTGCTAGGGACAGAGGCGAGCATTGGTTAAATTCCTGAGAACACTTTTTAACACTAAATGGGTCTTCAGTTTTATGGTGGTGGCTGAGTCCTAATTCTCCACTCTTTCCCGGGCTTCTGCCTTCAGGCGCACATTCCCAGCCCCATTATAGAAGAATGACTCGGCTGAGGCTCTCACCGCACTTAGGTGTGGAGAGATGGAGGTCCAAAATCACCTCGCCTGTGCCCGGCTTCCCTTGTGCCACACATAATGGCTGTAATGATGCCCTGCAGGCTCAGAGAGTGGCCAGGATGACACTAGCGTACTCTGCAGCAGCAATATTGCAAGGTGTTAATGTGCAAGGTTGGACATTTGCTGGACCAGGACCCACACCCAGAATGAAGGCACCTCTTTTCCTAGGCTGGGGTCTGTGGCTGTGTCTTTGCTTCCCCAGAAAGTAGCTCTGAGGCCAAACAAATTCTTTCTGGACCACTGGGTAGATTCAAGGGACAAGGTTAGCACTTTGGGGGAGCTGCCGGCAGGGACTCTGGGAGCAGAGACCCCTTGCATGAGAGTCTGAAAACTTCGACTTGAGTTCCACTCAGTCATTTCTCACTGTGTGACCCTGAGAAAGTTACTTTTCTTGGAGGCCCAGTTTTTTCATCTGCAAGTTAGGAGGGAACATGCGTGACCTGCCAGCCCAGCAGGTTATTGTGGGACCAGCTGGGAGGATGGCGCTGGTGAGGTATTTATATTCTGCTTTACTTTCTTGGCTGAGGGACTTGGGCCAGTCAGCTCTGCTCTCAGCTTCTCAGTTTCTTTCTTGCTGGTTTTCTTATGCTCATTTCACGGACAAATGGGCTCTGGCCAGGGGCAGAGTCATGCCAAAGACACAGGGCTGCTGTGAGTCTCCCCGATGGGCAGGGTGGGCGGCCCACGTGCCACTCTCAACACAAGGCTCTGTGTGACAGTGCCTGTGTGCCCTAAGAGAGCATTGGTGGCCACTATCACTATTGTGACTGTCATGATAAAGAAAGGAAGAGTTGGGCGGTGCCTGTGGCTCAAAGGAGTAGGGCACCGGCCCCATATGCTGGAGGTAGTGGGTTCAAACCCAGCCCTGGCCAAAAAAAGAAAGAAAGAAAGAAAGGAAGAGCTCCAAGTTATTCCCATGTAGGGGCCACCTTCTGGAGGAGTTGTGGGGGCCTTAGGTGACACCTGTCTCTCCTCTGTGTGCAATCCTGTGTCCTGTGGTTTTCCAGCCAGGTCCTAGAGGAAGCCTGTGGTTCATACAAAGCTCTCAGGGACTGATGGTTCAGCTCCAGGCTGAGCATGGAGGAGGGAGGGGGAACACCTCACAGGCACAGTGCACCTCAGTCCAGAAGGCCCAGTGTCAGATTGTCCTTCCTTTAGATTTTGCTCTCCATAGGATTGTTAACTCCCTTTAGTGATTAGAACTTTGATCTTTCCCAATGTTCAATCTTTACAAGGCAAGGCCAAGACTTCAACACAGACCTCCTGATTCCCAGACCAATGTTCAGAGGTAGCAGTGGCTGATCCAGCAGGGGAGAGAAGGCTCACATGTGCAATAGCTACCAAATTCCAAAGGGTCATCCCTCACTTGTCCCCTTTGCCCGCCCATCCACTCCTCACAGAATGAGATCATCTAGCTTTGTGCTGAAAAATCAGGGGAGAGAGGACCGAGATGTGGCCCCTGCCCTCTAGGAGACACATGTGTGAGCAGACAGATCAGAGCGTGGACTACAGGCATGTACATGCAGGGGCTGCTCTGAGGCTGCGGGCAGAACACGGGGCCCAGGGGGATCTAAAGAAACATGTGGCACTTGGTGCTGGAGGCAACGAAGAGCCACTGAAGGGTTTTAAACAGAGAAGTTGGTGTGGTCAACGTTGCATTTTAGGATGGGTGAGCTCTCTGGGGGCCAAGGAACAAAGTGAGTTACAGTAGGGGGTGGTGGATTATACCACTGTGTTCAATTATCCCCTTGTCCACCCTTCTCTGCCGACGGCTGGGAACCTTCCTGGCACCGACCCACAGGCTCACTGGGAGGCCATGCCCTGAGTTTGGCCTAATGGGAGACCCTCCCTCTCCACACCCCAATTCTCCTGTCTTTGCGCACTGCCGTGTCAGGTGCATCCCTGTGTCCTGGCGTTGGTTCTGCCTAGTGTGGACAGAGGTGTATTAGACGGGGCAACCTTGAGAGCATCAGGCTACATTTTCTGGCACCAGGGCCTGGTGTGTTCTCCCTGTCTGAACGTGTGACCTTCACACTCCCAGTAATGACTGCTGTAGCTGTTGCCACAAAATCCAATTTCAAATAATAACATTTATTTGAGTATTGCTGTCTCTGTTTCTACTTTTTATATCCCCATAGTTTCTTCATGCTTCTGTTGACAACATCTCAGTTCTTCAGGATGGCCATAAAATAGAGTCAAGGTACATCAGATTTCCTTCCCAGGGGTGGTAAGTGCAGTAGAACAGAAATCCTTTTAGTAAAAGAAAACATGCTTTCATTTTTATTGTTGAAAAATGTATGCAAAATTTCCATGAAACAAGATACTTGTTATAAGCCAGTAACTTTTATCATGAGGATGCTTTTTTCTTTCTTAGCAAAGTAGAAACCAATAAGAATGGTTCCCAAGGTTGGGAAAGACTGGTCAGGTGGAGGCCAAGGTCACTAGAGTTTGTTTCTGGTTGAGCAAAAGGAGAGGACTCTTGGGAGCTTTTGGCTTAGTGTGGTGGCCAGAGACCTGGAATGTGTGTCCAGAGCCCACGTCCTAATCCAGGATCCACCACTGACTATCTTCAGGGCCTTCGGAAATTCCATTCTCTGGTCTGGGTCTCAGTTTTCTCACTGGCAATGGGAACCCTGAGACATTGCTGGTGGCAGTAAGAATTGGTAGAGGCATCTTGCAGAGCAACTGGGCAATGTCCAGCAGCACTAAAAATGCAACCAAACCCCAAACCTAGCAAGTTCCATGTCCAGATTTCTCTCTTAGAGAAACCCTCAGGTGTGTGCAAGGATATTTAGTGAAGCATCAACTATAATGGCACATAATGGGAGACAATGCCAATGTCAGTCCATGGGAGGGGTGAGTAAAATATAGTCTCTTCATTTAATGAGATTAAAAACAATTAAAAGAAATGTGTTAGATTCATGCCGCAGTGTGAATGAATCTCAAACTATCATGTTGAATGAGAAAAGTGAGTTCCAGAAAGCAGTGGAGAACGTTACAGGGAAATCATACCCCGTATGTGAATCAGCACACATAGCAGCACCAGTATCATCGTAGCTTTCTGCGTCTTTGCAGAAGTTTAACTGTTTAACCAGAAAGGTGCGTGTGCAAGAGTAGTTGCCTTGGAGGGAGGAAAGGAAATGTAACTGGGAGTGAGAAGACACAGGGACTTTGAATCCAGCTGTAATATTCAATATATATTTAAAAATATATATATATTTATATATGTTTAATATATATTTATATATATTATATATTATATATAAAATATATATATATTTATATATATTTTAAAATGAATATATATACATTCATTAACACATATAAATATATCTTTTAAAATATATATATTTTCATATATATATGATTATGGCTAGATTCAAATTTTATAAATTTATAAAAAAAGAAGACAAAGTAAATAACATTAATAAATTGAATACCTATTTATCTGTTATCCAGAATTAACAATTTATTATTGCGGCAGAAGGCCCTAGAAGCTGCCCTCTGGAACTGGCGGGGAGGGCCTGGGTACAGGGGAGCAGGAAGGTGTCACTGCTCAGAGGAGCATTGTGGGTGCCGCCAGCCTGAAACAGAGCAGTGCCTGCGAGGAGGCGTGGTGGCCATACCAGTGATCGCTCACTTTCACCAGGCCCAGGGCTTGGTGCTTTACACATACGAGTCTATAGCATCATCCCAACAGCCTTATCCATTTAACAGATGAGGAAACTTAGGCCAAGGGAAGTTAAGTAGCTTGTCCAGGGTCCCTCTACTGCTAAGTGGCAGAGCCAGGCTTTTCACCCCGTTAGTCTCTACTCAAGGCTGAGACTAAACACTGTATTATGCTACTTCTGGGATAAATGCTGAGCAGAAATCTTGAAACCCTCTTTGAAACAAGGCCCACTAGGCAGGAGCTGATGCTGATATGGCACCATTTAGTCTTAAGCTGGGCTTTGCTGTCTCTATGGGCCTTTCCTCCCAGAATTGTCCCACAAGGCCGGTGTCAGAACTCTCCTATTGGAGATAGGAAAACTGAGGCTCAAGAGGATTAAAAGTCTAGCTATCTGGTGTTGCTGCATGGGCACAGACTCCGGGAGGCTCTAGCTGCTTTTACCCTGCCCAGCAGCCAGTGGCCTTCCAGCCCCCTTGGGTTCTCATCCTTGCCAGTGGCAGGCCGACCTCACACTGCTGCCTCCTTCCTTCACGTGTTGTGAAGTGTCACGGAAGGCAGCGTGACGTTTTCTCCTCTGCCTTGTCCGGTGCCCTTCACATCCCCACTTTCATAAAACACCTTGCTGAGCACACACAGATCCCTTCCTTAGAGCCTTCTATCGTGTCCCGGCAGGTGCTTATTGACTAAGGCGCCAATCCGGCCTTTTGTTGGCCTCTGAGGCCATCTTTCCTCCAGAAGGCCCAATAGAATGGTGCTTGTGGATATTTTTATGGGTCAGGTTTTAAAAATTACACCCAAATTAAACTTGTGCTGATTTAATTAGAATAGGGAGGCTAAGGGATTTTTTTTTATTGCTCCTGCTGCTGGGTCCTGGGCAAATGGTTTCTCTCTGGAAACTGCTGTTCTCATCAGGAACAGATGAGGGATAGGCTGGGCCATCTCCTGTCTGCCTGTAGCCTACAGGATCTTAGGAAGGAGGAGGTCAGAACTAGGAGTGTCCTTGGGACCGCTGAGAACGTGTCCCTCCTGGCCCAGAGAGGCCAACACACTGTGGAGAGTCACACACACAGGGCCAGATGGCCTCAACAACTGTGGCTTCCCCTGGGTGCCTCTGTCCAGGGAGGGTGTGAGCCAGTGACCAAGAAGCTCTACTTAGGCACTGTGGAGAACAGCAGAGCTGGAAGTCATGGCTGGGAGCAGCTGTAGGCGGAAGACTCCAACAGCAACACTGCTGGTCATGGCTTCAGGTACAACTGCATTCAGGGCTTGGCTCCTCTCCTGCAGCTTGGCCTTCACCTGAGCTGTCTTCAGACTTGGGCTTTACTGGTAGCAGGAACATCACACTTTATTTCCTCTCATCTTGAAATATTTGGACAAAAGGCCCTCTCAGGGGCCTTAACTGAACTCTCAGAGAATCTTATGTGGGCCCCAACTGAGCGCATCCCAGGCCTGTGTTCCTCCCGGAGCTGAGGCCTTGGTATTGATGGGTCCTGGATGAGAACCAAAGGCTGTGATCACCAGAAGTCAGGAAGTGGGGTGGGGAGGAATGATAGTGTACCCACAAGCATGACCACTGTGGAACAGGCCTGCATCACGGTCTGTGCACATCCTATCAAAAGGCGGGGGTGCAAGTTGCAAGCAACTTGGGAGGTAGGTAGCCCTGAGCAAGTTAGTTAAATATCCCAAGCTTTAAAATGCTTATCTGAAAAGTGGAAAACCCACCTTTGCCCTGTAGGGATCTTGTAGGAATACGAGATAACATGTACATGAAGCACTTGTCACAATGCCTGGGCTGGAGGAAGTCCTTAGTGGGTGGTGAGTCCTGATGGTGATGATGACAATGGTGATCAAGACCTCGGGCCTTAGGTCTGCAGGGGCACTCAGTGGTTTTCCTGGTGCTCAAAGGACTAGCTCACCTACTTTCGGGGTATCCAAATTAATCAGTAAGCTAAAGAATGAAAATAGCTAAGAAGAGAATAGAGAGAGTATCTTTTGGCACAGAGTGGAATTGGTAAGCACTCCAAGGGAAAGTTTTCATTCAAATGCCACTGTTCAATCTGAATATTTAAAAATATCTTCCTACCGAGCATATCTAGTTTCTGTTTCTTGGAATAAAAAATAGATAACTAAAGTCAACAAATAACTGCCTTCCTTGGCAGTTAACAACTACCACTGACTCACGATCCCAGGCGAATCTGCTGTGGTTCTTTCTGTCTTAGATGAAAAACTTTCTGTGCTCACTGGAGGAAGTGTTTTGGGGGTCCACTCAATCCTGAAACCAGTGGACATTCTTCCACTTGGCAAAACCCATGTTGATGTGCTATCAGTCTTGGACTGTGCTGCCCTGGGTAGAGAGAACTTCCTAAGCATGACCTTGGCCTTAGGAAGTCAGTGGGTGAGCAAGTCTGTGCACCTGAATTTCTAGTTTGCAAAGTGCACTTAGCTCCATCACCTCACTTAGTTTCCTGGCATTTCCATGACTCAGGGGTTTTATAGGTGACAATGGTGAGATTCAGAGAGGAAATCTGAGCTGTCTAAGGCCACACTGCAAGCAAGTGTCTGGGACTAGAGCCTCCATCTCCTGCTTGCTATCCTTTCCTACTGCTGGTGTCACATAAATGAACATTTGGAAAGCAAATTGACCTCAATGTTGGAGCTAATTAGGAATGAAAATCCATATCTCAAACATAACATGGGCCAAGCCATGTGCTAAGTGTTCCAGAAAATACAGATGAATGACATCCTTCTGAGGCTTGCACTATTCCCAGGACAAACAGTTCCCCAGCTCCTCCTGTCAACAAAATCCTGGCAGGCCCAGGATGAAAGGTCCTGTTCTTAAGCCAGCCCTCTGCTGTGTCACAGCCTCACTGCAGTCCTCAGGGCTTTGGATAAACCTGCCTGGGCCTCTGCTTCTGTTTCTTTGCATCATGCCGTTCACACAGGTCTCCTCTCTTGTGCTGGAAGATGAGCACCAGGAGGACAGGGGTCAGATCTCTTGCATTTTCATACCCCTGCCTCCCATGGCACCTCTCAGAGCACATGGCTTGTAGTATGAGCTTACTGCATATTCAGGGTAAGGACTTCAAGATGGTGGTGACTTCCCCAACACACTGGTTTGATTCAAATGGGTCTCACTGCCTCAGAAGACTTGTATTATCTGAGGCAGAAATGTCCTCCCTTCAGGGGAATAGTTTTTGCTGAGTCATGGATAATATCACTGATATTCTTGGGGAGCTCAGCTCTCTGACTCATCAGGGTAGCTGAGGGAATATCTTCATAAGTGTAACTATGCAGAGATCTTGGGTTCAGGCTGAGCAAGGGAGAGAGGGTTGGAGCCACTGTTGCTTTGGCCACTGATGGGGTCTGACCCAGTGGCCCAATGTGTCATGCAACATTCCACAGTCTTAGTGCTCATTATTAAGCACCTACTATGTGCCAGGCCTGGGCTCACTGTTAATAAATTCACTGATACATCAAGTCAGGACACAAGAACAGCTTCCAAACAGGTCTGTATGAGCACAGAGAAGGGAAAGATGTTTTTTGATGTGAGGATTCTCAGGAGAAGCTGAGTTTTCCCACTGGGGAGGTAGCTAACTGCACACAGTACATCCTACCAGTGGCTTATTATTTTCCTTTTGCAGGGATGGGTTGGTGTGATCCTCTAATAGTTTCTTCTGTAAACCCTTCTCCCTACTTGAACTATGAGTCCCCTAAGGGCAAGAATCTTCTGGTCCTTCTCTTTCCTCCTCTCTCTGAGGAGAGGCCTTCTGGACTCATTTTAAGAACTTGGTCTTTGTTTCTGTTCTTAATCTCCCAAGGCTAGGCCTGGGGTTTTGTTTCCTGCCCTTCCCCTGACACTGGCCCTGCTGTGGGCACACTGGGTGCATCATCTTCATGGATGTGAGGTCTCAGAGGACTGATGGATGGGAGAAGTCTTCGCCAAGCCCAGGCAGCCCTCATTCAGTGCCTGGGTAAAGGAAGGGGGTTGCCTTCCCATGGAGCTGATATTTCATGCTGAGAACTGGCAGCGGCTGCTGCAGACTGTGATGTGAGAGGGTGTTTGGGGAAGATGCCTGGAACAACACCTAATCCCTTCTCTGCATCTCCCTCTCAGTCTTGAGGGCCAGCATCTAAAGCTGGGGCCAGGGTTGGGTGTCCCCACCACACAGGCAATACATCTCTCAGGTCATCTGAGGTGGAAACACTGCAGTTGCAGAAGTGATAGCCTCTCGGAGATAATATTATCTCTCTCCAGTTGGGCTCTCTTTTCTCTAATTTCTATGCTGTCTTTGCCAAATCAAACGGGGATGAGTTAAGCATCCCAAGCACGTTCCTGTGGTCCTGGAACTGTACACGGCCCTTGTTACTCCATCTTCGCTGTGATGAAATGCTAGATTATGGCTGCGGAAAGATTAATCATGCCACAGCCAAGAGAACACTTCTGAGAAAATCACTGTTAAAAGGATAATTGTAGAAGGTCTCCAGCCTCTTCAGACCTTTCTCTTTTTCTTTTACTTTTTTTTTCATAAGACAGGAAGAGCCCAGAGAGACTTCAAACACTTGATTGCTGGGGCAACAGGTCAGATCCTGAGAAGGTGGCATCTTTATAAATTGCAGAGCCTCCTTGGTCCCTGAGATTGGCACATTTTGCATCCAGGTGCGGAGATAGATTCTAGATTTCCTACCCTGACATTAAAGACTCTCATCTGATACCAGCTGTTCTCTATGTGTCTCTCTGTTTCTTCCTTTCCCTGCATTCCAGGAAGTTGCACGACGTACGGGTCATGCCTCTCACAATGCTGTGCACTTTCAAACTTAGGAACTTGTGCACTTGTTGGAGTAGCGCCACCCTTTTATTTGATGGAAAGCCCCTAGTTATTCTGTAAGACCTGACACAAATGTCTCCCTCTCAGTCAAAGCTGTCCCCTTCTCCTCCAGGCAGAATCAATCCATCTGAACTCTGCGTTCCTGGAGCACTTTGCTCGTCCTGAATTATAACACTTTCACGTTGTAGTTCAGTAATTTACATTTCATTATGTCTCTCACTTGTGTGTGAGTTCCTTGAGGGCAGAAAGCAGATCACATCTTACTCTTACATTCTCACTTCTGGGCATAACACTGTTTTTGGCACAGAGGTGCTTGATAAATGTTCATGGAATGTATGACTCAGCTCCTTGGCACTGGCGGGAGTTTTGGAGAGGATCTCTGATAAATAGCATCTCTCTCCCTCAGCTGTGCTCAGAACTAAAAGAGAAGTGACGGAGTTGGCACAAGGAGCAACAAAATATGACTTAAGATAGCCACGTTAGAGGATCATAGCTTGGTAGAGTCAAGATGGCTTGCTAATTCCTACCTCTGGTCTAGACCTTAGGGCAATGAGACTGAGGGGAAAAACTCAAATCTGCAGAATGGGTCACCATGTCTCACTGGTCTGGGTGTAGGAAGAAAGAGAAAAGGGAGTCACTTCCCTAGATCTAAGATATTTAATAAATTGTCTCTGCCTATCACAGAAGCTGTGGAATGTGGATGATGCCACCAAACTTGTCATTTACTCTACTTCCCTGGGGTGGACTTAGGGCTTGTCAAGAGGGCAGGTGCATTTAGTAGAAGTTTCTCTACCTGAGAATAAGAAGGCAGAAATAGGCTTTCCTCCATAATTCTAAACACCTTGGTGATATTCCTCTTTAAATGCCTTTCTTTTTCTATCTTACCTGAGATCTACTCCCCATTTCCAGGCCAAATTTTCAGTAAATAAATAAAATTTCTCATTTCTACTCCCTTCCTTCAAATACTTCATCTTCTCCATACTTTGATGGATGGAGTTCCTTCATTGTTCTTTCCTTCTGTTCTAGTCTTTTTGCAAATAACGTGACATTGGAAAAAACACACCCAGAAGTTCAGTTCCTATAATCCTGGGGAAAGGCACAGAGTCATTCCTTACGTTTCTGAAATGAAGTACTTGGTATGTGTCAGTCACTGTGCTAGCACTGGGGACAGGGAGCTTATCACCAGCATCCATGCCTTCAGGAAAATCAGAGTCCAGTAGGGAAGGCAGCTGTGGAAAAAGAAAATGACAATAGAGAGTGGAATGTAACGATAGAGGGAAGTACAGTGCCCTGCAGGGATGTAGGGTTGCAGCTGATGAGTTTCATTTGAAGTGACAGAGGGTAAACATTTTCCAGGTAAAGAAAATTCAACTGCTAGGTAATCAAGGAAGGCTTCCTAAAGGAGGTGACACTTAGTCTGAGTTTCCAACGATTGGTAATCAGTAGGAGTTATGACAAGTGAAGGGGTGGTGTGTGTGTGTGTGTGAGAGAAAGACAGAGAGAGAGAGAGATATTTCAAAAATAGCATGCATTAAGGTCCAGAACTATGGAGAAGCTTGACGTATGGGAGAAATTACAAGTTAGTTGGGGCATGAGATTCTTCAACCCTGTGATGGAGTTAATGTTCAGAAATAAGAAAGCAGACAGGGCTGACTTGGGGCCCTGAAGGACAAGATCTGTTTCAGAACCATGGCCAGCAGCCAGCACATTTCCCTGGGGCTCTGAGGCAAAGCTCATTCTCCGATTTTTAAAAAATATTTTATTTTATTTTTTAAATAAATGATGCTGGGAAAAACTGGTTAGTCACATGTAAAAGACTGAAACTGGACCCATGCCTCTCACCACTTACAAAAATTGACCCATGATGGATAAAAGATTTAAATCTAAGCTATGAGATAGTAGACATTCTAGAGCAGTGGTTCTCAACCTTCCTAATGCTGTGGCCCTTTAATGCCTGTCACGACCCACAGGTTGAGAACCCTGTTCTAGAGGAAAGCATGGGAAAAACTCTAGATGATATCTGCCTGAGGAGAGATTTTATGAAGAAGATGACATCAGTAATAGTGAACCAACAAAAATAAATAGATGGGACTTAATTAAGTTAGAAAGCTCCTGCACAGCTAAGGACACAGTAATCAAAGCTAACAGACAACCTTAAGAATAGGAAAATATATTTGCATGTTATAAATATAACAAAGTATTGATAACTAGAATCTACAGAGAATTCAAATTAATAAAAAAAAGAGCAAACAATCCCATTTATCACTGGGCAAGATACATGAACAGAACCTTCTCTGAAGAGGACAGACAAATGGCCAACAAACACATGAAAAAAGTGGGCATTGTCCCCAGTCATCAGAGAAATGCAAATCCAAACTACCTTTTGAGATATCACCTAACACCAGTGAGAATAGCCCACATCACAAAATCTCAAAGCTGAGAATGTGGAAGGAAGGGAACACTTTTACATTGTTGGTGGGACTGCAAACTAATACAGCCATTATGGAAAGAAGTATGAACAATCCTCTAAGAGCTAAATATAGATATTCCATTTGATCCTTCAATTCCACTATCTGCTCAGAAGAAAATAGATCATTTTATCACAAGGACATTTGCATTAGAATGATTATTGCAACTCAATTCACAATTGCCAAGTTGTGGAAGGAACCCTTGTGCTGGTCAACCCATGAATGGATCAATAAGCTGTGGCTTCTGTATACCGTGGAATACCATTCAACTATAAAAAAGATGGTGACTTTATATCTTTTACATTTACCTTGATGGAATTGAAACACATTCTTAGTAAAGTATCACAAGAATGGAAATGTAAGTTTTTAGTGTGCTTAATAGTAACATGAATATAAATAGAAAAACAACTAGTTACAGGCCCATATGAGAGAATAATGCAAATATATTCAAGTGGGGGGGGGAAGGAGATAAAGAAAGGGGATTGGTAAACTCTCCCCTGATGGACACATTGTGAGTGTGTACAGCACACCCCCAGGATGAAGTGCTCAATTGCCTCCACTACAACTTGAAACCCAACAATGTAACCTAACCATTTGTACCCTCCTCTGATTTTGAGCTGCCTCTATGATCCCAAGGTGGTAAGGAATAAGTAGGAAGCAGCTGGAGAGTTGATGCTCATATTCTGATTATGTCTGATTATTCAAGGATTCTTTTTTTTGAGACAGAGTCTTACTATGTCACTCTCGGTAGAGTGCCATGCAACCTCAAACTCTTGGGCTTAAGAGATTCTCTTGCCTCAGCCTCCCAAGTAGCTGGGATTACAGGCACCGGCTGTAATGCCCGACTATTTTTTTTTTGTTGTTGTTGTTGTTGCAGTTGTCATTGTTGTTTTAGCTGGCCCAGGCCAGGTTTGAACCCACCAGCTTCGGTGTACATGGCTGATGCTCTACTCACTGAGCCACAGGTGCTGCCCTATTCATAGATTCTTAAAAAGTTGATGCCATGGTTCAAAGTTGAGTAAAGTTAGCAGGCATTTTTCCTGAACATGAAGACATTATTATTTCTGAAGCATAGAAGAGCAAAACTTTGAGCTTCTATTATATCTTGTGATGAAAACATTCTCTTCCATGGAGGTGCTTAAATTACCATTTCAGGTACATGCACCAGCTCAGAGACTAGAGTCCTTGAAGCTGGAGCCTTTCAAAAGGAAGCTGCTCATTACAGTCTAAAAGTCAGAATGCACAACTAAAAATTCTTGATTTGTTGAGGTTATAATTTATTTGAACATTCAAAAAAATTTTTATATGAGGTAGACATAATAGCTATTTCGAACACTCTCTGCTCCACACACTTTCCATTTCTGGCAAATCTAAGAAAGCATTCTTTCCCCTTTTTTTCTGCCTGAGTTAGTATTTGTCATTTTCCTTTTTACTTGTGAGCATTCACAGGGCTGAGTGTTAAATTGAACCATTATTTAGCAGTCTTTAAACTTAAGTCATAATTCCATGGCATCTTAGAAAGTAAGACTTGTTGGAGTGGAGTGGTAGTTTGCCTGGATTGAACAGGACTGGTGGAAAGAAGTTGGTTCTAACCTGAGATCTGCAAAAGGGCATCAGTGAATCCTTGATTCTCAGAAATTATTTGCAAAATGGCATGGGGTATACCTAAAGGGGTGGGCATATTTAAAGGGAGCAAGAATCTGGGACTCCCTCAAATGAGTAAAGAAGAACTGAAGATCTGTTTTCTCTCAGATCCTAGCCCAAGGGCCTTGCCTATCTCCTAGGATAAAGAATAACAGAGAACTCACCATCTCTTGTGAAACTTGACACTCACATCCCTAAAGGTAACCTCTGAGGTGGGCTAGACTGTGGGCCACCTGAGGGAAAAGACTGACAAGGTTTCTGTTTCCTAGTGTTATATTTCCAGAGCCTAGAATTATATCTGGCTTGCGAAGTATCTTTGAATAAATCAATGAACTTGATTGGTAGGGTAAGTAAGTCAGTTGGGGGGATTTCAATCAAGAAAAAGAGGGATGCCCAGATTCTAAGGGCTCTAGAGGCTGGAGCTGCTCTGGTATTACTCAAAGTGGCCAGGTTGGCAACAGTTCTGCACAGAATGGTGCTGGACCTGGGTTTGATCTGTTAATAATGATATGTGAAACTGACATATCCCAGGACGCCAACAGTGCAAAGCACTCGCATTAAACACTTAACTTGACTTTCTCTCAAATCCTAGGAGATAGGCAAGGCCCTTAGGCTAGGATCTGAGAGAAAACAGAGTGGTAGTCATGGTGGTTGTGGGGTGTTGGTGAGTGATTTATTCATAGGTCTTCTCCTTTGGTAGATCAGCTCTTTCCTGGAGGGCCAGCAAGAAGGAACTTACTCTCAGTGCTTCTTTCCAGGTCCCTAAAGGAAAGTTGACATCATTCAAAGCAGGTCACCTGAGCAGAATGACCTGGAAGGATGTGAAGGCATGTCTTTCTGTGTGTATCATGAGGTGGGGGTGAGCAAGTTAGGGGCAGGGAGAGAGCTGAGCATGACTGCTGACTCTGAACATAATATGTTCTCCTTAGGTCAAAGTGTCTTGGAAAATCTGAGGCTAGAAGCTCCCTGTCATGGAGACAATGGGCAGAAGGGAAGAAGAAGAGTGGTCAGCAGCCTGTCTGTGGCAGAAGCCAAGGCTCAGCCCTGCTGGGGGCCTCAGACTCCTGGCAGGAGGAGAGAGGAAGGGGCAAGTGAGAATGTGTAATACACCTTTCCTGTGTTGTAGTCCTTATGAAATATGCATTGCACCAACTGTGTCATTCATTCATCCCAAGGTTGCTGCAGGGTCCATGATGTTATCTCCACCTCAAAGATGAGAAAACTCAGGCAGAGAAAGCATGAAGAGATTTTCCTTCCATATACAGCTCATTTTGGAGTGAGGAGAAATATATTGGGAGCAGGGTTGAAACAGAATATACCTAAGTTTCCTTCCATCTTGAAAGTTTGTTTAGAAGAAAGCATAATAGGTTAAAGAATGTCCCTCCAGGGCGGTGCCTATGGCTCGAAGGAGTAGGGTGCTAGCCCCATATGCTGGAGGTGGTGAGTTCAAACCCAGCCCTGGCCAAAAACTGCAAAAAAAGAAAAAAAAAAAAAAGAATGTCCTTCCAAAGATGTCCATGTCCTAATCCTCAGAACCTGTGAATATCTTATTTCCTATGGCAAAGGGAATTTTGCAGATGTGGTTGGCTTAAGGATCTTGAAATAGGGAGATTATTCAGGTGGGCCCAGTGTACATACATACATACAAGGGGATGCTAAAGTGGAAGAGGGAGGTAGAAGAATTCATCAAAGGAAGATGCGATTTCAGAAGAAGGCATAGAGTGATACATCACTATTCCTTTGGAGGTGCAGGAAGGGGCTGCAAGCCAAGGAATGTGGACAGCATCTAGAACAGTGCTTCTCAACCTTCCTAATGCTGCAGCTCTTTTGCACAGTTCCTGTGGGTCGTGACCCATAGGTTGAGAACTGCTGCTTTAGAATCTAGTAGGGGTAAGGAAATGGATTCTCCCCTAGAGCCTTCAGAAAGGAACACAGCTCTTCTAAGCCTTAGATTTTAGCCCAGTGAGACTCCTCTCAGACTTCTAACATGTCAGAACTGTGAGATAACAAACGTGTGTTGCTTTCAGCACTAGGTTTGTGCTAATTTGTTCCAGTATTTATAGAAAACTAACATAGATGGCAAAGAAATTGCTGCAGGGAGTTGCAGTAGAGAGGCTTATGGTAGTTGGAGGTGGTCAGGAATGGCCCCTCTGACAACTCGGCATTGAGGTTGACACCTGAATGGCACCCAGGAGCTAATTCTGAAAGATCTGAGAGATGCCCTTCCAGGTAGAAGGCACAGAGCAAAGTACCTACAATGGTGCTGCATTGGCAATTCCAGGAACAGAAAGAAGTCAGTGTGGAGAGACTCGTGACTCAAAGCATGGGCCACAGACCAGCAGCAAAAGCATCATCTGGGAAATGGTCAGACATGCAGATGCCCTGGTCCCATCCTAGACCTATCCAATAAGAATGCCCAGAGGCAGAGTTCAGGAAGATGCTTTTTTGTAAGCCTCTTTTCTTGCGATGATTACACTTACAGAAAAGTTCAAAGTATGGTACAAAAAATTCTGTTTTCTTGAACCATTTGTCCAAGTGCCGATCGGACACCTCATCACTCTCTAAGACTTTAATGAATATTTTCTATAAACATGGACATTCTCCTACCCAATCACACCACCACCATTAAAATCAGGAGATTAGCAATGATATGTTACTGCATCTAATCCTCCCAGACAAATTTCTCAAGATGTTCCAGTAAAGTATTTTAAAGCAGAAAGATCCATTTCGGAACCCCACATTATGTTTAGTTCTCATGATCCTTTATCTGGAAAAGTTTCTCAGTTTTCCCCGACTTCCAAGACCTTGAGGCTTCTGAGGATTACAGGACAGTTATTTTGAGTCTGCCTGATGCTTCCTCATGATCAGATCCTGTTTATGCATTGCTGGCAGAAATAGCACAGAAACGATGCTCCGTTCCTCTGGTGTCCTCTCCGGCAGCACGCGATTTCAATTTGTCCCATCACTGGAGATGTTCACTCTGATCACTTAATTAAGACGATGTCTGCCAGGCTGCTTCACTATAAAGTGACTGTTCTTCTTTGTAATTAATAAGTGTTTTTTAGGGAGGCACTTTGAAACTGCGCAATTATCATAATTCGCATTGCACTTTCAACTTCTTGGCTTATTTGTCTATATCTGTGTGGGCTTCTGGTTTCTTACTCAATGTGTTCCATCCCCTCATGTCATTGCTTCATTTGGTACTTGAATTGACCAATGGGAGCCCATTCAAGCTGCCTTTTGTGTCCTTCCGACATGTCCCCATCATTCTTGGAGCACTTCCTTGCTTTCTGGCACAACAAAATCTTCCACGCTTATTTGGTACCTGCCCCAGGCAAGGCATCAGCTGTTTCTCCAAGGAACCCTTTTTCCTATTAGTGGAAATGGCATTTATATCTAGGTGCCAGACATGGTCATTGCTATTGGAGTGTTGCTGCCTGTAGGTTTTCTCAGAGGTCGGAACTAAGAAATACATATATTTCTTAGGTGTAAATGAAGACAAAGTCATACCAGAGTAGGGTGGACCCCTAACCCAGTAGGATTAATCTCCTTATAAGAGGACAGAACTAAAATATATAGCTCAGAATTGGGCTCAGAATTCACGCATCAGGCTACATATAATATATATATATATATATATTTCTTAGCTTATATATTTTTTATATAAGAAATGCACATTGCACTTACATTTAATTCCACGTGTATTTCTAAACATTGAAAAACGTGAGTTTATCTCAGTACATCAAATTCTGCATCACAAGATTCACTCCAGTTT
>NW_003852540.1:685203-691962 GCF_000181295.1 Otolemur garnettii | reverse complement strand
GCTTTGCCTTTTTAATAAGGAGATTAATCCTACTGGATTAGGGACCCACTCCACTCCGGTACGACCTCATCTTAGTTAATTACACCTGCAATGACCCTATTTCCCAGTAAGTTCACATTCTGAGGTACTGAGGGTTATGACTTCTACATGGGAATTTGTGTGGCGGGCCCAACTTAGCCCACAACACCTGGCTTCTGTTATTTTTAACGTTTACTCGATCAGTCCCTCTCAATGTGACCAGTCTTCCATCTTGCTGTCCCTTCTTCCCCACACAGGATGCTCTTATGCTGCTTGGGCTCAGAATTCACAAATCAGATACTGCCCCTACCCCTGTGTGGACGCCCTTCTTGTCCCACTCAGGATCTGACACATGTCAGGCCACTCACCTCTCTCATGGATGTCCTTCTCAGTGTGTGTGGGGGGTGTCGTCCCTGCTGGGACACCCCTCTGGGGTGGCCCACTCCTCCCCCTGCATGGGGGTGACATTCCATGCTGTAATCCCCCTTGCTCCATTGAGGCTCTGATACCCTTTCTGGGGGAGGCTCCCACTGTCATCATTGTCCCAGGTTCAGCTGAGGTCCAGCTCAGGGCTGCCCCCTCCTCACCACAGAGGCCTGCCTGGCTGTGCTGCACCTAGCGGCTTTGGGACCGGGTGTTCAGGAAGGAAGGGCATCGCAGAAGGCTGAGGGGGAAGGAAATGAGGAGGAGGGGCAGGAATCCATGTTTCCAAAAACTCTCTTATGCTTGCTGAAGAGCCCTGGTCTGGTGGTCAGCGAGCAGGGGGAAAGAGCACAGACTGGGTCCAGAGAGGTGGGCAGGAACCAGAGCTGGTGGGCCGTGCAGGTGTTAGTATGTTTTATTTCATTTTTAAGAGAGTTGACAAAAACAAGCTTATCCAGGGCAAAAGTGCCATAATTATGAACGATATAAATGAGCTCCAAGACTCTTCTGAGAAAAACAGGAGTCATCAGTTACCCAAACAAGTCACCCACCCTGTCCTCTCTGCCAGTTGTTCCTTCAGCTTTCAGCACGTGTTGGTGGCCTCTCCCTGATAAAGTGACAAAAGCACTTTCTTGTCAGTCTGTGCACTTGCAGCTCTGACTCTCTCCCTCCCTGTCTTTCCTTTTCCAGACATTTCCTGCACGTTTCCACCCTCTTCATTTTCACATCCCCAAATCCTATTCATACCTTGACCTTGTGCAATTCAGCTTCCAGTTATGTTTTGTTTTTATTTGACATGTGCTGAAAAGAAGGGTTTTAAGAAGATGAGCACAACTCGATTTACGTTTCAAAAAGGACTCCCTCTCTTGGTTTTGAAAAAGCCAAGAGAGAAATCAAGAGGCTGCTGCGTTACCAGTGGAGAGAGGACACCCCTGTGGACAGAGTGGCAATAGGGGACTTGGAGAAGAGGGAGCAGGCCAGGCAGGGGATGTATGTGGGAGGTAGTCCTGGCAGGGCGTTCAGATGAGCTGGATGTGGGGGGAGGAGGACAGCAGAGTCACGGACGGCAGTGAGGGTCTTGGCCCCACAAACAGGGTGGATGGCAGTGCAGAGGAAGACTGGGCGAGGAACAGGTTTGGGGAAGAAGGTATATGAGAATGGCCTTTGCGTCCTATTTTGCTTGGGATCCTTATCTACATGGTGGTATCGAGTAGCCCGGTGGGTATGTCCAGCTGGAGTTTAGGGAGGGGGTCAGGGCCAAAGATCCAGATCCAGAAGTCGATTGGCGGCTACCTCCTGCAGTTAGCTTTGATACGTGCCCTCAGCATGACGTGGTGAGGGAAGCTGGGAATAAGGGCCCAGGGAGACATGGAAGCACCGGCCGGTGGCAGCCACGGGAGGGGCCGTTAGTGAGCTGTGAGGACCACTTCTCAGCATGGGTCTGATGCTTACTTGAAGAATGGAAGCAGAGCTGATATCCTAGTGTGGACTTGTCCCCGAGACAGTCTCTCCCGTGTGGGACCACTGCCAGGCCCGTCAGACCAGCCCCCAAATGGAAGCACACAGCTTGCTCCAGCTTGATGGTAAGTTCAAGGCCTGACTCGGAACGCCAAGCCTCTGAAGGCAGTTCCTGTCACTCTCCAATTCACAGACTCTGCCATACACTGCCATTAGCACCTGCCCCCTCACTGCAGGGCACTTCGGAGTTTACAAATCATTCTGACATCCATGACCCCATCTAATCTTCATACCGGCTCTCAGAGGGTTGGAGAGTTTTTGTTTTAGCCTTATTTTTCAGATGAGGAAACTAAGGCTCAGAGGTTAAGCCATTCGTCTATCACACATCCAGGACATGGTCGAGTCAGGACTTTAAGCCCGGACTATCTGCTTTTAAAACCTCAATCTGCCCTCTACCTCCGTCAGAATTCACAGCTTCCCCAGTCACTGCTACAATGGGACAGCTCTGTCACTGGCACTTCTTCCTCAAGAAGCCAACAGGTGCTACTTCATACTGGTTTGACATCATGTCTCTTCTTCTCCAGCGTCAGTTCCTACCTGGCAGAGAGACTGTTCTTCCTTTCCAACGACCTGGCTCACCCACAGCTTCTCCTCCCCCAGTCTGTCCTTAACGCCTCCCTGCTGGCCAGAGCCTTGTCACCGGTTCCACACTGGGTCAGTTACTCACAGCCCTATTTGCCTCCCCAGGTCCTCAGTGCTCCGGCCCCTCACCTGACCTCCTCTGGGAGGCCTCCCTGACTTCTCTGGCCTCTGTCCTTCTCCAGGGACCACTCCGACCCCCATGTGCCTGTGGCATGGGATTGCTCACATGTGGTCCTCTGTGTTAGCTCTTCTGACCATGGTTGTCTCCACCTCAAGGTCAAATTCAACATCTCTCCTTAATCCAAGAGACTGGATTCAGCTTTCTCTGAGTCAGCAGAAGCAAATCATTCAAATATGGACTATGAGTCATGGACTCCTGTGGGATCTTGAAGGTCTCCTACTTCAACGTCTCTCTGACATTATACTTTCTCTCTCTTTTTAAAAATTGAGACAGAGTCTCACTATGTCGCCCTGGGCAGAGTGCTGTGACATCACAGCTCACAGCAACCTCAAACTCTTGGGCTCAAGCAATCCTCTTGTCTCAGCCTCCCAAGTAGCTGGGACTACAGGCACCCACCACAATGCCTGACTATTTTTGTTGCAGTTGTCATTGTTGTTTTGGCAGGCCCCGGCTGGGTTTGAACCCTCCAGCCCTGGTGTATGTGACTGGCACCCTAACCACTGAGCTACAGGCACCAAGCCAGACATATTCTCCTCTCCGAAACTCATCCCAAAGTCAAGCCTCTCCCAACACGTGGTGGCTCACTAACTCTTAGGGCAGGTCATTCCGTCTTTGAACAGATAGCTTGCGGATGTTTTCCCTTTCCCCCTGCAAAACGCCTATAGGAACAATCTGCCACCCGCCTCCCTGCCAGGCTACTCCCTGCCAGGCTACCCCGGCTAGGGCTGGTCCTGCCTCAGGTGATCATTCAGAGGCACGAAGGCGCGATCTTGACCCTGAGCATTCTCTTCTTCAGGCAGGACTCCTTTTCCCCCTGTGTATTATCCCCCATCCCCGCGTCTGTCCTGGACTCCTTCCCAAGACATGTCCCAGTTTTTTTGTCCTAGAGACACTTTTTACCTTTCACACCTCAGTGCAAATTTAGACAAAATGAAACATCTACTTACTGAGTGCTGTCTCTTTGTCAGGCTTCAGCCCAGGAGCTGAGAATATAACGGTGGACAAAACTAACAAAACGGAGCCTGCATGTCACTGGTGCCACTGTATCTACCACTATAGGGACTCTGCTCCTTTACAGTGTTTGTGATGCTCAGTCCCAAAGCCATGGTTATAAATGCGTGCAAGGCACTATGCTGGGCACCAGGGTGCAAAGAAGAATAGGACATTGTCCCTGTCTCGAAAGCTGATGGCCCCAGTGGTTTAACAGCATGGTTCACAGTTCTAGATTAAATCTCTCTCTCTCTTTCCTGCACACACACACACTCATACACACTCATACACATTCACACACACTCACTCTCTCACACATACATACCAGTTGCAGGAATCCATCAACTTCTGGTCCATACAGGCCAATCTGTGCACATTTTAGGCACCAGTGCCAACCTGGGAAACCCCCATCTCCTGTCACCATCCCCTTACCCTGCCCCAGAAAATTCAGGTTCCCCCGTAGAAGCCTCAGAGGATCCATGGGGCATAAGGATGGGTCTATTGAACTGCAGTGCTCTGGGCTAGATACATAGTTATCACCAGCCAACGTGGTTAAATAATCATCAGACCACATAATTCAGAAATCACGCTCCTTAAGAGTTCCCCGTTTAATACCCGCCAGAAGATGCTAATCGGCTGCACAAGACTGCGTTTTATTTTTCTAGACAGGAAGCATTTTCTTCAGACCCATAATGACTTTCTTTGACATAATAATGAAGGAATGTGAATTTAAAACAGCCCGAGATGCTGGGGCGTTCTCTGTTATCTGGGGGGCTGGCCGCCCAGAAATAGCTTGAGTAACTGCTGACTTACTGGGCTGCGGCGTCATTGAATTCACTGCTTACAAAGACTGGAATTTACCAAATTAAATTTTAGTGAGTAATTTCTGTTCACATAAACGACAGAAATTAAGCCATGGTGGATGTGGTGGAGGCTGTCACACGGAGCTGACATCACGTTAGGGACCTCCGGGGAGCTAAGCAGAACCACAAAGAGAACAAGCTCAGTGGACAGGAAACGCACTGGCGAGGGAGAGGAGGGGAGGTCCTGAGCTCTGGTTCAGACAGGGGGAAGTTCAAATCCCAGGTTTCCCACTCACTACTCGTGTGACCTAGGCCACATCACCTGAGGCTTTCTGAGCCTCAGTTTCCTTATCTGAAATAAAATGGGCACGATTAAGGGCTATCACAACGATGCAAAATGGATTACATCCAGGAAGGCAGGTGGCTCTTGGTAAAGACCTCTGTAAATATGGATGGTGGTGTTACGTAGCTCCCAGCCTGAGCAAGTTGAACAGGAATAAAACAGAAATAAGAAATAATTTTTTAAATAAAGCTCCTTCAGGTGTCCCACCTTTTGCAGAGAGGTAGGTCGATGAAACGGGCTACATCTTAACCCATCACGTGGCATAGACATGGCTAAGAGGACCCAATGCACTGCTGGAAATAGATTCTGTAGGCCACAACCAAATAGCCAGTGGCTTGGACTGATTAACTACAGCCAAATCAACTGCTGTCATGTTAAAGAAAAGGGATACAAAACAGAATAATTGAATTCTCTGTACTTAGTGAGGTTGCAAACATGATTATAAGAAAGATTCTTATATATATGTACAGAATGTTTGTGTAGTAGATCAGATTATGGTTTCAAAATATCCGCTCCCTCTTCCCCGCATCCATTGAAGCTTATTTTTTTTCTCTTTGACGTGGGGCTTGGCCGTGTGACCTACGTTGGAAGATGACCAGACATGGTACAAGCAAGGACCTGCAGCTGGGTTCAGCCTCCTGCACTTCTGCCCTGGCCATGAGACGAACTTGTGTGAGCCAGATGCATCTCCTCTATCCTGGACCCAGGGATAAACATACAAGGAACAGAGCAGAGTCCCAACTTACAGCAAGGAACCAAACCCATGGCCTAAAGCAGAACAGCTCAGCCGGCCTTGCCTAGATAACACACCCTTTGCTGCCCCACGGATATGTAAAACAACTCATGTCCTTTGCTTAGTGACACTGTGATTTTTGGAGGTTGTCTGTTATGTGACAAGAGTTGACTGACCTAAGATATTTTCAGGTCCACTGGCTCATTCAATCTGCACAAAGGCCACTCATGATAGGTCTTGTGTTTTTACTTCTCTCTTTTTTTTAGATGAGGAAACTGAGGCTCAGAGAGAAGAAATGACTTATTAAGGCACGAAGATATCAGAGATCGAACTTAGCCCTTTAGTGTTGAGTATTTTTTCCCCACGTACAAAACAAAGGTGCCTTTTCTACAGGGGAGATGAGAGCTTGGGCCATCCCTTGGTTCCCAAGAGTAGAAAAAAATAAGCTTCTGTTACTTCATAATTTCACTAAAGGCCAATCTGTCAGCAGTCCTGGAAGGGCTGAGTGACCTCCCCGGAACAGTTGGCAATTAGCCTATGGCTCACCCACGGCATTTCCCATGATTTGGGTTGGTGTCAAAGTGTCACTGGGCAGAGACAGAAAGCAGTTTGTCATGGACAAATTTATCAGGCAATACTGCCAGCTGCTAAATAGTATATCATTCCTAATGATGTTGTCGGCCTCTAATCAGTCTAATCTATATTGTCAACCTGACGTAATATTCCCACCAGGCGTGGGCCTTCGAAAATACGAGATCTAGCCACGTGAGAGAACAAACTGAATCTCCACCAGCTCTGAGCTCTGAATCGGATTGGGATGGCTGATTCCCACCTCAGAGAATCAGAAAGAGTGTGCACGAAGTACCCAATGTAGGGTGTGATGCCTCGGAGCACGCGCCCGGAACTGGCGGTGGGTGGCACGTGCTCCTGCTGGTGAGCTGGCTCTCCTCAAACCCCAGAGAAGTGGGATGGGCCCCAGAAACGCCCTCACTGTCCTTCCGAGCTCCTCTGGGTTGTTGCTGTTTCTTTTAAGCAAAGGTGCCTTCACATGCAGTATTTACACCTCCCTGCAGCACTGCAAGCTGGAGGAGATAAGACAGGAGGGTACTTGGCACAGAGAAGGTGTTTATCTAAGAAAAACTCAAATATTCTCCATGGGTAGGAAAGC
>NW_003852540.1:645997-684899 GCF_000181295.1 Otolemur garnettii | reverse complement strand
GTAAGATTCTTGGCATTTGGATGCGATCCAAACTTGACCGTGACCTATGCATGAGTCAGGGTTTAGCCAGGAAGAAAAAATCCGTGCCGGATGGATATTAGCAGTGAAACTTCAACACGGGGAACAAGCCACCGAGGGGTACGGGTATGCGGAGCTGGGAGAGCAACAGGGAGGGCGAGGTGGCCCTGAGAGGAGCAGCTGCCGGCGGTCTCCCCCACCCCCACCCTGCTCCTACTAGGGCTGGGACAGAGAAAAGAGGTGGTGTGATTGGAGTCCAGGAGCCAGGGCCACCTGGTGGGCACAACCGATGGGAGGAGCCATCTCTGGAAGCTGGAATAGCAGAGCAGAGGGAATCCGCCATCTCTGGGATTCCACCCACAGCAGAGGGCGTGAGGGGCAAGACCAGAGCTGCTTCTCTTCCTCACTGGTCCTTCTCCTCAACGAAATCCAGGGAGCTTAGAGAGAGACGTATCCGTGCACACAGGGAGTGGTGCCCAGTCACAATTCTCACAACGCTTGAGTTAGCGTAACTCTAGAAATGAGTCAAAATGTTCATTAACAGAAAAATAGGTGAATGTGCTGCGGTTTGTTCGTACACTACACTGCTGCTCAGCCGTTAACCTGAGTGGTGGAGGTAAAAAGCACCACCCCGGGAAGCACCTGAGCGGACCTGGGTCTGTTTGTCATTCCCCGTCTCCACCCCTGCTCTGTCCTGCCTGGCAAGGAGGCTGACTCTGCCAACCAGCTTTCCAAGGCTCCCTGGTGACTGGTGTCCGGCTCAGCGGGCTGCTGGTGGGAGACTGGAAGGTGAGAGGAAGACAGAGTCGTGCCGTTTAAAATTTCATTAGGTACTGACAGATCGGCCTTCAAAAAACTGGCACTCACTTACTCTCCCACCACAAGTGCAGACGGGAATGCCCGTTTCTCCACACTCCAACCAGCATTTTATGGTACAACATTTTCAAACTAATAAATAAGTAATGGACCCTTATTGTTGCTTCAGGTGGCATGTCTTACTTCCTAATGAGATAGAGCTATGTGTCCTACACTATTGATCACTGATGACTGCCTGCATGTATCAAGATTGCCTTTCATGACCTCTGTCTAGTTCCCTTTTTCTTATTGATTTATAGGACTTCTTTATTTATTGTACATTCTAAAATTTGCATCTGTTGCACACGTTACAAACGTTGCTTAGAGTGTCTTCTTTCTCTTGGAGACATATATTTTTTGGAACTCAGGCTTCTACAAACTGACTGCTGTCTAGATGTGCTGTGTGGGAAGCAGCTTCTTGGGAACATGGTCCTTGTGGCTCCCTCCTCTCCCCTCCTAGCAATGCCCACTGCTGCCTGGGAGCTATGGAGAAAGCTCTAGGGGTGCATGAGGCCAACGGGCCTGGTGGGATGGCTCTGGGGAGGCCAGCAGGGGAGGATGCCCTTCCTCCAGGGAGGAACTGGAAGAACTAAAAACTGTAACTTACAGCTCTGTCTGCCTGAGTTTAGTGACCAGCAGCTGTAACTGGTCAACTGAGGGACAACGGGGACATACAAACAAAATTCACAAGAGGAAGAAGCCACAGGCTCAGAGCGAAGGAGCTTTGAAAGTGGGATCAGAAGTTCCAGGTTTGAGTGCCAATGTGACCATTTATTACCTGTGTGTCCTGGGAAAAGTCATGGAACTTCTCTGGGCTCTGCTTTCTTATTGAATGAGTCAGTCTGTACAACAAGTGAGTGAAAACTGTGCAAATGAGGAATTTCTGTGCAGCAGTGAAGACAAACTAATGAGACAGTTTTGGAGAATGTTTCATATGTCACACTACGTTTTTTGCTTATTTCATTTAGTCCTGCGATGGCCCTGGGTGGAGGCTGTAACTATCCCTTTGAAGCTGAGAAAATGGAGACACAAAGAGGGTGGTGACTTGACTGAGGTGCCCCAGATACTAACAGCAACACCTTAAAGGAGCTGCGTCTCCCGAGCCTCTGCCCTGCACTCTTGCTACCCCACAAGCCTCCCTCCCAAAGGGTGGGGATCATCTGATTATTTGGAAACTCCTGAGTGTTAGTGTTGAATAGTCAAGGGGCTGCCTTTGTTTGCCATTTTTCATTCGGATGTTTTGTTGCTGGGTACACATGGTCTTCATTTCCAGTGTTAAATTCTATGCTAAAGGACATCTTTTGGGGAAATCATTTAGCTGACCTGGGCCTTGGTTGCCCTAATAATTCTCAAGGCCTCCTTTATCTGGGCTCATGAGAGTAACTACAAGGCCTCTTTGAGACCACAAAGCTCACCTGTGGGGTCACAGAGCCTCTGATAGGATGAATAATTGCTTAACCTCCAATGTGGTGGCTTGGAGCTGATGGAAAGTATAGCCTACTCCACTTGTCTCCCCTCTCAGGTAGGGAAACTGATGCTCAGAGAGGGCTGGTGGCTTATCCCAGATCATCCAGCAACAAAAACCAGACCAGAACCCAGTGAGGACACATCCTGGGCATCCCCACTGGATGGTCATCTGGACATCTTTGGTCAAAATCCTTGGAGGTGACTATAGCTTTGCAGTTATGATGGTTTAAACATGGCAGGTGACTCTTTCTGTCAAGAGAGTAAACAACTTAGGTTTTCAAGCTATGCAATCTCCATCATAATGACTCATCTCTGCCCTTGTCATGCAAAAGAAGCCACAGACCAAATGGAAATCAATGGACTTGGCTCTGTACCAGTAAACTTTATTTACAAAGTCAGGCAGTGGGTTGAATGTGGCTGGCAGGCTATAGATGGCCTGTTTTTAGCTTAAAGATTAGTATTTTTCCTGGATCTGGAGCATCTGAAATGTTCACCTTTGACCAAAAATGGCAGGACTATGACAAGGCAGTCTGGGTGGCAGAATCTGTGCCAAGAGAACTGAAGTTAACTTGTAAAGTGCCAGGCTATGTTGGGGCTGCCTTTGCATACCTTTGGGGCTTTGCTAACTCTTCATAGCGTTAATTCTGCAAATGTATATGGCAGGCAGTCAATGGCGTGAGCAAGAGCAGGGAAGGGCTTCTTTGTTTGGCCAGCCGCTGCCAGGAATCCTCTCTGTGCCTCGTGGTCCCCTGGGCTTCCTCCTCGTAGACTTTGTCATGTTATCTTGCAACTGTGCATTTTCCTGTTTGTCTCTGTGGCTGGGCAGTTAGCCACTTGAGAGATAAAAGCTTGTTGAATGAATGAATGAATGAATGATGAGTTAGTGAATTCCAACAAGAGGAATGAGAAGTCTAGAGGACCCAGGGTCTAATCTTTTGGTTGAAAAAGGGAGAAGTTTGCAGAGGGTGACCACGTGGCAGTGCAGAATCAGAAGGTCTGAGAACTAAAAAATCCTTCACCTAATGGTCCTTATTCCTGGGTTATTTGGAGGAGTGTTGAGGCATTGGCACCATTTTGATGCAGTCTGACCAGGGACCAGGAGGCTTGATTCTGCCCTGACAATCACCTACCTGAGTGTTTCTGGAGGGAGCTACACTGACAAGGAATACAACCAGAATGGGAATTAAAACCTGTTGTGGGCTGAAAAAAACAAACACACACACATACACACATGCACACACACACATGTTGGAGTACTCCTAAACACCAGGACTTTAGGACATGACCTTATTTGAAAATGGGATCTTTATAGATATAATCAAGTTAAAATGAGGTGGTCAGGGTGGGCCCTAATCCAAAATGAGTCTTGTCCTTGTAATAGGGGAAAATATAAAGGACACAAAGACACTCACGCAGGGTGAAGACACACAGGAGAAGACGGCCATGGACAAGCCAGGGCCAGTGGCCTGCAGCAGATCCTCCCTCCTGCCGACACCCTGATTTCCATCTTCCAGCCTCCAGAACTGAGATAATAAATGTTTGATGTTTAAGCCTCAGTCTGGGGCTCTTGGAGAGGGAATCCCTAACAAACTAACACAAAGCCCTTACTTTAAAAGTAGCCACCCAAGCAGCTCACATCGGGCCCTGCTGCAGGGCTCTGGCAAAGTTGGGGCACAGCTCCGGGCTTGTATTGCTCTGCCCTTAAAGGTATTTATTAGAAAAGAGTCTTCAAAATGCCACCTAAAAGTGAAAGGTGGCTCCTCCTTTGTCATTGTGAACTCACTGAACTTCTATTGCTTTTTTTTTTGCTCTGTCCCAGAACTTCTGGAGGGTGACCGGGTAAGGTGAGCACAGAGGCGGGAAGCCCAGGGAAGGGGGCTGTGGCCGGGGCTCACTGAGGTGACAAGATCTAGGTGGGGGTGGGCTGTGCAGTGGAGAAGTCGGGGCGGGAGGAACTCCTGCCCTTTAACCTGGAGCCTGGCTCTTCCCTTCCTTCCTCAGTAAATGGAGGTGGTGCAGGCTTCATGTGCATTTCAGTCACAGTTATATTAATTTCACTGAGTTCCTAGGCCATGATGGCTCTATGAATCCTGCCTTTCCTGAGCTAATGGGGTGGCATAAATAACTCTAGGGGAAGCATGCAGCCTGGCAGCTCCTAAGTCAGGCTGGAGTTAATCAATCCTCTGTTCCATGTGTGGCTGAAGGTTCTGATGCTAGGTCAGAGGTTGTGCCTGTCTGAGACTAATTTCCACCTAACAGAGGCCACTCTAGACAGTTTAGGTGCCCCTTGGGCAGAAGAAGGCAAAACTGGGAAGGAACGGATCTGCCCTCTGATGTTCTCAGCCCTGAGATGCATGGAAACCATCATGCTAGTGAGTTGGGGTGACTCTGACTCTGCACTGGTGGGCCCACCAGGCTCCTGGGAGAGGCTGGCTCATCCTCCCACAGCAGGAGCCCTGCCAGAGGGGTGCCAGTGCTGCCCACCTGTGCACTTTCTGCACGTGCTCCCCAGCTGACCGCTCACCTCCACTGGCCTGCGTCTCTCCGGGGAAATGAGATACCCAGGGTTTAGGCCAGGCCCCTGCAGCCAGACTGCTTTGGTTCAGATCTTGGCTTGATCTCTTACTTGCTCTGAGGCTTTGAGCAAGTCCGCTAACCCCTCTAATTCTCTATTTCCTCGTTTATAAGATAGGTGGGGCATGATGAGGGCAGTGACCTAGCCTGACCCTGCCAGACCATAGCGCTTATTATAAGGTCTCTGTGAGTGATCGCATGTAAGTGGCACATGCGTGGCATATCAGAAGTGCTCGGGAAGTGTTAGCTGGTATCAGATCCCTGTCCTGGTTTCTTCAGAAGCACCCATGGTGCTTATGGACATCTGGCTTTCTTCACAGTGTCATAAAGGAAGAGCAGGGCTGAGAATTAGAAGCACAGGGACCCCACAGCTGGGGCTCCAAGGCTCCTGACAGCTTGACTGATAATTTTCCAGGGTCCAGCACAAGTAGGGGGTCAATTTTCAGCTCCTCAGGTGTCCCCCTACTGATGGGCCTCTGCAGTCCTGCCCAGTGGCTGGAACTGCACTGAGCCATCAGGGCCAGGTCATCTCTCAAACTGCCCACTGGCCTCCATGCTTAAGAGGACTCTGAGGACAATAGAGAGGGGGTTCATGCACCCCCTCATAGGTGCATAGCACTTTACAGTCTACAAAGCCCTTTTCCTCTTTCTTAAGATTGCTTTTGAATCTCTCCAGGGCCCAGGGTGACTGGCATTGCACAGATGGAGATGCTGAGATTTGCAGAGGTGTGTGGCTTGCCCAAGGGCACACAGCGAGGGCAGTGACACAACCTGGCACCTGCTCCACTGAGTCAGCCTTCCCAGCTCTGGGTGACGTGGCTCCAGATGCTGCCTCTTGACCACCCAGCATCTCCCAGTGTGTGCTGTGCCTTCTCCGTTCCAGAGGGCTGAGCTCAGGCTGTCTGCTGGGACGGGGAGCAGGAGACCCTTCGGCGGACAGTGAGGTGGGAGGGAAGCCCTTCCCACCTAGCAGATCCAAATAGGAGCAGAAAGTCTGATTCCATAAGGTCCCATCCCACACTTATTTTCAGAAGTCCTTGGGATAAACCCAGCTCCCAGAGATAGAGGTTCAATTCATTAAGCTTAGATGATTAATTACAGGGCAATTAAATATTTGATTAAATTAATGCTAAGGTGTTTAAACATTGTTTTGCAAAGAATGTTTGCTCATTAATTAGAATGGCTAAATGCACGAATGAAGCCGGGATGGCGGCCGCTGGGGAGACGAGGGAGCCTGGAGCTTGCCTGTCCGGAGCTGTCCCCTGGAGAGGCAGGGTTTTCTCTGCCTGCAGCCTTCCGCACCTGCCCTTGGCTCCTGTGTGCTGTCACGTGTGTCCAGGGCAGGTGGATTCTTGGCAGGAGCTGCGGCAGTACAAGGGTCAGCAAACACGAGCTTTAGTCCTGATTCTAATTTAGTCCTGATTTAGTCTTTCACCAGCACCCTACGTGCCTTTGGGGGAGGCCCTACTCTCTCCATCTGCACAGTCAGTGAGAGGATCTCCAGGGTTTCTCCTGGGTCTGACTCTTAAGTTTTTTCCCAGCTGGGTCAACATTTCCATTGCTAACCGAGGTGAGACAATAGGGTAGAAGAACGTCTGCTGTGCCGGTCCTCGCCTCTGTGGTTTCCACCTCGTCTCTGTGGTTTCCACGGCATCTTCTGCACAACCGCTCCCTCCAGTGGGTGCTCAGGTCTGACAGGGCATCACATGACCTTCAAGCCTCAAGGGACCTTCAGACACATGGAGTCTGATGCATGAACACTCTCTCTCTTCCTGCTGAGTGGTCACCACCATCATTCAGTAAACATCTATGGAACCCCTACTGTGTGCGGCTCTGTCATGGGGATCAAGGGGGAATAAGATTGACATGCCTCTCCCATTGGGAGGTTAATATCCAATCAGGGAAACTGACATTGAACAGGCACTTCCCCAAGTTCTTCTGTGATGAGTGTCATTAATCCTGGCATAGTCCCACTCTTGGATGTGCAGCAAAGACATCTTGATTTTTAGAAATAAGTGTGATGCCTGACTCTGGGCAGTCTGTCCGGTACAGATGCCATATTCTACTTTATTTTTGAGAGGATCCTAGAGAACAGTCCCCCAGAGATGCTCTTTGGCCATGGCATAGGGAGGCAGCAGGCAGCAGGGATGATAGTGAAGGGCCCAGCCTGCAGCCCAAATGCCTGCTGACCCGCCCTGTCCTCAGGTGGCAGCAGACAGGATTCCTTCCTCACACTCCTGCAGCCCTGGAGTGAGGCTCCTGAGTTTCAGGAGCTGCAGTTTATGGCAGTGAACATGCACAGGCTGCCAGCATCTCCACGGCCCGGGGCAAAGAGAAACCAGACGCGGGAGACACAGGTTGATGCTGTCCTACCAAGGGGCAGGTGTGAGGCTCAGCTGCCCTATGGGGGGGGTCAGACATGGCGGTAATAACTGAGGTGGGGTCTGAGTCAACAGACTCAGGGGACATAATGGCTCTTCCTCCTTAGGGCAGTCCTGGGATATGTCTGGGCTGTAGCAGCAGCAGGTGACAGGTGTCAACAGCCACTCTATTGGCAGTAGATGATAGCAGAGGGCTCCAGGACCATGTGGGGAATCTCCCCTTGCTCAGGCATAGAAATAGGTCCTCCTTTCCCTCTGGAGGGGGCTAGGAGAGGCTGGGAGCTATTGGGAGGGGAGGAAGGACATTTATGAACTAAAATGTTAATCCTGAATTCAGCTGTGAAATCACTGGCAGGACAGGGAGAAAGCCCAGGGTAGATGTAAGTGGGCATGCAGAAGATAGGACAGGGAGGGAAAAAACCAGACAAGGGTCAAAGTCCAGGTGAAGTCCTGGCTTCAGCTAATCGGGTGGGGAGCTCAGGAGCACAAACTGCCATCAGCGTTTGCCCCCACCCCGCAGTTGGGCTTTTACTCTTACACAGGCTGTTGCCTGCAGGCTGTCCCTATGGGGCCACAGACCCCCAGGGGGCTGACTTCTGTGCAGACAGCTTCAGCAGCAGCTGGCAGGCAGGGCTCAGAAGAGTCACAGGAGCTGGGGAGGCACACAGGGTGGCGAAGGGCCCTGAGGGATCTGGGCAGAGCTTTGAAAGGACCAATGCTCCCCCCACCTTCAGCTTCCTACAAATCCTGACTTCACCTCTCCCCTTCATTCTGAGCTATTTTATCTCTTCTTAATGGGAGGGAGAAGGTTTACAACTTAGAGTCAGTGTCTTTAGTCCCTAAAGGGCAGAGGTTTATTATTATTATTTTTTGTCTCTAGGCTCTTGTACTCCCAACACAGGAACAGGCAGTATATACAGCTGGTGCTCAATAAATGTCAACTGTGGTCTGTTAAATTGCACAGCTCAGAAGTCCTGCTGCAGCCTTGGCTGACATGGTGGGTGCCTGTGTTTTGCTTCCATCCCAGTCTAGACTGGGGTTCCCCAGCAGGCTGACTGTTCTGCAGAGGATGACAGCTGGGATTTGTTCCCTGGGCTCCGGTGCTCCAGTGCTGGTCCAGAGGTGTGCTCCAATTTTATACCAGATTGGCCCTGTGGCCCAGGGTCAGCCTGAGTTTATCAGGTCCCTGGTAAAGACCAGCCAGCCTTCCCCTGGCCTCCACAGCTATCGGAGTACACCCAGGGGCCCAGAAACAGGGCTTCTCCAAGCAGGGTAACACCTCCCCCTCTGCTGAGCCCTGCACTTCCATTCCTGGGGGGCTTTAGGCACAGGAGTGGCTGAGAGATGCGGCAATCTGCAGCCATCCCAGCTCCTGAGACAGGGGTCTGCACATGGCCTGGAGGCTGGAACTGTGGATGGTGACCCCTTTCCTGTGCCCCATGCAGGATGGGCCTACTCACGGAGCCCCACCTCTCTCATATATGCTCCTCACTCCCAGGGCCTCTGCTCTTCTGGCCCACTGGGAGCAGAGGTGGTCAGGCGTGGTCCCTGCCTTAGAGGTGGCCATGTGAACCTGCAGGTAAAACACTACCTGATGTCCTTTCATTTATTCATTTAGTGAATGTTAGCTTGGTATCGGGAAAGCATGTTTTTGTCTTCCTGGAACTTCCAGTGGAGGAGACAGAATAAATAAGCAGACAACTGCTAATGCAAATACAATGCAGGTGCTGTTAGCATCACGGAGGAGGTAAACAGTGTGCCATTTGCACAGGGCCGGGGAGGGCCTCTCTGGGAGGATGACCTCAGAGAGCTGATGGAAGGCAAGGCACCTTCCAGTGGAGGGTCTGGAGCAGCCAGTACAGAGGCTCTGCAAGGAGCTTGGTGTGGTCCAGGCCACAGTGAGCAGGGCGAGGAGTCAGGAGGAGCATGGCACTCACAGGGTGCTGGGGGAGGTAGCCGGGGCCAGACCCTGCAGGGCCTCAGTGGCCCTGGGAGGGTGCTTAGTTGCTTAGTTTTAATTCTGGGTGCAACAGGAAGGCAGTGAAGCACTTTAAGCAGAGTTAAGTTTGTAATTACAAAATAATTTTTCTGGAAGGCATGTTGAGAACGGGCTGACGATGAAAGTGTTTAGGTAGGAAGACCAGTTCGGGGGCGACTGGAGAAGTTCAGATGAGAGATTCTGAGGGGGTGTGGAGCAGAGACAGAAAGAGGAAGAGGTCAGGGAAGTATCCCATGTGCTCAGTGACTCCTAGGAAAGGCCGACGAGGGGACTGGTGACGTCCACTTCCCTGTGCTCACTCAGGCTTGGGGGCAAGCACATCTCAGGGCCTGCAGATGATGGAGAAGCCTAAACAAAGGGTGGTTGAGCAAAGCACAGGGAAGCCCCTAGTTTGGAGTTACTGATGTGAGTGATAAAACGGCGGTGAAAGGAGGACTCCCATGCTTCTGATTTTGTCATGGGGGACATAGTGGAGCCATTCATGGGTGCATTACAGCGAAGAGGAGCCCAGTCTGGGGTTGCAAGTTAAGAGTTCATATTAGGTTTGATGAGTCTATTATACATGTTGGCAGAAATATCAGGCCAACCTCAGGTATGAGAATCGGGTGTCCAGAAGGGTGATACAGTCATTAGAAGGCTGTCAAAATAGATGCTGGAAAAGCCACAGGAAGGGGCGGAACCACCTAAAGAGAGAACTCAGGGATGATGCAAGGTCCCAGGGCAGGGCGCTGAGAACATTCTCCAACTGTGGAAGAGAAGCAGAAGGGGCAAGGCAGGAGACAAATGTGGCAGGAGAGGGGCCAGGGGACAAGGTGACAGCAGGGGAGGAAGGAGGACATTTCAGGTAGGAGAATAACCATGTCAACTGTCATGGAGAGGTGGAGCCAGATGTGGCCACTGGATTGGAGAATATAGTTTGTTTGGTGACTGTGACACCAGGTAAAGAAGATGATTCCAGCAGAGAGGACACCTGATTTCAGAAACCTGCAGGCCTCTCACAGCCAAACAGAAGGTTTCTTTCATAGGGTGAAGAGGGGAAGAACAGGGACAGGATCTTCGGTGGGGAAGCTGGGTAAACTGGAGCTCCTGCCCAGTGGGTCAGGGAAGCATCACTTGTGCTCAGTGACTCCTAGGAAAGGCCGATGAGGGGACTGATGATGGCCACTTCCCTGTGGTCACTCAGGCTTGGGGGCAAGCACATCTCAGGGCCTGAAGGTGATGGAGAAGCCTGAACAAAGTGTGGTTGAGCAAAGCAAAGTCCCAGCATGGGCAACCACGAACACCTGGCTAAGGGCACAGCCAGTGTCGTGGTGGTGGGGATGGAAAGCCAGGCCAGAGGGGGCCGATGGGTGAGTAGGAGGAGAGGAGTGAGGAAGCCAGTGCAGACAGCTCTTGTAAGGTTTATGGGGTGGGTATGGGGACACACAGTGGCTGTAGGGAGAGGTGGGTCTGAATTTATTTTTAAGATGAGGAATCAGGGAGCATATTTTTGCGCTGTGGGTAGTGAGCCTTCGGAGAGCAAGGCTGTGACTCAATGTCTGCACACAGGGTGGGCAGTGGTCTCCTCTTGCTCCTTGTCTGTTGGAGCCACCTCCAGGTGGAATTCCTCCTTTCTTGGGGCCCCTGGACAGCACCCACCCCAGGATAGGGGACTGTCTGCAGGACTTTCTGGGGTGGCTAGTCCTGCACATGCTGAGCCTTCCAGAGGAGACACAGGGCACAATATTTCAGCCACTGCCCCTGGGGTAAGACCCTGAAGCACTGGGTTTTTGTCCCTGTGTAACCTTGGGATGGTCCCTTCTCCATTCTGGGCAGCAGCTTCCCCCAGGGAGGGAACAGCTCAGCTGGTGTTTCGTGAACTAGCCCCTTTCAAGGCTCAGCTCTTCCTACTCCACACCCTGTGGGTGACCCCCACCCCCCGTGTCTACAGCCCTCTCTGGCTTCTTAGTTTTCCCATTGTGAAACCCTCCCCTTCTCTGAGCCTAGCTTAGGTCACTTCCCCCAAACCTTCTCTCAGAGGCTTCCAGGATGACCCAAGTCTGTGCCTCCCCATGTCTCAGAATGAGCTCAGCCAGCATTCTCCTCCCTGCCTCCAGTCACCTGGCAAGGCACACTGAGCCCCACTTTCCTTCTGAGCTGAGTTTGTACCTGTGCACCCAGGGCAGAAGGCAGGTCCAGAATCCTTTCCCTGTGTCGTGGGCATTAGAACCTGCATGTGAACTCTGGGCATCCTATGGGCAGAGGAAACAAGGTTCAAAACCCAGTAGTTCCTACCTGTATCACCAAAGCCCTCCACAAAGACATTCTTTGGTCCCTCCTCCCTCTCCTACTCTGCGCCCCACCCCCACCCCACGGCTCTGCTCAGCATTTGGGTCCCAAGAGGATCAAAATGTTCAATCCGCTTTGTGAGAATTAAAACAGCTGGGCCATCCGCAGATTCCCTGTCCTCTGCTCAGCCTGCAGCAGCTCCTGCAAATTCCACATGCCTGGAAGCTTCAAGTTATTGAAAACAAATACACACACTAATTCTCTCAATTGTAGATGTCTGAATTCCCTATTTCAAGCCTGAGAGGAGAGCAGACTGTCTTTCAGGAAGTTGGTTTGGTGTGGTAGAAAGAATTCTGGGTCTGTATGTAATCAGATTGGCCTTGACATTTTCTAGCTGTGTGAGTCTTGGCCAATTCACTCATCTTCCCTGTGCCTCAGTTTCCATCTGTAAACTGGGGGATATTAGTAATAACCCCTGACTACCTGTCTCATAGGTTTGACATGGAAATCAGCTGTGGGATTGTCTTGCAAACTGTGGCCCCTGGGATGGTGGGGGCCACTGCTGGCTTACACAGGAGGTGGCTCGGTGCTATGCAGTGTGGGCTCCATTTGCAGCCTGGGTCCCAGAGAGGCAGTAGCTGTTCTGAGTAACTGGAGCAGAATAAAAGTCTCCCCCAGCGCAGCAGAAAGAAAGCAGTTGCGGGGAGGGGGGGCACAGTGCTGCGGGATGCGCAGAGGAGGATTGTGGTGAGCAGGGTGGGGAGAGCAATAGAGAGCCCCAGGGAACTGGGACAGGCTCTGTAGTTTGGCCACAGGGAGAACTGGAAATGGATACCCACATGGGGCGATTTACTTCAGGACATGTACTCAAGTCTTGGATCAATTTTGGTCAAAAGCTTTTAGTTGTCCTTTCAAAGTGAGGTTTCAATCATTTTCAATTCATCTTCCAGTCTTTACAAGTTTTAAAATTTGAGTCACTTTCCCAGATGCCTGAGTGCTGCCCATTTGGATAATGCCGTTAAAACCCAGGTGCCCTGAGAAGGGCTCAAGACAAATAATTCTGTCTTAACACATCTTTTATCTGTCCACGTTTGCTGGTCATTACACAATGATAAGCCACGTTCAAGGCTTTGGACACTCAGACGTACCTTCCAAAATGTCAGCTCCATAGAGTAACATCAGCCTTGGAATGAAAAGACCCGGGTGGGTGCAACTCCTGCTGTGTCACCAGGAGAAAATTTGATTATTATTCAGCATTCATTCCACATATTATGGCTGGCAGAAATAAAGACCAAAATGAAAGGTGGCAAGATCATCTTAATAATTACCCTGAAAACTATTTTATAAAAATTCAACCTTTTTTTTTAAAATCACAACTTAAGAATTCAAGGATTCTTCAATAAGATAAAATACATCTATTTAAGACCAAAAATTCACACTGGTAAAATACAAGTAATTTAAAACTTAGGAACAAAAAAGAAAACTGTTATCACACTGATAATTAATTAACAAATTAGCTTACATCCTTCCAAGTGCCTAGAAAATTTTAAGGTAGTGCCACTTAATCTTGTTTGGACTTCCTAGTCAATTCAGTTCGGCAAGATCAAATAAATTAGGGGTAAAAAGAAAAAAAGGGACACCCTAGACATTTGTGTGAAGAGAGAACACAAAAGAATCTGTAAACATTTTCAAATTAAGGACTTTGAGGAAGAAGAGGAATGTAAATTGCATACTTAAGTATTGATCATCCTCCAGAAAACCAGCAATAGCTAGAAAATACAATGAAAAAAATCTACTTGTAACAGAACCAAGTGACCTAACATATTTAGAAATAAACACGTTTTATGTCTTAAGTTTAAACATGTGTTTATTTCTAAATATGTTCCAAGGCTATGTTCACCAGTTTGATGAACGTATTTCAAATTGTATATAAACCCAGCACATTGTACCCCATAATTGCATTACTGTACACAGTTATGATTTAATAATAATAAAAAAATAAACACATGCCCGCCCTTCACGAGGACACGTTAAACCCGACTCGGTGGGGGCAGAGAAGAGGAGTGCTCTCGCCTTGTGAAAATGTCTCCCTGCCTTAGGTTCATTTACAAACATAGCCTACTTCAAATCAGTCCCAGTGGTATTCCTCTCAGCACAATAGATTCTGGAAAAACACACCGATGAAGATTTCAAAGGGCAGTTGAAGAAAAAAAAGAGTAAGTCACAAGGCCCAACCTGTGACACATTGGGATGCTTTATGAAATAATAATTTAATCAAGTAATTTAAAAAAGATTGACGTTGGGAGACTGGAGAGCGTGGAAGAATTTGAATTTCGCGCTCCCCCTTCCAATAGACTATAGATACCTAGTCTATATCTAAATAGACTACAGATGGATGAAAGAGCTCAACATTTTTTTTTAAATAGAAGAGTTAGCAGAAAAATGAAATATTTATTATTTTTGTGAAGAAAGGCCACTGTCAGCTTGGAAGTAATAGAAGAAGTCACAGAGGAGAAGGTTGACAGAGACGGCGAGAACAAAACAGAAACTCCCAGGCATTAGAAAGGGGCGCAGGGAAATAAAAGCATCTAGAGGGAAACAGGTAGTTTCAGCAACTTTCATACCCAAAGAGTTGCTAGCTATGCTGCGGAAGGAGCTCATTAAAATTTATGAGAGGAAGAAAAATTACGACCCAATAGATAAGTAGGGAACACATCCAGCCGGGTATTCACACGGGGGACATCCAGGATGTGAACAAACACCTGGGGAAATGGTTAGCCCTGCTAGTAATCAGAGCAATTAAAATGAAGCAGTCTGGAGGTGCTATCTGATAATTAGTAAGCTAGCAAAAACACCTCCCCCCAAATCCACACTTCTAAAAAACCACCATGCCAAGGTTGGGGGGTGGGATACAGGTGATGGCATAAGCGGGGGGACTCTGAGGTCATGTCAACAGCACCACTCTTTACGTGAGCAGCGTGGGATGAGAGTTGAACACTTTGTCCTTTGGGCCTTCCCTGGACAGAAAACTATCCCTTTGAAGATGTTCCATGTGGCATTGTTTAATAACAAAGATGAGGGAGTAACCTGGACACTCGATAATAGGGGAACCCTTCAGTAAATGTTAGGGCATCTACAGTATTTCGTTTTATGCAGTTATTAAATTTGATTATGAAAGCTATGTGGAAACATGAAAAATGTTAAGTGGGCAAAAAATGCCCCGCCTGTATTCCAAATCACACCTACGTTAACATTGCGATGAAAGAAAAGAATGTGTATTTCTGTGGACAAGTGCGGGAAGAGATACGCACAGATGGAAGTAGCTTTATCAGGTTGGGGATCCATTGCTGTGCTTCCATTGCTGTGTTAGTTTCTAAAATTGGGGGGAAATCCCCTAAGGCTTGTGGGATCCACACTATAGGTCTCCCAGCCATAGCCCTAGCCCTGGCTGAAATGCTTGTCCCCCAGGGCACACTGGGTCCCATTTCTCTGGGTCCGGACCCTGCCTGCTGCTATGGAACAAGGGCACATCTGTACCCTGTGAATGTGGATAACCAGGCCAGCAGCACCCCAGGAGCCCCAGACACCAGCATTAGCCTCTGCCTCTGAGGCCTTCGAGCTGGCCACTCCTGCAGTCAGGTGGCAGGCCCTGACTGTCCTCCTAGGTAAACAATTACTGCAGTACCCCAAGTGACCAGCCTAATTTCCATGGCTATTGGAACATCTCAGCCATGGGGACTGAGACTAAACCCTAGAGTCAGCAGAGGAACTTTCAGGGCCCAACCTAGAGCTTCTGACGCAAGCTCAGCTCCCTCTAGGTTCCGGGCAGGGGACAGGTGCCTGGAGCCCACAGCTGTTCTGGGGAGCTAGCCTGCCTCTGGGCACCAAGCCCTGGGGCCTTATCCTGAGAAGAAGCCCACCCCATGCCTGAGACACCAGGAGCTCCAGGCTGGGCTCTGAGGCCCCTCCACACTCCTACCCATCTTGAGAGCAGCTTAAGTGTGTGAGTGTGTATATGTGAGTGTAAGTGCATGCATATATATGCATGTGTGTGTGTACGTGTGTGTGTGTGTGCATGCATGTGTGTGAGTGTGTGAATATATGTGCATGTGTGTGTGTGCATGCATATATGTGCATATGTGAGTGTGTGTATGTGTGTGTGTGTATGTGTGTGGGTGTGTGTGTGCATGCATGTGTGTGAGTGCATGCATATACGTGCATGTGTGCGTGTGTGTATGTGTGTGCTTGTGTGTATACACACATGTGTGGACTCCTTTTGTTCCTTCTCTCCTGCTTGTAGTGAGTGTGTCCTCTGTTCTGGGTCCTGTGGGGACTGCCTTTGGGCTTGACCATTAATCAGAGCTTGTGACTGTTGTTATTCCTTCTCTATGAGTCTGTTTATGGGACCTTAGTGCCCATTGTTATGAGCAATAATTACAAAGAGAAAGTAAGAGGCACCAGCAGGTGGACAGCACTCCCCGGACTGTTTCTACATAAGCTGTGATCTCCTTCATTCCCACAGAAGGACAACCTCGACTCCAAGCCCACCCTAATGATGGAACTGGCTCTATCTCTGGTTTCCACAAAAAATTGTACCCCACCAATTATGTCATGATTTTTATAGGACTCATAAAGATTTGTAAGAACATAGGAAGGAGTCACGAAGTGTGGGGTGCGGCATTTTACTGGAAATTTCCCAGTAGACGCATTTCTTTGGCCAGGCTCATCTCTCTTCAGGCCTAAAGGGCCACTTGTGCCCCGGGTGCGTGAATCAAAGCCTTCACCTTACCCAGGAGGGTCTCTTCTGGGCCAGGGTTCTTGTGCCCAGTGCCAGGGCAAT
Organism: Otolemur garnettii; assembly: GCF_000181295.1. Classification (NCBI taxonomy): domain Eukaryota; kingdom Metazoa; phylum Chordata; class Mammalia; order Primates; family Galagidae; genus Otolemur; species Otolemur garnettii. The sequence continues at coordinate 668,497 of NW_003852540.1, read as the reverse complement.
GTAGTTTGTTATCCCAGAAGCAAGGGGACACCATTTCATTTATACTGTGATAAAACTCTTATTGATTTTAATAAAATTGAAAAATCTCATTGTGAATGAAAACCCCGGGGCCCCACCCTGTAACTGCTGACTCGCTGCATTCTCTCCACCCCGGAGACATCATGATTCATGTCTGGGTACCGTCGCGGTCAAGGGCTGATTTCCCAGGCAGAATAAATGTGAACTATAAAAAGTTGCACATTTGAGTGCTTCCCGAGGGATTTTGGTGGGTGCCGGCTGGAGGGAGGAACATTTTCCAGTGGGGTGATCAGAGCCACCAGAGCAGAGAGCAGACTGCTCACAGAAGGCACAGCAATTGTCTGTTATCATTCCACCTGGGACGCCTCAGTCCCCAGCCCCTCTCCTTATGCTCCAGCTCCATGCAGCTCGTTCCATACCCTCAATGCTTGTCAGCATCGTAGACTACCTGTCTCAACCATGCCCAGCAAGGTGCTCAAACCAGAAACCGAGTGTCATCCTCGACTCCCATTCCCAGTCCTTGAAGGAGCCACCATGCTCCCTATGAACCTTTGCTGCCGCCTCTGCACCCCATCCACTGTTCTCTCTAATCGTCTGATTCACCCACCAGCTCCCTCTGCAAACAGAGTTCAAGCCTGGAGTTCACCACTCCCTTCTCCCTGCTCTCACGGGTCCTGCACAGACCTCTCTTTCTAGGTGTCAAAGCACCAACTACATCACATTGACATTTTAAAGCACTTTATGCATTAACTCACTAAAGCCTCCTAACAACCTGATGGGGTGGGTACTCTTTTTATGCCCTCTTTTATGGAAGAGAAATAGGCCCACAGAGGTTAAGGGATGTGCCAAAGGTCACACAGTGAGCCAGTGCACAGCCAGGGTTGGAACCCAGGCGGCCTGGCTTCTGAGTCTGGGCTGGCAACTACTCTGCCTCTGTTATCACATCTATCCTGTTTATTCCCTGGATGTGAGGGTGTAAGACCCAGGGTCCTTCATTCTCATATCACCAGTGTCTCCCACAGGGTGGGGATGCTGTGAGCTCTCAGTAACCAGGGTGGGGCTGATATCTTGCTTGGTACCATCCGTGCCTCACAGAGAATTTTCACAGTATTCACAAGTTTTCACCCCATCCCTGTCTAGGAGGGTCAGAAGGGCTTGTAGTGAGCCAGGCACTTTGTCTACATTACTGGGTTTATCTACAACAGAGGCAGGGTTTGCTCTGTGAGGCCCAGAGAGATTAGGAGGACAAGCAGAGTCCCTGGCGTTCAGCACCAGGCAGCCTGGCTCCAAAGCCGGAAGTCCTGCCACCTCTTAGACAGGGCTTTTCTATGTCCTAGCTCAGGATTTCTTTGAGATAGAATCCAGCTCTGGGTATGTCCTCTTATGGGAGATACATTTATTTCAAAATGTATCTACTCCTTCAGCAGGACATAATACATAGGCTGAATAAAAATAGAAGCCCGGGAACTAGTGGTACTGTCACCAGACAGGAGCCAGGGATGGGACTGCTGGGCTCTCAGACCTGGGCTGTGGGTGTGGGTGGCTAAAAAAGGCATCCACGTGGAGGTGTCAGCTCTTGGTGTGGGTGCTCAGCCCACTCCCCTTTTTGGTACACCCCACCACCCAGTGTTCACAGGTACATGCCCTGAGTGGTCCTGTCTTGTGTGGCTGCCTTCCTGTCCTCAGTCCCCATATTGAGGCTGGATCAATTAGATTATGCAGAGACAGTGGTCAGCTGTGGCTGGGTCCCTGGAGTAATGTGAAGCCAGGGCTGGGGCAGAACGGAGACCAGAGAGAGGGTGAAAGAATAGGGGGGAGAAAGAATGAAAGAAGAGGGGAGGCAAGGTCAGGGGGAGGGGGAGATGTCAGATGGACAGAAGGAGATAGAGACCCTGGAGTGATGGGTGAGAGTGACCTCAGTTCCAGGCAGCGCTTGTGGTTCCTTATCAGGCCTTTGTGTTCTTTCTTAGTCTGTATTCCAAGAGACTTCCCTGTATTTTTCCAATCACTCCCTTTTTTATTTGTATAAACTAGTTGCAATGCATTTTTTTTTTTTTTTTTTTGCAGTTTTTGGCCGGGGCTGGGTTTGGAACCCCCACCTCCAGCATATGGGGCTGGCACCCTGCTCCTTTGAGCCATAGGCGCCACCCCACAGTGTATTTTTTTTAATCTACTAACAGAAGAACCTTGACTAAGACATTTCTAAATTGTCTTCCTTATGAATTCAGCCCTTGGGAAAATAGCATGCATCAGAGAGTAGGAACACGGACAGAAGAGCTTGTACACTTCTCTCCCTCTGGCGGGAGGTAGAGAGGCAGCAGAGACCATGGGGCACTGGCTGATTTGCTCTTTAGTTGAAGGAAAGGTGCCCCAAGTTCAGAGGACTAGGGCTGGTGGGCAGGGTGCCCTGTGGATCTGAAGGGCTTTGTGGGAGGCTTGCAGGCCCTGAGTGTGTGTGTGGGGGGGTCAGAGAGTGAGGTTTTCTGCATAGGGAGGAGTTTGCCAGTTAGGTCTGTCCTGGGAGGAGACAGGCTGCTTCTGGAGGCCGTGTCTCCTGAGACTGCAGGCCGGCAGAACAGATGGTGGCAGGAGGTGGACTGGGAGTGTTTCTACTTTGTCCTTGCTTGAGGGTCTCTTAACCAGTGACTGCTGCAATATGACTTGGCCCTGGTGCTCCAGTGACAGGCAGGTCAACACTAGAGTTTGGAGGTGTCTAGGGAGCACATGAGTGAGAAAAGGCTGACCAAGGCCGGGGCAAGCAGATTCTCTCCCAGGAAATACAAGGCACAGAGACAATTGCCAGTTTCAACTTGGGTCCTTGAATGAGCAGGACTTTAGGAAGCCCCTCATGCTCAGCCTCAGGAGCCATCAGAGGCAGAGGCGCCCTCCACTGCCTGCCCGGTATTCTGGAACCACTTACCACCCAAGGCTGGCTGAGGAAACCCACTGCCAGGACAGCACAAACCCGTGCTGTGGTGTGAGCCCGGCTCCTGGCACATCTTTGTTATTCCCTACCTACTCCCCAGGGGAGACCAGACTCAAGAGAGACGGTTCTTGGGATGCTGAGGGGCCAGCTGGGCATCCTGGATGGCCAGACCCCCTAGTGTTGGGTCTGATTAGTTCTTAGGGAAATCCTCCCTTGGGCCATCGCCCAGCAGGAAGCTTGGTATCCAGTGAACCCACAAGGGACCGCTCTGTCCCTTCAGATCCCTTCAAGGACCCAGGGTAGGTGAATTGGGGAGGTGAATCTCCACACTTCCTCCTGCCTGGCGGGTACTTCTAGGTGACACTGGGACTTTGTCCTCTATGTAGTTTTTGGAAGGTGGCCCTCTCCATCTGCTCTGCTCACTGTGTCCTGGAAGTCTCCCTCCCGAGGTTCAAGGCTACTCTGTCCTAGTTAATCCCTGTCTGCTGTTCTTACTATGACAATGACCAGCACCACCTCCCTTTCATCTGCCCCCCTCTCTCGCATTCCCGCTACCTCTGGGGTTCTCTCCTCTGTACCACCTGGTGTGGGGGGGCTGAAGTTGTGTGTAACCTCCCGGGCCAGGTGCTCCTCCCTGCATCTTCAGCTCCAGACAGCCTTGGGGGGATCAGGAGGATGCTGGGGTCTACTTGCAGATCTTCACGTCCACATTCACTGTCATCCCCTGGAAGCTCTGGGGGAGATGGGGGTAATCACCACCCCCTTTCCTGCTATGATTTATAGGCTGCTGGGGCTTTGAGAGCCAAGGATAGTTTAGAGTGTCCTGGCAACATTTCTCAGGGAATGCCAATTAACCCGGAGTCTGTGGAAAGGTAACTGAAGTTCCTGGGCTTCAGACCAACTCTGGTCTCACATTTAGGAATACCATAGAAACCCAGGGTGGAGGCTGAGCTTGAACTGAGCACGGGCCAAGAGCGGACCTGTGAGGCTCACCTCTGTGGGACACTGTCTCTTCATATTCACTCACTCACACAACGTTCATTACTCACTCCTTTGTTCCTCATCTGTTAATTTTTAAATGTATACATTTAAATGCATTCATATACTTGTTGATTTATTCTGTTCATCTCTGGTTTTACAGGCATACAATAAACAGTACCCAGCACAGAGCACAAGTGGGTAATTTTGAGATAAATCTCTATCTGTATCTATATGTCATCTACCTATGTTTGTGAAAATCATCACCAGAATCAAGATAACGAACACACACTCCTAGTCCCAGAAGTTTCCTCCTCCCCCGTCCCCAGCTCACCACTGCTCTTCTTTCTTTTGCTATCGCTGAGTTAGCCTTTTCTGGAGTTTTCTGTAAGTGGAATGTACCGCATGGGCTTTTTTTCTCCCCTGGCTTCTTCCATCCAGCATAACAAATCCCTCTGGTCTGTAGCATGTATTATTAGTACTTCAGACCTCTTCATGGCTGAGCATTTACCCATAGTAGACGGACCACAATTTGCTCATTCCTTTCTCTGTTGATGGACATTTGGAGTGTTTCCAGGTTGAGGCATTACCAACGAAGCTGCTGTGAAGGGCCATGTACAAGCCGTCTCAAGGACACGGGCTTTCATTTCTTTGGGGTAAATACTGAGGAGCAGAACGGTCCAATCTTATGGTAGGCGCAGGTTTAATTCTTCTTAACTGAAATTTTTATTTAGATAATTGTAGATGCGCATGAAGTTTAAAGAAACCGGACAGAGATTCTGTGTACTTTTAAAAAAAACTATTTCCCCCCATAATAATATTTTGCAAGACTATGGCACAGTATCACAAGCCATATTGACATTGATACAATCTATCCCTCTTATTAAGGTTTCTCAGGTTTTAAGTGTACTGATTTGTGTGTGCGGATTCAGTTATGTTCAATTTTATCGTGCATGGAGATTTGAGCATTCACCGCTATAGTCCAGATACCCTGCAGTTCCATCAGAATGACAATCTCCGCATCTCCTTTTTATAAGCGTACATGTCTCTTCCTGTCCTCCCCCCATTCCTAACCCCAGGCAATCATCATTTTTTTTTCTCTCTCTTCCTAAATAAAACCTTGCCCATTCAAAAATGTTGCATACATGGAATGATACAGCACGTAGCCTTTTAGAACTGGCTTGTTCATTCACCTTAATTTGCTGGAGATTCTTCCAAGGTGTCTGGTATCTCAGAGTTCACTCCTTTTTCTTGTTGGGTAGTATTCCATGTTATGAATACACTAGTTTGTTTCATTGCTTATCTGTGGAAGAACATCTGGGTTGATTACAGTTTGGGCTTATTATGAATAAGGCTGCTAGGAACATGTGTGTAAAAGGTTTTTGGTGAACCACAAGTTTTCCTTTCTCTGGGGTAAACGTCTCAGTGTGCAATTTCTAGGATGTATGCTTAATTGCATGTTTTATTTTGTAGGAAACTACTAAACTGTTTTCTAGAGTGGCTGTACCATTTCACATTCCTACTGGCAATGTGCAAGTGATCTAATTTTTTACCTCCTTGCTAACAGTGGTGTTGTCATTGATTTTTTTAGTACACTAAAAATTAAAAAAATTTTTTATTTATATTTTTAGAGATGGATCTGGCTATGTTTGAGCAGGCTGTTCTGAAACTTTTGGGCTCAAATGATTCTCTTGCTTCAGACTTTCAAGTAGCTGGGACTATAGCATTGCATCACCGTGCCTGGCTTGTCTATTTTATTTTCATCATTCTGATGGATGTGTGATGCTAGCTCATTGTGGGTTTAATTTGCATTTCCCTAACAGCTAATGATATCGAAATATTTCTTCATATGTTTGTCATCTGTATATCATATTCTTTGGTGAAATGTCGAATAATGTCTTTTGCTTATTTTCTAATTGGAGTATTTTTTTGCTGTAGTTCTGAGACTTCTTTGTAGATTTACATATGTATATGTTTACATATATATAAATATAAATAAATCTGCCAGTCCACTATCAAATATATGGTTTGCAAATTTTTCTCTCAGTGTGTAACTTGCCTTTCATCCTTTAAACAAAATCTTTCACAAAGCGAAAGTTCCCAATTTTGACGCCGTTCAACTTATCAAATTTTCCTTTTCTGCCCCACTTTATCTTTATTACTATAACAGTAATATTGAAGAGAGTGATGTCTCCCAGTCTATTCATCTTTGACAAGACTGTTTTAACTATTCTGGTGTCTGTGTCTTTTTATATAAATTTTTGAATAAGCTTGTCCATGTTCACGAAACCTTTGCAGGGATTTTCATGGAAATCGCATTATTCCTGAAGATCAATTGGGGGAGAACCGATACCTTTAAGGTTTCAGTGAACACAATGGATCTATTTATTGAAGGCTTCTTTGTTGTATTTTTTAACATTTTGTAATTTTCAACATACAGATCCTATACATGTTCTGTTAAATATATGCCTATGTATTTCATTATCTTTGAAGCAGTTTTAAATGACATTGTGTTTTTAATTTTTATCTCTGTATGTTTACTCTTAATATGTGAAAATTCTGTTGGTCTTTGTGTGTTAATCTTGCAAACTTGCTGAACTCCTTTGGTGTAGGAGTATTTTTGATGATTTATTATAATTTTATACATGTGTTTAATCATATCATGTGCAAACAGAGGCAGTTTTATTTCTTCTTTTCCAGTCCGTGTATCTTTTGTATATTTTTCTTGCCTTATTGCACTATCTAGAGTTTCTCACACTATACTGAATCAGAGTGGTAAGAATGGACATTCTTGTCTTTTTCCTAGTCTTAGGGAGAGGCATAATATTCTTAACCATTAAGTATGTCAGCTGTAGGGTCTCTATGTAGTGTTTTCATTAAGTTGAAGTCATTCCCTTCTGACCCTAACTCACTGGGTTTTAAAATAATTCTCAATAGGTATTGGATTTTGTCAATTTTCTGATTTAATTGATATGATTATGTGATTTTTCTATTTTATTTTGTTGATATGTCAGATTATATTGATTAATATTCTGACTGTTGAAACAATCTTGCTTACCTGGAATAAATCCTACTTGGTCCATGATATTTAATGCCTTCTACACATTATTATTTTCATCTTGTGATATTTTGTTGAGAATGTTTGCATCTCAGATTCACAAGAGGTATTATTTGATAGTCTGTCCTTCCTTCCTTCCTTCCGTCCGTCCGTCCTTCCTTCCTTCCTTCCTTCCCTTTCTATTTGCCTGTCTGGGTGTCAGGGTAACACTAGCTTTATAAAATGAGTTGGCAAATGTTCTTTTCTATTTCTATTTTCTGGAAGATAAATATAAAATTGAAGTAAAGTATGTTTTAAGAGTTTGGTAGAATTCTTCAGTAAAACCATGTGGGCCTGAAGATTTCATTTATGAGAATTTTAAATTATGAATTCAACTTCTCTAATGGTTATAGTATTTTTTGTTTTCTAGAAATCAGTCTATTTCTTCTAAGTTATACTTACCATGAGCATAAATTTGTGTGTGGTGTTTCCTTATTGTCCTTTTACTGGCTGTAGAATTTGTGATGATATCCCCTATTTTTTAAATAAATTATCATTTGTACTAAGATCTGTGTGTACTGATACATAATAATTATATTTATGAAGTAATATGATGTTTTGATACATGCAAACAGTGATCAAATTAGGGTAATTAGGATATCCATCACCTTAAACATATCTTATTGGGTGGCACCTGTGGCTCAGTGAGTAGGGCGCTGGCCCCATATACCGAGGGTGGTGGTTTGAACCCAGACCTGGCCAAACTGTAACAGGTGTTGTGGTGGGCACCTGTAGTCTCAGCTACTTGGGAGGTTGAGGCAAGAGAATCACCTAAGCCCAAGAGCTAGAGGTTGCTGTGAGCTGTGACACCACGGCACTCCACCGAGGATGACAAAGTGAGACTCTGTCTCTAAGATAAAATAAAATAAACATCTATTATTTCTTTGTGTTTGGAACATCTCAAGTCATCTGGTATAGCTATTTTAAAAGATACAAAAATACCTGTAGTCACCCAACTATACTGGTGGATGCTAGAACTTATTCCTTCTACAGAGCTGTATGTTCATACCCATCCATCAACCTCATTCATCCTTCCCTCCATCCTTTCCAGCCTCTGGTTACCATCATTTCTCCTCTCTACCTCCATGAGGTCAACTTTGTGAGCTCCCACGTGTAAGAGCATGCAGATATCCCACATTTCATTCATGGTTTTGGTGATTTGTGTCTTCTCTGCTTTTATTTTTGTCAGGCTTTCTAAAGGTTTGCAAATTTTATTGATTTTTTTTTTGAGGAACCAGATTTTTGCCCCATTGATTTTCTCTATCATTTTCCTATTTTCAATTTTATATATTTCTGCTGTAATCTTTCTTATTTCTTCCCCTTTCCCTGCTTTGGGCTTATTTTGCTCCTTTTTTATTTCTAGTTTCTTGGGGTAGCAACCTGATAGAATCAGATTACTGACTCACCCAGGTAGAATTAGCCTGCCTGGGAAAGATCCAGGGCACGTCCCTCCCAGGAAATAGTGAATGGACCAATCCCTGCCTCTCTGACCCTTTAAAATCCCATCCACCATAGCTCATGTGTGGGTTTCTTCCTAGTCAGGAATTTCACCCATGGGTGAATAAAAGCCACAGTGATTGTACTGAACTGGGACTCTATTTTCCTTTCATCTCACGCTTGAGAATAATCTTTCATCTTTGAGTCTGGAACCTCTCACAATCTATATTATTGATTTGAGTTTTTTTCCTCATTTCTTCTTCTTCTTCTTTTTTTTTTTTTTTTGTAGAGACATAGCCTCACTTTATCACCTTCAATAGAGTGCCATGGTATTACACAGCTCACAGCAACCTCCAACTCTTGGGCTTAGGTGATTCTCTTGCCTCAGCCTCCTGAGTAGCTGGGACTACATGTGCCCTCCGCAATGCCCAGCTATTTTTTTGTTGCAGTCTGGTAAGGACCAGGTTGGAACCCACCACCCTTGGTATACGAGGCCGGCGCCCTATCCACTGAGCCACAGGGGCTGCCCTTTTTTCTCATGTCTAATGTAAGCATTTAGTGTTATAAAATTTCTTCTCAGTGCTGCTTTAGCTGCATCCTGTATATTTTGATGTGTTGTATTTTTATTTAGTTCTGTTATTTTTACTTCATTTGAGATTTCTTTGCCTTGTAGATTATTATAAATTTTAAATAATTTGATTTACATTTTTAGAGATTTTTCCTGTTGCAATTCTGTTCCTGAATTCTGGTTTGATTCTATTATGGTCTGAGAACATCTTCTGTATAACTTTAATATCTTAAAATTTGTTGAGTTCTATTTTATGGTTCATCTTGATGAATAATCTATCTTGATGAATATTCACTAGAAACTTGAAAAAAATAGGTTTCTGGGTGGAGCTGACTGTATTGTTCAGATCTTATACATCCTTGCTAATTTTCTGTCCCATGGTTCCTTTAGTTGCTTAGAGGTAGAGGACGAAGTCCCCAACTATAATTGTAGATTTGCCTTGGGGTCTACACATACTTTATTATCAGATGTTAATACAGACACTCCTGCTTCTTCTTGATTGATGTTTGAATGGCATATCCTTTTCCATACTTTTATTTTCAACCTACATATATTTTTTAACTTGAAGTGTATTTCTTGCAAATTAGCATACAGTTGAGTCATTTTTTTTACCCTACTTTCTCTGTTGATTGATGTATTTAGACCATATGTGTGACAGACTAAATGCTTATGTCCCCTCAAAATTCATATGTTGAAATCCTGACTCAAGTGTGGTAGTATTATAAGGTGGGGCATTTGGGAGGAAATTGGATCATGAGTGTGGGGTGCTCATGAATGGAATTAATGCCCACAGAAAAGGAACTTGGGAGAGCTATCTCACCCTCTTTGTACTCTGAAGATTCTATGCGAGGATCCAAAAGAATCTGGCAATCTGCAGTGAGGAGAGGGGCTTCACCAGAACTCAAACATGTTGCCTGGCAACCTGATCTTGAACTTCCAGCCTCCAGAACTGTGAAATACAAATTACTGTTTATAAGCCACCCAGTCTGTGGTACTTTGTTACAGCATCCCGAACTAGGACAATTGACATTTGAGGTAATTTTTTTATATATTAGCACCATAAGTCTTTTATTTTATTATTTGTTTTCTGCTTATTTCTCTGTTTCCTTTATCTGACTTTCTTCTGCATTAACATTTTTTAGGATTTCATGTTGATTTATTTATAGTGCTTCTGAGTGTATCTTTTGTGTTGGTTTCATAGTGGTTGTGAGACAGGAGTCAGATGCCCAGAAGGGAGTTGGTGTAGGGGTCAGAGGAGAAGGCCAATAGGATTAAGCAAATTACAAAAATGTGACCATATTTAGCTAAGATAAATCAATAGGGGCCCTTTAGTTATTTTTTAGCCATAACATCTTTATCTAAGGTAAAAGGTGAAATACTTTTAATTGGGGCATGTGCACCATTGAGGCAATAGTGTCCTTAAAAGAACTAGCCCTCATTAGCATAGGAAAAATCACACCCACTGTGCCATGACAGTTTGCCATGACAGTTTGCAAATGCCGTAGCAACTCCCAGAAGTTCCCCTATACGGTCAAGAAAGGAAGGGTTCCAGGTTCCAGGAACCCTCCACTCTTTTTCCAGAAAACTCATGAATATTTCACCCAATTTAGTATATTATTAAGGATTAGCATAAAAGGACAGACCCTAACCCTGGCACCGTTGGTTTGAGGATCAGTCTGCCCTTTGCTTCTGTATCAAAGAGTCTACTTTGTTTTCATGAAAGCTTTCTGCTTTTGCTCATATCTCCTGTCTGAATTCTTTTGTCTTACTTGTGCTCCTGTGTGGAGGGCAAGAACCTTCTCCACCAGCAATAACAGAGGTTGGTGCTAATGTCAGTTGCTCTGCATATTGGGATATATGTAAGTGGCTTATCAAGGTCGACTTAGACCACCATTTTACCATGGCTTGTAAAGTTAAAGACCTTACTGTCTCTAGGTTCCTTGACCTTTTGCACCTTTAAATATTGATTGTACTGAGTATTACACAGTACTATAATTTTTCTTTTAATTATTAAAAATAATTTATAAACTGTACAAATGAAAGGGTAGTCTATTGTATTTCTACTGTCTTGCTATTTCTTCTTCCTTCCCAATGATCTAAAATTCTTTCTTTTCTGAGTTCACTTGTGTATAAAAGAGCTTCCTTAAGCCAATCTTCAGAGGTGGGTCACATGGTAACACTTTGTTTTTCTGTGGGAATATCTTTACTTCTCCTTCATTTCTGAAGAACAGTTTCATCAGATATAGAATTCCCAGTTGGCAGTCCTTTCTTTCATCTTTTGGTATTTTTTATGTCACCTTCTCTGGCCTCCATGGTTTTAGAGGAGGCATCTGCTATAATTTGAATTGGTGTCTCCTTGTAAGTAATACATCATTTCTTTCTGGCTGATTTCAATTTTTTTTCTTTGTCTTTGCTATTCAGAATTTTAATTAGGATGTATTTTGACTTCTTTGAGTTTGTCCCATTTGGGTTTCATGCAAGTTCTTGAACCAGAAATTCTATGTCTTTTGCCAAATTTGAGAAATTTTCAGCCATTATTTCTTCAAATAATCTTTTAGCTTCCCTCTTTCTCTCTTCTCCTTCTAAGCCCCTAATAATACAAATGTTGACATATGATAATCTTTTGTTATTCACATAGTTCCCTGAGGCTGCTTATTTTTAAGCTGATTTTTATCTATTACTCAGATTGAATAAATTCTATTCATCTACACTCCAGTTCACTGGCTTTATCCTGTCATCCACATTCTACCATTCAGCCTATTCAGAAAGCTTTTTATTTCCTATTTGTCAGTTCTACAATTTTCATTTATTTTTTAAGAACTTTTATATTTTTACTAAAAATTTCTATTTTTCATTTGTTTCAAGATCATTGGTAATCTATTTCTGAAGCATTTTTTGGTGACAGTTGCTTTAAAATCCTGCCTTAAAATCCTCTGATTTGTCTCACTGCTGGCAACAGTCAATGGTGTCTTCTTGTTCACATTGTGATTATTGTAATTGTTGGTAGGATTAGTAATTTTCAGTCGGATACTGGACATTTCGTTATTGATGTTAGGAGGCAGTTAGTTCTATTTCAAGTTTTTATTTTAGCAATCGTCCTATTTAGGTTTAGCAGGAAAGCTTTGACTTACTTTCTGTGGGGTGTAATTCCAAAGGCAGCTAACTTTCAGAGCTTTGGGGGTGTTATTTTGGTTTTCTTGGTCTATCTGGTGCTGCAGTAGCCCTCACTGTTTCCTGCTGGCACTGCCTGAGGGTGTTCAAGGGTTTCCCAGGCCAGGCTGACGAAGGTCTCCCAGGGGAGAGGGAGTGTCAGGCTTCCCCGGCCAGGCCATTTTTTGTGATAAGGACTCCTTTGGTGCTGCTAGCTGTCCTAGTAGCTCCTCATAGGAAAGTAGACTCCAGCCCAGTAGGGAAAGAGAGAACTTCCCCTGCCCACTTACTGCTAGCAGACCCTCCAACTAATCTGCCTTCTGGGTGGTGCCAGGCTTGGTATCCACAGTGTCAGAGGGACTCTTACTTGATGTAGGAGTAGAACGAGCCCACCTGGGCTGCCTACTGTTGACAGTTTGGAGTTCGGGAAATTCCAGATATGGGTTACCTTCACTGGGCAGTGGGATGGTGAGATGTCCTGCTGCTTTGCTTTTCAGTTCTCCTTTCTCTAATTACCTCTCAGTTTTCTCCTTTTGGTTGCCAGTTGTATTATTTCCAGGGTTTATGTTGTACTTTGTGGGGAGAATCAGGGAGAAAGGGGTCTATGCTAGTTTTTCCCAATAAAAAACATTGGATTGTTTATCTCTTTATTATTGATTTTTGAGAGTTCTCTATATATTCTGAACATAACTATATGACTTGAAAATAATTTTCCCAGTCTTGGATTCTTATAATGTCGTCTTTTAAAGAGCACAAAGTCTTAATTTGATTAATTCCAATAGGTAAGTCTTTATGGATCATGCTTTTGATGCCATATCTAAAACATATTTGTCTACTAACACGAGGTCACAACGAATTTTCTCAAATTTTTTCCTAAACGTTTTAGAGTTGTAGATTTTACCTAAGGTTCTTGATCCATAATGAGTTAATTTTTGTATATGGTATATCTTGGTCTGCTCACTATAACAAAATACCATAGAGTGGGCACAATACATTTAACTAGTATTAATGTCTAATGGCTAGACATTAACCATGTAACATCTATTACATATAATAGTGTGTTAATGTGTTCATTTGTAAATGACTATTAAACAATAGACATTTATTTTTCATAGTTCTGGGGCTGGAAGTCTGAGGTTGAAGTGTCAGCCTGGTTGAATTCTGGGGAGGGCTCTCTTTCTGGCTTGCCAACAGCTGCCTTCTTGATGCGTCTTCACAAGACCTTACAAGGAGAGTGTGAACTTTAGTGTTTTCCTCTTTCTGTAAGGGCACTAATCCCATCATGGGGGCCCTACCTTCATAATCTCATCTAAACCAAAAGACCTCATCTCCAAATATCACACTTGGGATTAGGGCTTCAACTTATGAATCTAGGCAGACACAAACATACAATTCATAATATGGTACAAGATAAAGTTCCTTTTTTGTGCATGTATAGCCAATTGTTCTAGCCTGTTTCTTGAAAGACTATCTTTATCCACTGAATATCCACTTTGCACGTTTGTCAAAATTCAGTTGTTCATGTATGCGTTCATCTATTTTTGAACTCTGTATTTCCATTAATCTTTTTGTATACCTTGCTGCTAGTACCACACCATCTTGATGACTACACCTTTATAATAAATTTTGAAATTAGAAAATGTTATGCCTCCAAATTTGTTCGTCATTTTCAAAGCTATTTCAACCTTTCTAGCTCTTTTGCTTTTTCACATGAATTTCAGAATCATCTTGACAGTTTCTACTTTAAAAATTTTGCCAGGATATTAATTGGGATTCTGTTGACTTTATGGATCAATTTAGGGGAACTAATATCTCTCCTTTCATTTAGATCATCTTTAACATGGTTCATGAATATTTTATAGTTTTCAGTGTATAGGTCTTGTACATGTTTTGCTGGATTTATCTTAATGTATTTTGTGTGTGTGTGTATATATATATTTGGTGAGACAGAGTCTCACTTTGTTGCCCTTGGTAGAGTGCCATAGCATCACAGCTCACAGCAAGCTCAAATTCTTGGGCTCAAGCAATTCTCTTGCCTCATCCTCCCAAGTAGCTGGGACTATAGGTGCCCACCACAATGCCTAGCTATTTTTTGGTTATAGTTGTCATTGTTATTTGGCAGGCCTGGGCTGGATTTGAACCTGCCAGCTCCCGTTTATGTGGCTGGCATCCTAGTTTCTGAGCTATAGGTGTCGAGCCATGTTTTGTATTTTTGATACATTGTGAGTGGTACTACTTTCTTCGTTTTCTGATTTTTACTAGTATATACGTATATACAGGGTGGCCATAAAATTCATGTGCTATTTAAATAGTTGTATAAATACAACTGATTTTTGAGTATTAATGCTATATCTTACAACTTACAACTTTGCTAAAATCAGTTGTTAATTATCTTAGCTTTTTTGTATATTTCATATTATTTTGTATAAAAGTGATAATGTCATGTGCAAGAAAAGATAATTTCATTTCTTCTTTTCTAAAGATAATTTCATTTCTTCCTTTCTAATCTGGATGGCTTTATATTTTTTTCTTGCTTCATTTCACTAGCTAAAACCTTCAGTGAAATATTCAGTGGAAGTGATGAAAGTAGTCATTTTTGCCTTGTTCCTGCTCTTAGGGAAAGAGCTTTCAATTTTTCACCACTAAGTATTATACATGCCAGTATCTCAGTTTTTTTTTTTTAACAGCTGCATTTTATTGGATTAAGGACCTACCCTTCTATTCCTAGAGCTGTTATCAGTAATGGGTATTGAATTTTGTCAAATGCTTTGTCTGCCTCTATTGAGATGATCATATGGTTTTAGTTTTTTAGTGTCTTTTTTAAAATCACAATAACTTATAGTGCTTATTTTTTAAATGTTAAATCATCTTGCATCCCTGGAATTCATTTTACTTGGTCATTATATGTCATCTTTTTAATTTGTTATTGGATTCAATTTGCTGAAATTTTATGTGCCATTTTTGAATCTATGTTCATAAAGATTATTGGTGTCTGTAGTTTTCTTTTCTTTGATGTCTTTGCCTGATTTTGGTGTGAGGGTACTGCTGGCTTCTAATAGAATGAGTAGGAATATTCTCTTCAATTTTCTGGAAGAATTTGAGTTGAATTCATATTCTTTCCTTTTTAAAGGTTTGGTAGAATTTTTAAGTGAAGTTGTTTGGGCTTGGAGTTTCCTCTGAGTCTCTGTGGGAAGATCTTCCTTTCTTTGCAAATAATTAAATTTATTGAACAGATTTTGAGCCATTCTGGTGATCCAATTCTTCTCAACTGAGCATTTGTACTTTGTATTTTTCTAAGAAATTATTGATTTCATCTAAGATGTCAGTTTTATTTGACATAATATTTTCTTTTTTTTTTTTTTGAGACGGAGCCTCAAGCTATCCCCCTGGGTAGAGTGCCATGGCATCACAGCTCACAGCAACCTCCAACTCCTGGGCTCAAGCGAGTCTCCTGCCTCAGCCTCCCAAGTAGCTGGGACTACAGGCACCCGCCACAATGCCTGGCCATTTTTTGGTTGCAGCCGTCATTGTTGTTTGGCAGGCCCGGGCTGGGGATTCGAACCCTCCACCTTAGGTGTATGTGGCTGGCGCCTTAGCCGCTTGAGCCACAGGTGCTGAGCCGACATAATATTTTCTTATCTTTCTGATATTAATGGAATCTATGAATGCTACCTCTCATAACTGATATCCATAAGTTTGGTCTTCATTCTTTTTTTCTTTATAAGTCTATCTAGAGTTTATCAATTTTATGACTGTTCCCAAAGAACTAGGTTTTGGTTTTACTGATTTTTTCCTTATTGCTCTACTTTCAGTTTCATTGAATTTTTTTCTCTGATCTTTATTACTGTTTTCCTTTGCTTACTTGGGATTCAATTGGCTCTTCTTTTTCCAGTTTCTTAAGGTGGAGGCAGAGCTCACTGATTTGGGTGATTCGAAACTTTTAATCTTTTTCTAATATAGGGGTTTAATATTATGAACTTACCTCCAAGAACTACTTCAGGAGCATCCAACAAATTTTGGTATGCTGTATTTTTATTCTTACCTAGTGAAAAATACTTCCTAATTTCTTTTTTTGGATTCCCTCTTTGACTCATGATTATTTAGAAGTATATTATTTAGTTTCCAAGTATTTAGAAATATTCTTCTATTATTGATTTCAATTTCTATTCCATTGCAGTCATAAGACGTACTTCGTATGACCAGAGTCTTTTACATATATTGATTCTGGCTTTATGGCCCAGAATTTTCCACGTGCACTTGAAAAGACTGTGCACTCTGAGTCTGTTGGGTGGCACATTTATTGTCAGGTTGGAGACATTATAGGAAGCATACATTTCAGCTCAGTTTAGCTTAACTGTGCCGCGAGGGCTCTGCCTGATGTTTAAGTATGAAATGACAAGAACCCTTGTGGATGCTTTCTTCCTTCCTTCCCTATCCACTCTGACAGCTATGCACTCGCAATTTTCCTCTGCTGATTTTGCCACAGGATGGGAGATGTGCCGGATCCCAATACTTCATTGTTCCGTTCCAACCTCTCCTTGAAGAAACAATTATCCTGTCTCCTCCCATGCCTTCTTTCTTTTCTCACTGCCTCCCCAGGATCCCTGAGACATGGATCAAAGCTTTGTTGGGTTCTTGGCAAAAAGAGAAACTAGTCCCCGTCTTTTTGTTGCAATTCAGAAGTGGGCGCATTCCTGTCCTTGCCTTGACATTAGTGCTCAGGGAGCAGACAGAGATGTGGAGGCCAGGAGGGGATTTTCTCTCAATAAAGGTTTGCTGAATACACACCTGATCCCACACGTTGTGCTGAGCCAAATGGACCCAGTTCCTACCTGCACAGAGCCAATTGTCTTGTAGGGAAGCAGACATGCCTCATATACATAAATACATCAGTATAAGCTGCACAGACTGGCATGCTATGAGAAAAGGGTTCAGAATGCTTTGAGAGACTATAACACAAGGGCCCGGCCTAATCTATGGGTTAATAGAAACTCATAGGATTTCCTGGGGAGAAAGCAAGGAGGAAGAAATACGGGGTGTGGAAAGGGAGAAAAAATGACCAGTAGAGGAAATGGCAGGTGCAAAGGACCTGTGGTCAGAGAAACAGAACAAGACAGCAGGACTGGTGCTCAGAGTGAGACTGAGGTAGGATAAGTAGCCAGGGCCCAGACCATGCAAAGTCCTGTTGGTCACAAGGAAGATTTTGTTCTTTACCTTAATGGTTTTGAGAAGGAGAAAGTGACACGTCACACCCGGATCTTGAAGATAGCTGTGATAGCTTGAAGATAGGAGAAAGGTCAGAGCAGGGAAGAGTGAAGCTTCAGAGACAGGTTAGCAGGCTAACTCAGAAGCCCTGGAAAGGCATTAGTATGACACACATATGTAAGCTATCTACCATAAAAATGAGCCTATTTATGTGAGAAAGGTGCATGTGTTTATGAATATAGAACAGTGGTCACTAAGCACTTGACAGTGGTTCCTCTGGAGAAAGAAGTAGGGAAGCAGGGAGGGTGTAGAAGGAGATTCATATCTTGTTCTGGAAGTGCCTGCATTGTTTGAACCAGGCCTTAAGACAATGTACAAGATCTGTCTGGAAAGTACCCAGCCATTGTTAATATTATGAGAACAGAGTGCCAGTCATTGATAGCTGGATACTTTCTTGTCAGACTGTGTGTTCTTATATTAGTTGTTTAATAAACAAATTACCAAAAGAAAAAAGAAAAGAATTATCCAGCAATGGCTTCCATAAAAAGAAAGCCAGAAAGACTGGCCACCTCTACCCTGCCCCTCCTAGCTAGGGAATGGTCATGTCTGGGTCTGGCTGATTATCTTCAGTTCCCATGACCTCCTTGATCCTGGTGGCCAGCCTCAGACTGTTCCTTTTGGGGCAGGGGTGGCAGAGGGCAGCTACGCCAAGAGGGAGGTGCCCGGCCCACTGTGATGCTCTGACCTCCTGTTTCAAAGCACGCTGACTCCCCCATTCATTCACATAACCTGGCAGAATATTTTCGCATAAATCATGAGCATGGCAGTTACATTCTCTAAACCACACTGGAAAAAGGATTATGGTATTTACTGTGGGGACAGCAAGATTGATTCTCACCTAGAAAAATCTGCCAGGTTCTTGATTTAGGGAGCCGGGGATCAGCACAGGTTAGCTCTGATTTATATCAGCTTGCCTCTCCCAGAGGTTCCTCTCTTGCTCTAGGGGACATTTTGGGTGGGATGGGTCTGGGGAAGCTAATATCCTGCTGAAACCATGGCTATGGATACAGCAGAGCTCACAGCCCAGCCGACCTCGTGCCACCTGCTCAATCCTACCTCTCACCCCCCCAGCCCCTGCCACACGATGCACAAAGTCCAGCTACTAGAATTGCAAGACCTCCTCCCGGGCACCTCAGTTCCTGCTCACAGCACACCTTGCATGTGACTGACTCTTCCTTACCCCTGTGGAGGGGCAAGCAGGGATAAATCATGAGCATGGGAGAGGGTCCCCCAGAGAGGATCCTTGCCCTTGAGCAGCTCGGAGTCTGGTGGAGGATGCTGATGCAGAGATACTCAGTCCTGAGCGCCAAGTTCCTGGATGGGGTGAGCAGAGGCGGCAGAAAAGAGGGAGCACCTGCACTATTCCCCTCGGCCTCACCTCCACTGAGCAGCCTTCTCTGCCCTCTGTGGGTGAACAGTGTCCCTGGCTCACCTTTGTCAAAACCCTTATCTTCCTTTCTCATCCTTGTTGCCTTGCTCATCCTCCACTTACCCTGTTTCTGTTTCCTCTATGCCTGGCCGGAGGCCAGAAACACCCTGGAGTCAATGTAGTTGGGAGTTGCCCTTGTGCCAGACACGGCCTGCTCTTGGGAATGAGCACCTTGCCAAGGAGAGGCCATGGCAGGGTCTCAGTGGATCTGGAATCCACCACCATCCTGTAAGTCAGCACGGTTGGAGCTAGTCCAGGCTTAGCTGTGCCTGGTGGTGCTCAGATGCTGCCTGTGATGTGCCCAGCACACCCCCAGCCTCCCCTGTCTCCTTCTGGAACCCACATGCCCATGGCCATTTCCCAGTCGGCTTTCCCTAATCAGAGTCTGTTTGGTTAGGACTTGATTCCTGGCTGTTTAGCCTCCCCCCTTCCCCGGGTCCTGGAGCACTTTCAGCTCTGCTCCTGATGCCTGCTGTGCTTCTCCACTCTCCAGCCTGACTGTGGTCTCACTTCTGTGCAAGGTATTGCCTGATCCGTGGAACCACAGCTGGGAGCAAAGGTGCCGTGGCACACTGAAAGGACAGTGGGGTTTCACTGTCTCAGTAAAGACCTGTGTCCTAACTCTTCCACTTACTGGCTGGCTGAGTTTGTGCACCTCAGTGTCTCACCATTAGATAGTAATGGCTAACCTCACAGAGTTGTTGTGAAGTAAATCATGTCAAGGTACCTTGTGTGTCCTTGATGACAAGCTAAAGTCACACCTCCATTAAATACCCAATTACCATTGGCTGCAGACCCTCTGATGCTAGTTCATGAGCCTTCAAAATCAGAGTCCTGGATTCTGTTCCAAATACCTTGCCCAGCTATCCACCCACGGTCTCCTGCTTCCCACGAAACCCCCACTCAGGCTGCTTCCTCTTCAGTAACTCCATCCTAAGGATGCTGACAATCCAACCAGACCCCTTTGTCCTCATGAGGTGAAATAGGTAATATTAACAGACTCTCTCTGGGGTCAGTTTTTCTTCTCCCTTAAAGGACTCTCCAGAAATGGACTCCCACCTCCCCAGGGACCAGCCCCAGTTTGCAGCACACTTGATGCAGAAACAAGAACTATCTCTGCACCACTTCCATATCTACCCAGATGGGAGCGGGGACAGGAAAGTCTCAGGGCTGCATGACTGTATGCCCCCAACTTGAGCTGTCAAACAGAACCCTTCAATTCTTTTTTTTTGAGACAGAGTCTCAAGCTGTTGCCTTGGGTAGAGTGCTGTGTCTTCACAACTCATAGTAACCTCAAACTCTTGGGCTTAAGCAATTCTCTTGCTTCAGCCTCCTAAGTAGCTGGGACTACAGGCACCTACCACAATGCCCAGTTATTTTATTTTATTTTATTGTTGTTGTAGTTGTGATTATTGTTTGGCAGGCCCGGGCTGGATTTGAACTTGCCAGCTCTGGTGTATGTGGCTGGCACCCTAGCTGCTTGAGCTACAGGCGCCAAGCCAGAACCCTTACATTCTTAATTTAAAAAATTTGTATTCTGGTTAAGGGTAATTTCACAGTTCTCTCCCAGAACAACTGGTGAGTGTTTGTGTTACTAAAAAGCACATCACGGTGATTTTCCTACAATAAAGGAAGCGTTTACTCTCTGAAGATGGATGTAAGATTCTGGGGAGGAACTGTACAGGTGTTGTGATTTTTTCAATACCAGGATCCCCCGCTCCTCAGCTCAGTGTACTAAAATTTCATGAATCTTCGTGCCCAGTGGCAAGAAGCAGGTCTTCTTCTGTTACCTCTCAGCCACCTTAGGAATGACAGGCACCTAGGTAGGAAGAATCCCTGGAATTGCCCAGTCTGTCCCCAGGAATCACTCCCATCTCAGATGAACTCGCAGGTCTGGGTGCACGCCTTTCAAATGTAGGCTCTGCCTCCTGGACAAGCCCATCACTGGCTGGCTCTGACGGGAGAACTCCCTTCCTCGGGTTCTGTGGCTGGCTCAGTCCCAGCCTTTGGAGTCACATGGAGGTCTTGCTCTTCCCAGGGTGCCATCCCACTGTTGTACACACTAAGAACACAACTCATGGTCTGAGCTTCCCTGGGCTAAGCACTCTGATTCCTACCCAACCCTCCCACCCCTCAGCTGCCAGCCCCAGGTCCACAGTTTCCTGCGATACAAGGTCTCCAACCCCTCTCTCACTCTGGCATTCTCTGGGGGACGTGGCCCATCTGCCTGGCTCTTTCCCATCACCTATCTCCTGGGAACAGAGCATCAGGGCTGCTGCCCAAATTCTGGAAAATACACTCCTAACTATGACAGAGTTCCTTCTCATTAGCACATGTGTTAGGGGCTGGCTCAGATAGACCCAAGAGGGGACAGATGTGGGGCTTGCAGCTACAGATGTATCAAGAAACACTGTCACTTATGCCTTTGAGCCCACAAGTACAATTCACGTGGTTTAAAAGAGAAGCAGAATGACTCAGAAGACAACACAAAGAGAACTCTGGAAATACGGCCTGAACATCCACCCCCTCCTACCTGCGGTGCCAGTGCTTCTTGATGCCCTCTCTGGAGCAAGGCAGGGAAGGGCCAAACTGGATTGCCAGTGCTTTGGCCAGGAAGCAAACTGGTTTACCAGAAATTACGTCTATGGTGCTCAGTTTGCCACACACCCTATTTGGCCAATGACGATTTTGCAAACTATTTTTAAAAATTTGAATTTTAAATTTAACCTATCATGGAAGTCCTTTCATATCAGGTTGTTGATCTTTTCATACATCCACAGAATATTCCATTGCAGAAACAGACCTTCCATGATAGGTTAAATTTAACACAATGTAGACCAACGTGTGTTGCGTATGAGGGAGAATACATGTGGTTTGTATGTATACGTACACTCGCACACATACACAGAAACAGAAGGTGCCCAAAACATGTGAGGATATTTTAGGAAAGGAAAAACTATATTAAAATTGTGAAACTCAAATCACGTTTGACTTCTGCATTACAAGTCTTATGTGCACTTTTGTTATTGCTATATATTGGGTATTATATTGATATACGTATATAAGATTTAGCATTAAATATCTCTGGAAATTGAATAAACTAATGAATAAATGTATACGTCTTCTAAGAAAGCAAGAATGCCTAAAGCCCTGAAGTGGGATGATAATTTTCAGTGTATCCATTTAAAGATTTTTATTCAGAATCTGTGACTGTATTGCTAATTCAAAAATAAATTTTAAAACAAGAAAAAAAAATTGAATTTTGATATACAGCCATTGTGCCATTTTTTCTGCGCCATTTGAGGCTGACTTGTGCCCAGGTGTTGAGTTTGGGAGAAGGCTACCGTTGGCACAGATTCCCTGGGAGCAGACAGGTATCCACCAGGCAGTCACTGCCAGCCAGAGGAATAGAACCCCCCAGGCTGGGACAGTGAGAACTGGCTGCCGAGGGTGCTGGGAGCCAAGAGCAGGCAAAGAAAATAACCACGTTAATGTACACAGCTATGATTTAATAAAAAAAATAAGTAAAAAGAAAAGAACCACAGCTGTGGGAGACGGATGCTAGAGGGAAGCAGACCCAGCAGAAGACCTGGGACAGGGGTCTCTGTCTGAATTAGATCTGAGCAAGAATC
>NW_003852540.1:636760-645683 GCF_000181295.1 Otolemur garnettii | reverse complement strand
TGCATGGGGAGGGGCAGGGTCCTCACTGTACCTTGTTTTCACACGCAGTAGAATAGGGGTGCTTTGCCTGTGTGAAGATTAGGAAGACAGTCATCCCTGGTGGCACGAATCTAGTAAGAATTTGCAGAGTAATGGAGGGGAGAGGATGGAATAAATAGTGGCATGGCAAAGCCAGATAAATTGGGGAAAGAGAAAAAGGAAAGCAACAACAAAGTGAACTAAATAATAACTGCATGTAAGAAGGAAGAAATAAGACAAAGATAGCAATTGTTTTCATGGAAGCGAATTGACTGAATCCCTTGATTAAAAGACAGGGATTCTGAGTTAAGAAACAAAGCTTGAAGGCTCTGACCTGTTTGCCAGAATCTCACCTAGAGGGAAATGATTAAGAAAGGTCAGAAATAAAGATGTGGACAGAAAGGTGCCTGGAAAACTGCCCCAGCCCACAACACAATCACAACAGCACCACAAGAGGGGCAAGAGTGATACCAAAGTGGGCTTGAGGATGAATGACATTGAATGGGGTGGCACCGATGCCGAGATGGATGCAGCGTGAATAACAGCCACAAGTTCCATCTGTTGGACTCTTCTCATGTACACAGTGCTAGGACTTCAAAGAAGGAAGCCATGTAGTCCTCATCACAGCCTCTGAAAGCAGATAATGTCATGATCCCCATTTTACAGGGGCATAAATCAAGGCCTAGAGCACTTGAGCAGCTTGTTCAAGGCTTCCAAGTTGAAACCTCTTACCCTTAACCAGCACGATCTTCTTGCCCCTTAGTTCATGGGCAAAACACAACATTCTCCTGGGCCAGACCTGATGGGGAGCCCAGTCCCTCTTTGCTACGTGGCCTTTTGGGGGATATAACCCACTTTAACACTTCACAGAATTTTCAAAATACACCAACTGATTTTTTTCCCCCCAAGGGAATAATTCCATCTCATTAATCAGGGCCCTCTCTCCTGCCTGAACCTTTAATTCCTGAGATGAAGTCACTTCTAAACTCGCTCGGGCCCTGCCTCCTCGATGCTTTAAGATTCAGACTCTTGCTCATCAAACCTTGACGACCAGAATCAATAGTTTTATTTTTCATGTGGGACTCACAAGTACCTCCAGCTCCATTAAGATTTCCTCACATCAAAAACATCTACATGGGAGCAGAAGCTCAACATGATTAAAATAATCCAGTCTTTATGAGCTGGCATCAAGTTAATGATAAGATAATTCAATTAATTAAAAGTAAAACGCAATTAAAGGAAAGGGATTTTGCAGAAGTTCATCAATAGCTTGGCTTCGCTGAGATGATCTATTAGACTAGATTTTTGCTTCTCATAGGAGTATGTGGAGCTGAAATAAACTCAGAACTTTCTCTCTCTTTTCCTTTTATTAAGTCATATACACGTAGATCATGAAAACATTTATGCATTTGTGGGTTACCATGTGTTGATTTTTTTATACAATTTGGAATGCTTACATCAAAATAATTAATGTAGCTTTCACCTCATTTGCTTCATTATTGCGTTAAGACATTTATGTTCTATACTTGATAGATTTGACTTGTACCCTTGCAATATGCTCCATAGGTGTGGTCTCACCGTTTACCCTCCCTCTTGATAGAGGGAGCATTCTCTACTTTAAATGGTAGTTTATACTGCAGATTTCACCTCATCTTAGATTTGTCGATGTATTATGTATGTTGTTCCAAATAAATAAGAAATATCGCTACCAAAGGAGGGTAGGGGCTCCATGGCAGAGACATACTGTAGATTCAGAAAACAACAACCAACGTATACAATATTTAATGTGCTTGGTTGGTATCTAATTATCTTGATATTGAATTACTAATAAAACCCAAAAGGCTTTAAATATCTGATATTGATAAGAAGGTCATTATCACTGAGCATTTACTTACTACTTGTACCAATTTCAGTTAATTATATGACAATGAGATTTATTGCTTATGAAAACCTCTGTCCTCTTCTGACAGTTAATTGATGGCTAATCAACATAGGTCATCTCATTAAATTCCTGTTACGGCATTAGCAGGGAGATGGGGCTGGGGGCCCTCCCTGCCTCAGCATTGCTTTCGAGTATCCTGGGGCATTTTGGAGAGGTATCTATGCTAAGACAGCTTGTGAACCATGAAGTGCACCCCCACTCAAGCTGTGCGGGGTGTGTGTTGGTGAGGACTTCTGGTTGCTGTGAGTGCATGTGTGAACACCTCCAAATGCTGCTACCTTTTCTTCATGGGAAGGCCCTACTGTGTAGTCATCATAACCATTGCTCTTGTGGGCACAAGGGAACACATACTGGATGGCTCCATTTATCTAAAAGTCAAGGCAATGTAACCGAGCAGGAAGCAGAAGAGGAGACACTCAGGGATGGGGACAGAGGGAGAGATTATCAAGAACTTTTGGGGATGATAGATGTGTTTATCTTCTTGATGGTAGCAATGGTTTTGTAGGGGCATGTACACATATCAAATCTCATCAGACTGTCCACCTTCAGTGTGTGAAGTTTAGTATATGTTGATTATATCTCAATAAAACTAAAACAATTAATGAAATATGGTCAAAAAAATAAAAAAAGAACAAGGCTTCTGAATTCAATCTGGATTCTAACCTTGGCTTCCCTGCATCCTAGCTGGGATGAACTTGGGTAAGCTATGTTAGCTCTCCATGCCTCAGTTTCTTCATCTGTAAAATGGGAATCATAATATGACTACCTCAGTTGTGCAAATGAGTAAGATAGTAATTGAGATAAAAATGTGGAAAGCCTTCATGACAGTGCCTAAAATATTTACATGGCTCAATGAAAGATCCCTGTTCTTACT
Source organism: Otolemur garnettii (assembly GCF_000181295.1). Classification (NCBI taxonomy): domain Eukaryota; kingdom Metazoa; phylum Chordata; class Mammalia; order Primates; family Galagidae; genus Otolemur; species Otolemur garnettii. The sequence continues at coordinate 642,849 of NW_003852540.1, read as the reverse complement.
GTTGTCATGGGGCATGCCTGGGGGCTCCTATATACATTTCTGTGCATTTCTCTATCTTTGAAGATCTGTGCTGTTTATGTATCTGGGCTGGAGATTGGTGCTGGGTATAGGCAGTGGGCTCAGGCCTGAACCCTCCCTCCTCCTCGCCAGCCACCACAGCCTTCCCTTCCTCCTCCACCAGATTGCATGGGTATCGCTTTTTTTTTTTTTTTAAACAGTCACTAAACTGCTACATTTACTGACTCATTCAGTTTTTTATCATATCCAATAACACAGTGCGTTTTGGAAATCACATTGCCTCGGTTCCTTCATGGCTTCTGCAAATCAAATTTATTTTACCATTGGAAATGTCAAAAGGATTCAGCCAAAGGAAACCTGGTACTTTCTGGGGTATAGGACCCTGAAGCTGGCTCTCAGACTGCAGGGAAGGGGACTAAAGCCCTCCCTTTCCAAATGGATTCAATGTGTGTGATTTCCTTAAAGTTAGGAGGGAGTCTCGGTGGAGAATAGAGTCGTCAGTCCTCTCTGGAGCAGAGTCACACGGGAGGGGGAGAATTAGCAGAGACCTTTGGGGACCAACATGATGTCACCAGCTTGCACTGCTCTGAGCCGGGGGCAGGATAAGAGGACCTCAGAGTCCTGGTCCTTAGGGAATCACAGATGAGAGGGGCAGAGGCCCAGGCCTGCCTCTGAGCACACAGGGTGGCTCTCCAAGCCAGGTCTGCATGCATGGTGCAATGATTTGAAGACAGTGCTGACAGGGTGAACATCAAGGCCCCACTGGTCCAGGTTTGAGTCCCAGCTCTGCCACTCACCAGCTGTGCGGTCCTTTTTAGTTCACTTAACTTCTCTGAGAGTCTCATCTGTGAAATGGAGAGGAGGGTGCCTCACGCTGGGCTCCACTGCTGGGTTCTCTACTATGTACATGTTGAATCAGAATTTGAGTCTAGACCTAGTCAGGAGATTTGGGCATCTGTTATGTTGTTGTTGATTATTAATACATAATTATACATGTTTATGTGTGATGTTTGAATGCAGATATCTTATGATCATATCAGAGTGCTTCATGAATTTGCATGTTACCCTTGCATAAGGGCCATACCAATCTTCTCTGTCTTGCTCCCATTTTTGTATGTGTGCTGCCACAGCAAGCCCTCAGCCATCTTTACGAAAAGACCATGGGTATACAAGGCCACAAAGGCCACATGGCTCAGATGCTGGGGGAGTTGGTTTTCCAGGTTTTTGGGGGTGAGAAGCAGCTGTACAGGGAGGATAAAGCTCTGGATGCCTGCATGGAGCACCTGCTGTGTGCCAGGGCCTATCCCTGGGGATACAAATAGAAATAGGCAGGTCACTGACTTCCAGGAACTCGTCACCCTACTGAGTCATGGGCACCTGGAACTCCCAGGACTCCAGGGTCTGTGTTAGTGAAACAGCTGAATGGGGCAGAGCATGAGGTAGAAACATCTGAGTTCTGGTAGAAGAGGTGCCCCAGGGGGTCCTCCTGAGACTGACACTGGCGATTGGATGACAGGTGCATACAGTGGTCAGCAATAGAGGCAGAAGTATGGCCAGGCATGGGCTGGAGATGGGGTCAGGAAAGATGAGGCTGAAAGATGAGACCATGAAGAGCTCTCATGGTCAGAGACAGCTCTTCATGGTCCTTACATCAAACAAAGATGCAGGCTTTGACCCGCATGGATATTTGTAGATGTTTGGAGCTGGGTGAACCTGAAGTCCCTAAGATCATCTCTGTGCAATGACTTGCCAGGAAGACTCATGGAACTCAGCACATAGTTGCACTCACAAGTGAGATGCATCACAGTGAACAGACACAGAACACAAACCACAGAGAGGAACGGCACACAGGGGAAGTCTGGGGAAGACCAGGCGCAAGCTTCCCAGGGTCCTCCCCCAGTGGAGTCACGCAGGACGTGCTCAATTACCCCAGCCAGGGGCTGTGACAACATGTATGAGATACTGTCTCCCAGGGAAGCTCATTAGAGTCTTAGTGCCCAGTGATTTTATTAGGGGGCTAACACCAAAATGCCAGACTCCCAGAAGGAAAGCAGGTGTTTGGCTTAAGCCATGTTGCTTGCACAGCTTAAGCACAGTAAGCCCTTTCTGCTAGGGTGGGAACCCTGCTATCATCTGAGTTTCCAGATACCAGCTAAAAGCTAACTTGTAAGTGGGCTTCTGTAAGGTAGCAGTCTCAGGCCTGCTTTGCTAACTCTTCTCTGCACACAGGGGCCTAACGCAGTGAGGTTGGCCAGGAGACACATGTGAAAGGTGGATTAGGGAGGGATCCAGGCCAAACTGGAGGCAGGGAGACCCGTGAGAGAGCCTGAGCAAGTGTCTTCTGGAACGAAGATGTGGCCTGGCTTAGGGCAGCTGCCTTAATTAGACTTTTGGTTGTCAGTACCCATGTCAGAGGGTGGCTCAAGAAAATAAAGGAATATTTAGTACATGGAGTCACAATGTTTTGCAGAACTAACTCAAGAGCCAAACTTCCCAGCGAACCACTATGAGACCAGAATTGGTACCTGCGAAGCCATCAGGACAGAGAACAGGCTTCTCTTGGCTTTCTCTCTCTGGGACTATGAGATTTCTCTTCCTGCTCCTCTTTGTCCATCCTCCTTAGTCCCCTATTTCTATAGCTTGACTTTCTTTATGTTTTTATGTAGTAGAAAGACCTCACTGCTCTCCTGTTTCCATATTCTCTGTTTATGAGCACCTGAGACTAACATCCCTCTCTTAATTGCAATCACAATTTCCTGGGAGAGGGAATCCGATTGGAGTACCATGGGAGAAGTTTCCTCTCACTCCGCTTAACCAGGACTGGAGAATGGGGACTGGGAATTGGATAGTGTTAGCGTGGCTGCCCCACGGGTTTTTACAGGAGGTGAGAAAGAGAATGGGTTCCTGAATCCCAAGTGGTGACCGGTCATTTGAGACAAATCTGATGACTTTGAATTCAGTTAGGGAGACAAAAAAAGTAACCGGAAAATCCAGAAGGTGTGAATTTGTCATCGTATTAGTGGAAAAATTATAGAAAAAAATTCTGCAGTGATCATAAAATCGAAGGTAGTTATAACTTTGATAGTAGGTTCTGCTCTCCAGTGAAACACATCCCACTACTTCTGTTCTGGTGGTTGTGAGAAGTGAGAGGTCAGGAACACACAAACTATTCTCACCATCACTACATGGCACTTGTCTTAGTCTGTTTTGTGTTGCTATAAAGGAATACTTGAGGCTGAGTAATTTATAAAGAAAAGTGGTTTATTTGGCTCACAGTTCTGCAAGTTTTACAAGAAGCAACTGCAGGCATCTGCTTTTGGTGATGGCCTGAGGGTGCTTCCACTCATGGCCCAAGGTGAAGGGGAGCTGGTATCCATGGTGACAGGAAGGAAGAGAGAGAAAGAGGGGAGGGGGGTACCAGGTTCTTGTTAACAGCTAGTTCTTGTCAAGCATGTGCTCTACTTTGAAGAGGGTGTCTAGTTCCAAACACAAATGTGAGTGTTTGAGGTGATGGATATGCCAATTATCCCGATTGGATCATAACACACTGTATACGGGTATTGGATATCACACGTACCCCAAACTTGTGCAACTATTATATATCAATAAAAATTGATATAAAAGCACATAGGTGGGTAAGTGGTGTGATTTAGTGACCTAACAGAAGAGCACCAGATAGGGTCTTTTAGTCACAAGCAACAGAAATGAACTTTGGGTCACTTAAGCAAGAAAAAAAGGGGATATTTGGAAGGATTCGGGGCAACTCACAGAATCAAAGAAAAACGGAAACATCAGGCTTTGGAAAACTCAGGATCCAGTGAGCAGGAGAGAAGGGATGGAGGGCTTCAGGATCAGAACAGGATGGAGATGTCCCGATGTGATTGAGCGTGTATGTGTTTGTGGAGGTATCCCTGTGTGTGTGTGTAATCAGAGAGCACTTTGGAACTCTATCTTGGGCCTGATCTTTTTTTGCCAAAATGCAGATCAATATTTTTGTTGCCAGTTAATTTAATTTCTTTTAAGTGAGAAGACGTTATACTCAGCACTGCCGCGGGGGGGAGTTTCTGACAGTAAGAGGGCTGTACCTTGCCCAGCCCAGTGGCTAGCAGACCCATTCCCATTGCTTTGAGACCACCTAGCTGCTCACAGGAGAGTCGCAATGTTTGTGAAGAAGTTGGGTGAGGCAGTGGTTATGGGGCTGGCCAGGGACCATTCTGTCTGCCCTGGGAGGGGGTCATCTGGTCACAAATCAGTTCTGTGCTTGTCCCTGCTCTCAAATCCTTGGTTTGGATTCTGAGAACCTTCCAATAACTACACTCTGGGCATTCAAGCTAAGCCACTAGCTAATTCCTATGAACATAGCTTAGCTCTAGGTTCAACCTTTCGTTGCCAAGGCTGAAGGGAATGGCTGAGACTTGGCCTGCCAAGGTTAGGACTCTTTTTATTAGGCTGAAGGGGAAATATATGAGGCCTCCTTGTAATGAAAGGAGCCCTTCAGGTTACTGCTTGGGGGTATCTGACAGGGAGGCCTGGCGGGACCTGGGCTCCAGGGCGGCATCAGTTGGGAATGAGGCTGCTCAATCTCTCTGCCTGTGCCAGGCACTCTGAGGACCTATTTTGTGAATTCAACTCAATTTAGGCAGCATCCAGTCACTCTGGCTCTCAGACTGCAGGCAGACGAGCGAGGGCCACGTCCCACCTCCCCCATGTCCACGCCCGCCAACCAGAGACCACCAGAAACACATGTAGCCTAACAAAGTTGGATTTGATCGAGTGACTATAAGAGAGAACACCTGCTCCAGGAAACAGGCATCCCAGTAAAAGAGGTTCGTGAGGCCTCGTGGGATTTGGGCTCCTCTTAGGTGGCTTGGGGCAGGGTTCAAGGCAGTGGAGATTTGCTGGGGGTTGGATGCTTAGGAAGGTAATTCTGGGATATGGTATCTTAGTAATTCTTTCCTATAAGGTGAGAAGAACAGAGAGTAGCTAAGGCTGCAATGAATGAAGAAGCAATGTGGTAGTCAGGATTGGGAGATATTTGATGATTTTCATGGTGGGATTTATGTTCTTTCTGTGTTCAAACATAACTATGAGGGGTCTGTTTTATGTCTTGAGGGAACTCCGGGTCCAGTGCTGATGCCCTGTAACACTGTTCACCTTCAATAGGAGAGGAGACTCGGCTGAGAATGCCAGCCCAGCTTTGGGTTGGAGGGCTACTTGCATCTCGCTCACCCTGAAGTGCTCCCTGGAGTTTCATTTTGTCTTCTCTGTGTATGTATGTCCCGGGTATTGGGCGTCCAGGAAGCCAGAGTCACCACCCCAGAGAAGCTGAGAAGCTCTCAGTCTTAGAATGGAGATAGGCTTATCTCTCATCTTGGTGATATCTCAGTTCACAAACTCAGCTGTGCCCCAAAACAAAATTTTATTTTTCTATAATTCAGCCCAATTTCTGTTTCAAGCTTTCCATTCAGCTGGGTGGTAGAAACTTATTATCAACGGCTATGGTCTGAATGTTTGTGTCTCCCTCCTAAATTTATATGTTGAAATCCCCCAAGGCAATGGTATGAGGAGGTGGGGGCCTTCAGGAGGTGATTAGGTCATGGGGGTGGAGCCCTCAGGGATGGGATTAGTGCCCTAGAAGAGAAGCCCAGAGCTGCCTGGTGTCTTCCACCATGTGAAGACACAGCAAGAAGACACTGGATACAGGCACACACCCACCACACACTGAATCTTCTAGTGCCTTGATCTTGGATTTTGCAGCCTTCAGAGTTGTGAGAAATAAATTTCTATTGTTTATTAGCCACCTGGGTTATGCTATTTCGTTATGGCAACTGGAACAGACTAAGAAATCAGTCATTGTCTTCCAGGACTTCTCTATGACTACACCTCTATGTTCAGGAAGACTGAGATAGTGGTAGGGTCAGGGCTGACAACTTAAAGCAAAAATTCTGTGAAGGTGGGGGGAGGGGGAAAAAGAATGGATATTAAGAGGAGGTGAAAGTATACCATAGTCTGGTCCTAGTCAAACAGGCAGATGTATCTAGAGATTTATGCTGGGCATTGCTTAAAAAAAC
>NW_003852540.1:635014-636398 GCF_000181295.1 Otolemur garnettii | reverse complement strand
AAAAAAAAAAAAAAGAAAAGTTGGGAAAACGAATATATAAATATAACTATGTATATTATCAATTATAATAATGCAAATACATTAAACTCATCAAAAGAGAGTCTTAAATTTTTAAAAAAGAAGCCATATGCTATAGAAAGAAAGAACTAAAACTGTCACTATGTGACCATCACAGGGTGTTCCCACAGAGCTAGATGGCACAGCCTGCTAGACCAACTGTGTGGTATAGTGTATTACTCCTAGGTTACAAACCTGAGTCGCATGCACTGTACTGAATACTGTGGGCAACTTATATCTGTAATCCTAGCACTCAGGGAGGCCAAGGTGGGGAGACTGCTTGAGGTTAGGAGTTCAAGACTGGGCTGAGCAAGAGAGAGACCCCATCTCTACCCAAAATAGAAAAACTAGCCAGGTGTTGTGGCAGCTACTTGACAAGCTGAGGCATGAGGTTCACTTGAGCCTAAGAATTTGAGGTTGCTGTGAACTATGAAGCTGCCATGGCACTCAGCCCCAGGGTGACAGGGTGAGACTCTGTCTCAAAAAAAAAATAATAAAATAAAATAATGGCAAGTATGTGTATCCAAACATACCTAAACATAGAAAAGGTGCTGTAAAAATAAGGCATAAAAGATAAGAGTGACACACCTGTACAGGCACTTACCTTGAAGGATGATTTCAGGACTGGAAGTTGCTCTGGGTGAGTCAGTGAGGAAAGTGAGTTAGTGAATGTGAAGACCCGGGCCGTGACTGCACGCTGCTGCAGACTTCATAAACACTGTTCACTGAAGCTGCACTAAGTGTATAAAAATATTTTCTTTCTTTCATGATAAGTTAACCTTAGCTTACTATACCTCATTATCAAGTTGAATTCTTTTAACCTGTACACTGTTTTGTAACAACACTGAGTTGATAGCACACACATTATACAGCTATATGAAAATATTTTTTTCTTGGTATCCTTATTCTATTTTTAATTTTTTTATTTTATCATTTTACATTTTAAACTTTGTTTTTAAAGTAAGATACAAACACAGGGTCAGAGTCATGCCTAACACTGCCTTCCATTTCCACTGGAAGGTCTTCGGGGTAATAACACGCCTGGAGCTGTCGTCTCCTATGCTAAGACCACTTTATTCTGGAATGCCCCCTAAAGGACCTGCCTGAGGCTGTTTTACGGTGGACATGCAGTATCCTCTAAAATAATGATAAAAGTATAGTATGATGAGCACATGAACCCATAACATAGTCATTTACTGTCATTGTCAAGTATTATGTCTTACACGTAATTATATGTGCTAGACTTTCAGGGGACTGGTGGTGCGGTAGGTCTGTTTACACCACCTTCACCACAAACACGTGAGTAATGTGCTGTCCTATGACATCA
>NW_003852540.1:632809-634814 GCF_000181295.1 Otolemur garnettii | reverse complement strand
GTATGAATCCAATAACATAAACACTGAAATAGATAAAGCAAAAAAGGAAACCATGAAAGGGAAAAGTTGACAAACCCACAAGCGACCTGGGTGATGTTAACACCTCTCTCTCAGAAGCTTATAGATTGACAATAATGTATGATTACGCGTGTGTAAATGTAAATCTGAGTTTGACAAATAGACAATGCATGTGGAAAGGGAGCTGCATGCAGACCACAAAAGAAGTCTCAATAAATTCCAAAGACTCTTCACGAGTCACAGGGTCTCTCTCCAGCAGGCAATAGAATTAGTAATCAACAACAAAGAGATGCTGCAAGTGTATGTTTGGAAATTAAAAAGCACACTTCTGAATTATCTATGGGTGAAAAAAGAAAATCATAACAGAAACTAACAAATATTTTGAAATGAAAATAATGAAAGTACTACATACCCAAGCTCATCTGATGGAGTTTCACTCCTGCTTAAGGGACTAATTTATAGTCTTGAACTCATTTATTAGGAAATTAGAACAGCTGCACATAATTCACAATCCAAGCAATCGACTCAAGAATCTAGAAAAAGATTAAGAGAAATGGGAAAGAAGGGAATAATAAAGGCAACGACTGACATAAATAAGCAATAAAAGAAATAATAGAACATCCACATAAAGAAGAGACATCAACAAAACTAAGTGTAAGTCGCTTAGAAAAGGCAATATTTTGACAAAGCAGTCAGCAGTGTCCAACCACGGCCTGTGGCTGACTTTATAAATGCTTATCTGGTGTTGGATGTCACAAAACTTACGCACAGACCTTTTTGTTGTTGTTCATTAGCTTTCACTAGTGTTTGTGTATTTCATGTGTGGCCCAAGACAACTCTTAGACAAGCATTCATAGCCAGCCATGGCTGTGGTTGGACATCCCCAGATGAATGAACAATATTCAGAATAAAAAGAGAAAAAGTTCACAGACAGACCAGAGATTTTTTTATCATTCATGAATGCCACAAACGGCCATCTGCCAATCTGTCTGAAAGTCTGGAGAGTGTGTCTTTGGTCTCATTTAGACTCTCCAGGCACATGGCACGGAACTTCCAACAGCTCAAGCTCTCCACAGAGATATTTTGACTTGCAGAGCTGAATTAAATCTCTGCAGACAAGCAGCATTTCATTAAGACTCCTTTTAACCAATTTTGGAACTGGAATTCAACCAACTGGTATGGTTCCTGGAGCCAGGAGAGTTTGATGAGAGAAGGTGGGGTTAGAAATCAGAGAAAGAAATGGTTACTGGGGCTCCAGAGCAAGAGGTAATCAGATGAAGAGGTGGACAAAGCTGTCCAGTACTGGGATAATGGCATCACCAAGACAGGGGACTGTTGGCCACTTCTTATCCGCGTACCTTTTAGAGTGTCCCTTATCTGTTTTAGTTCAATTTCCTCATCTTCAGGCCGAGGATGATCCTAGTGCCTGCCTCATGGAATTATGAAGATGAAATATGATAATGAATTTAAAGTGCCTGCCCAGGGCTTGCTGGAGAGCCAGCTCCCAAAACTACATAAATCCAAGCAGTAGTGGTGGTGATGGTGACAATGACAAGTTTTTGCAGTGCAGCCCCACAGGATGTGTGGGGCTGGAAGAGGAGTGTGAGAAGACAGAAGGAAAGGCAAGTTCAAGTCAGATGGTGAGAGCTGTGAACACCACCCTCAGAAGACAGAACTCGTCCCAGGTCTGCTGAGGAGACTTGCTGTTGGAACACAGGGCACAGCCCAGTCAAAGGGAGCTGCATATGTGAGAGTCAACTGCAGAAGGAAACACTTTGGGGAATCCTGGCCTCCCAATACATCATGGGTCTAACCACCACCTAAATCTCTACTTCTTTTTTTTTATTATTATTATTGAATGATAGCTGTGTACATTAATGCAATCATGGGCTACAGTGTGTTGTTTTCATATACAATTTGAAATATTTTCATGACACTCGTGATGCCCAATATTATAGCACAAGCTTGCTTCAAGTGCTTTCCTGGG
>NW_003852540.1:605247-632146 GCF_000181295.1 Otolemur garnettii | reverse complement strand
GTCATCTGGGTAAATGCCCAATAAAGGAATTGCAGGATCAAATGGCAGGTCAATTTTTAGTTCTCTAAGTGTTCTCCAGACGTCTTTAAATCTCTATTTCTTAAAATGTTTTCATCCCTTATGAATTTCCCTAGCTGTGTGGCATCACAGAGGGCTGTGTGTGTGTGTTTTTAAATATTAGAAGCCACTAAAAACAGAAGAGTGGCTTTACCCAGACTCACTCCATGGCTGTGTTTATAAGCAGCCATCTATTCTCTAAACAGGAGTGTGTTGGAAGAATAATTGTCTAACTTGACTGATTAGAAAAGGTCCTCCCCTGTGTGGAAACAGTGGATCAGAGCAGGAGCCTGTTTCTAGCACATACGCTGAGGAACTGGTTGGCCTCAGCTGCTTAAAAAAACTTCCAAGGCTGCAGCTGCTGCATTTAATTTCCCTATCGCTCTGCCTCCTAAACACCCCCTCAGAGGATACAGAGACCTACAGTCCTGATGAGTCTTAATAAAATGTGATGCAGAAAGTCAATGCCCTGTAGAGTGAGACCTGCCTGCTTCCTTCTGTTACAATCGCTTTTTGAAAAAAGCTAATTTGTAGCAAACCATAGGGGTGGGTGGATGCATTATAGCTGCAGCAGCCACTGGTCCATACCTTTGGTCCGCTATCCAGATCCCGCTGGCCTCCATGTTTCTGCCTGCATTTTCTCTTGCACTTACCCCTTTCCTTGGTTGGTGCCTGCCTCTGTGCTCGGAGAGATGGGGGCTGACATTTAACAGACATTTATGTGAAGGTCCAGGTCCAATGCTGGGCACAAATAAGTCATTGTGCAAAGAGCAGCAGGGGCATTGGAGACGGAGAGCCTGAGTCTCTTGAGCAAAATCTGGGATGACTTCTTTGGAAATGCAGCATTTGAAGTGAGTCTTGAGGGATGGTGGCAGTTTTCTAGAGTTCAGTGAGACAGGGGAGCAAATCCTAGGTAAAAAGGAGAGCATGATCCAGGCCGAGGTGTGAAGGACCCTGGTGTGACTGGGTGACTTCAAAGAGGTTGTGATAGGAAAGACCCAATGCTCAGCCATGAGTCTGCAGGGGACTGGCCAGCCTAGAAAAACATTGAAACCACCAGCTGGAAAGGTCTTATGGTGGGGCTTGCTGGTGGGAAGCATCAGTGTCCCCCCCACTATCACCACCATCACCACTGTCTTCTATCAGGGTGACTCCAGTGGGAGCCACTTTCTCTCTTTCCCCACATTGTTCTATAGCTCATTAAGAATTAAAATAGGAACTCAAGCTTTTTTGGAAGTGTGGGCATCTGGTTTGTGCCCTTGTCTCTACCCCTTTGCTCCTTCCTCCCTAGGGGACAAATGTCTTGTCTGGGGTGAGCATCTTGGTTTTCCTGGATGTTTCTTTATCGACCAGTCTGCTCTGTCTGCAGGCGGCCTTCTTCCTCCTCGCCATGGGATAATCTCACCTGGGCAGTCAGGGGTGGGTACATTCAATTTGGGTAGAAACTCAGGTTTTGCTCATAAGCTTCAAATAGCATTTTCTAGCCCTGTCTCGCTGGGTGTGTATGGGGGCATGTTTTGTTACCTGTCCTTTTCCTGTCTGTATTTCTCAATTGATTCAGAGCCAGGAGGAGTGTATCTATTATTTATTGCCATAAAGTACTGCATAAAATTACTACAAATCCTCAGTGGCCTACAGCCATTACATTTATTGCTCATGTGTCTGAGGTCAGCTGCCCGAGGCCAGGCAGCTCTGCTGATCTTTGCTGTGCTCACTCACCTGTCTGGCAGCCGCTGGCCCATCTAGAATGGCCTTGACTTTCCTTCATGTGAAACTCATTCTCTGCAGGCAAGTGCAGGCATGCTCGCAGGGTCATGGTGGAGCAGTAAGAAAGAAAGCAGCACAAGCAAGGTCAGACGAGACCTTGGAACTGAGGAAGGCACATTGTCACATCACTTCCGCTGCATTCTGTTGCACACAGCAACTTGCAAGGCCTGGTCAAGTTCAATGCAGGAATGGGCCTCATACTCTCTAGGGAGAGGAGCTCCAAAGGGCATGGATCCAGGAGGAGTAAAGGGCTAGGAGAGTGGGTGGCTTGTCAGGTCACAATCACAGTCACTCTTACCACCATCATGCAGGTGGCATCATCACTGCGGTTGGCATTCCCCCCTCCGTCTCTGACCCTCTGTCCATGAGACGCTCATCTTACGACACATCTACTTCTTCCTCTCTGATGGATGTGAACATGGCTCATAAACTCTAAATTCAGAATCTAATGTCAGGCATGAATCATTTCCTTGGGAAAGGAAGGAATGTCACTTTTATTTTCTCCATGAGGAAGTGAAAATCCAGACCCCAGCTGATCTGAGGTCACATGACTGGGGGCCCATTACTGGGAGAAGACGGTGCCTCTACCTGCATCTGCAAAACGGTGGCTTTGTCTTTTGCTTTCTTTTCAGCTGCAAACCCAAAAGTTTCCTGAGGCAAATCCTCGTGCAGGATCCGGGCTGCTCAGCTCCCTTGGCTGCAGCGGCTGTCTGTCTCGCCCCTAAAGCTTAATTAAAATGAAGATGAAGTGCTCTCCATGACGGGTCATGCTCAGTGGCTCAGTAGTAGTCACTGTGCCAAGGACCCGGTGGGCCCTCTGATGTTGAGAATTCTTCCCCAGCTCTGGCTCAGGCAGCAGCTTCCTCCGGGAGCGCCATTATAATTCCTTTGGTAATTAAAACAACAGATGTTTTAATTAAAAGGCTCCTCATTAAATCACAAATAACTGAAGCTTGAGGTGGGTCCTCTCTGAACAGTGTCATCAAGTCACCTTTGGAAGGAATAAAAGGCCTGTGGAAGGTGCCATCTTCGGCACCACTCAGCACTGCAGAGTGGGGTTGGGGGTGTGTAGGAGGTGCTGGCAGGTGCAGCAAGAGGGCCCATGGGGGGCCTTGGATCTGAGTGAAGGGGTGAATGGTGGGAGAGTGGAGAGACCCCCAAAGGACTCCATGGGGCTGGCATGGAGGAAACAGCCCAGGGGAGGGGCCCCGGGGGTACCTTGTTGTGTTCAGGGGCCAGGTCCACAGGGAGCTTCCAAGACACTTGAGAAGTTGATGTGTGGAAGGGTGGGACAACACAGGACAGGGCCACAGGACACCCGGTTCTCATCCTGGCCAGGCCATCAGCTTCCTCACTGTTCCAGAGCAAGCCTGGTCTCTGAGTCTCAGTATCTTTTACTGGGAAGGAGACAGAATAACACCTGACCCTGTGCTCCCGGGGCATGAGATATTGGTTCCTCTGGCTCAGTGTCTGGGAGGGACCCAGAAGTGGGACCTGTCTGGGCTGCTGTGAGAGGTTTCTAAAATGTGTCTCACCAAGGAGCTCCCAGAACACAGCTGTAGCTGATGGCTGACCTCTGTCTGACTTATGCCCTCACAGGGGTCTGTGGGGGGAGCTGTCCAGGGAGGAACTTTGAGGAGTGTGTGGTGTGTTCATGGTGGAGTGCTGTAGCCAGGTCAGACTCTCACGGAAGGGAGCACCGCTGTCCTCAGCCCGTCCCCTTCTCCCGAGAGCAGCAGTTCTCGACTTGTGGGTCACGACTTGAATGACCCTTTTAGGGGGTCGCCTACTATCAGATATTTATATTACGATTCATAACAGTAGCACAAATTACAGTTATGAAGTAGCAACAAAAATAGTTTTATGGTTGGGGGTCACCACAACACGAGGAACTGTATTAAAGGGTCACGGCATAGGAAGGTTGAGAACCACTGCAGGAGGGATCTGTGAACAGCCAGGGCAGAAATAACCCATTTTTATTGGAAGAGCTGGACCCCGGCCCCGCACAGTGAGGGGAGGGTGTGGCTCTGCCAGCCGGTCCAGCAACTCTCAACCCTCTCCTCTCTCCCAGTGTTGTCCTCAGGAGACTCTTTTCTCTGTCTCAGTCTGTTTCCCCAACTGTAAATGGAGGGCAGTGATGCCCCTGCACAGGGCATCTTGACCATGAAGTGTACACTGCACTCCAGGAACATTCTAGAATCTTACCTCCATCAATTCATTTAATAATCCTGTGAGGCAGCAGGCAGGAGAGCCATCAAGCAGCTGGGTGGGGGTGTAGGATTAGGGCGAGGGGTGGACTATGGGCAGGTAAGTGGGAGTGGCCAGGCAGGGTGATACAGGAGAACTTCCTTGCTATCTCTCAGGCTCTGGGGCAGCCCAGGTCCACATGCGCCAGGGGGGCAGGGGCAGAGGGAAACAAGACTCCTCCTCCAGGTGGCCTGAGCCAGGCCAGAGTGCCCATCCTCTAGCTCAGAGAAGCACAGGTTAGGAGACAGTTGGGAAGGTGAGAAGAAAATCAAGGCCACAACTTCAAATCCCAGCACAGGAGAGAGATTTGTCTTGTCCTGTGTACTCACTACTACATCTCAAGTCTAGGGCTACACCCAGCACATGGAAAAACTCCATAAATACTTGGGGGGTGGATGGATGGATGGATGGAAGAAAGGATAGAAGGATGAATGAATGGATGGATGGATGGAAGAAAGGATAGAAGGATGAATGAATGGATGGATGGATGGATGGAGGGATAGATGGAAGGAAGGCTGGCTGGCTGGATGGATGGAAGAAGGGAAAGATGGACAAATAGATAATTATCCCCTGGAGCTACCATTTATGAAGTACCTACTGTTTGCTGGATGCTTCATCCTTCTATTTATTCCTCACAGCGAGTTTGCAAGGTAAGCTTAATAATTCTCATTTTACAGACAGAAAAGTGTAGTTAAGTGGCTTGCCTGAGTGCACACTCCCAGAGAGCGACGGTGCCAGCGTGTGAAACCTGAAGCAGACATCTTCCAGACTGCATTCTTCCCACAATACCATCCAGACCTTGTGCACCAGAGTGAAGCTAACATCATTACTTAGATGGATTCTGGCTCTCCCCTTGTGTCCTCCCAATGCTGCCAACCAGTACCATATGGTTCCATGTCAAGTCCCGTGCTGAGCACAGTGGGGAATACTGGGCTTGGAGGAGTTCAGGGGCCAGGGAAGCCCGGTGGAGGGGCAGACTGATTCCACTTGGCTCTTCCCAGAGACTTTGGTATTTAGATTGGGTTTTGAAGGAAAAATAGGAGTCAAACAGATCAAAGAAGGAAGAAAGGAAAGGCATTCCAGGTAATAAGAACAGCATTTGCAAAATCAAAGTGGCATGAAAGAAACTGAATGTGTAGGCTTCTTGCTGGTGGCAGCAATGGGGTGGGTGACAGGGATAGGAGGTGAGCCTGAAAGGGGCGGCTGAGCCACGGTAGGAAAGGCTTTGAATGTCGGGCCAGGGAGTGAAAATCCATAGAAGTTTAGAGCTGGGGAGTGTGGTGCTCACATATGCAGTGAGAAAGTTCAATCAACATTGGGGTGGGGATGACCAGAGGCTGGGGGACCTCACTTGTGCATGTTAGGGAGATTCCAGTTACCATTTGTTATACATGATAAAGTTATGGTACATGGGAGTGAAATGAACCTTGGAGACCATCTCAACCCCCAGATGGTGAACCTGATAGCCTGAGAGAGATAGCAACTGGCTCAAGATCACAGGGCAGGTTGGTAGCTGACCAGGACTAGAAGCAGTGGTTTGAGGAAAGGTGGACATTCTTCCCTTTTGTCTTTTGTGACTCCTGGTGTTGAGCAGAAACCAAGTCGGTGGCTTCATGTATTGTGGAATCCCAGCACGTCTGGGAGGTTTGTGTAAAATGATGCTGGTAATAAATTTTTTCCCCTTGAGGACAATGAAACTCAGAAAGAGGGGTGAGTGCTTGACAAGGGCTCTGATTAAAGCCAAATACAGATATTTTCAACAATAAAGGCTGCTGGCACTACTAAGAAATGGATGACACAAAAGATAACAGCTCAGTGCCAGTCTGGGAGATGAGAGGGCCTCTAGGGCGACTGAGTCAGAGGCTGAGCAGGTAGCAGGGCAGACACCTGTGGCTGCAGGTGTCACATCTTTCCAGGCAGACCCCCACCCCAATGTCTACACCCCCATGCTCCTCTTGCTGGGGAATCCTGTGGCTTTCTGTATCCCGGGCAGGATGACTATGTTTTATAGACTGTGATGAAGGCATTTTTTAATACAAATTTATTTTTTAAAAGTAGCTCATTAAACAAATTCACCTGTACCCAAATAGGATAAATTATAGGCGTGATCCCCACAATATCATTCTCTTCACCCATCCTCCCTCTCCCCTTCCCCCCCTTTCCCTGTAGTCTAGGGCTCTATTTGGATTATAGTTTTCCTAAGATAGCTAACAATTAGTTTCATAATAGTGTTGAGTACATTGGATACTTTTTCTTCCATTCTTGAGACACTTTGCTAAGGAGGACATTTTCCAGCTCCATCCATGTAAACATGAAGGAGCTGGAAGGTTGAATATAAATGTCTTAACACAACAATTATGAGAAAGACATGATGGCTAAGTTAGCCACTTGGATGAGAGTTTTCCAAACTGCATATAGAGGTAACACACTGTATCCTATGAGAGAATTAATGTACACAATTATGATCTAATAAAAAAAATAAAAAAAAAAATTCAGGAGGGAGGAGAGGATGGGTGGAGGGAGGGTAACTGGTGGGACCACACCTACAGTGCATCTTACAAGGATACATGTGTAACTTACTAAACGCAGAATATAAATGTCTTAACACAATAACTAAGAAAATACCATGAAGGCTATGTTAGCCAGTTTGATGAAAATATTTCAAATTGTATATAAAACCGAACATTGTACCCCATGTCTGCATTAATGTACACAGCTATGATATAATAAAAAAAATTCAGATTAATACGAGGAAAAAAAAAGTAGCTCATTAAATTGCCTTGCAGTGGTATGTTTTTAAATTTATTTCTTTAGTACTTGTTTTAGCATTGTATTATCTGAAAATAAATATGTTGAGTAAGAAATAGACACAATTCCAAACTCCCAACCTCAGATCTGCCCTGGCTTGGGTATGGGAAGGCAGAGGCTCAGACAGCCCTTGAGGAAGGGAGGGAGGGAGGGCCCATGTCCGGATTCCTTTTGCACATCTACTCAGCTGCTCCCAGTGTGTCTTGGTCCGTGTTTCATGCTCCAGGTTTATCATGTGCTCCAGGAGAAGAGGCCCAGCAACACTTCCCTTCTGGACAGCCATACACGGTGTCCTCGGGAGAACCCAGGCTCCAGTTACTCAGAGCCGGGTGTCTGGCCCTTTCTTCCATGGGCCTTGGTTTCCCCATCTGTCAAATAAAGGATTGTGCTGCATCACCTTTGCATGTGCTGGTAGCACCAAAGGATAGGAGATTTATCCCCTATACTGTTGTACCAGTGACATCTGTCAGTGACTCAGGTAGGGTCTGACCCAGGGTATGGGTAGAGCCTTGGAGGGGACCTTAGTCCATTTGGGGATTCTATAATGAAAATACCACAGATAGGGTGGCTTACGCAATAGACATTTTATTTCTCTCCGTTCTGGAGGCTGAGAAGTGCAAGGTCAAGATGCCATCCTGTTTGAATCCTAGTGAGGGCTCTCTGCTTGCTTTGAGGCAGCCACTTTTTGCTGTGTCTTCTCATATGCAGGAGGGAGAAATCATCTCTCTTGTATCTCTTCTCAGAAGGGCACTAATCTCTTTCTTGGTGGCTCTACTCTCATCATGTAATTACCTCCCAAAGGCACCACCTCTAAATACCATCATATTGGGGATTGGGGCTTCAACATATGATTTTTGGGAAGGCACATTCAGTTCATAGGATGAGTGGGGGCACCTTGAGCCTGTAGGTGTATGGACTGAGCACTCTCAGAGTGCTCTCCTCTGCACAGGATCCTGGGTCTGCCCTCCCCAGACAGGCTCTGTGTATGACATGCCCTGGTGCACAGAGCACCTAGAGGCCCAGGAACCCAATCACTGTAGACCCAGACACAGCCACTGACAAGCTGTCTGGTCCTGCACAAGCCAGTTCCTCTCTCTAGGCTTCAGGATTTTTATCTACAAAGTAGAAATATGTAAATAGAGAATGGTATCACATATGGGCAAATGATTTTTTCTTTGTTTTTTATTCTAATCATTAGTATTCTAAATTATAGAAATCATATATAAATATATTGTCACTTCGAACATTTGAACAATGACATGAGAATATAAGTAGAGCTGCCCTATACGTAGGCCCCTCATTAGAAGTGACTGCTATTATTATTTACTGTCTATTTATCTATGTTTTTATTTACATACGTTTATAGGCACACATGTAGGCACTTAGAAAAATTAAAAGTTTTATTTTGTACTTTTTAATTTTAATTTTTTACATCATGAGATTGTACTAGCTGGCTCTTCTGTTCAGAGTCTCACAAGGCTGCCATCAAGATGTCCACAGGCTGTGTTCTCATCTGGAGGCTCATATGGGGAAGAGTCCAACCTCATTCCAAACTCATTAAGGCTTCTGGAAGAATACATTTCTTTGTGGCTGTATGACTGAAGGTCCCAACTTCTTACTGGTCATTGGCTAGCAACTGTGCTTGGGTTGGGAATAGAGGCCACCCAAAGTTCCCTGGCACCTGGCCCTTTCCCTAAGCAGAGAACTCAGGACAGTCAGAGTCAGTAAGAGACTCTCTCCAGTGCCACTTTATGTTGTATGAGACTCTGCCCTAGCATTTAAAGATGGCAGAAAACAATTATGATATGATGTGAAGTGAAAGAACAGAAGAGAAAAATCTTGAGCGTATGGTGCCGACTCTATAAATGTGAAGGAAAAGACTGAGTTGATTTTGCGTGGCAGCTATAGGCCCTTCTTTTTTGTCTGTTTTCCATAGACAATGTAATTCTATTGTAAACATGTACATTCTGCCCACCTCCATGCAGTTACACGGGAAAAAAGAGACCCACAAAGATGATGGTAAGTCTTTTATTTGTTATTCTTTATTTTTTTTAAATGACAGATTTATTTAAGGGTACGAATTTTTGAAGGCACATTGCTTTCATTTCTAAAGTAAAGTGCTCCCTTCACCCAGGGAGCGCGCTGAACAACCTCACAGTGTGTACCTTAGGTGAGATTCTGCCAATCACCCTTCCTCTTCCCTTCTTCCCTCCCCCTCCTTTCCTCTTCCCTTTGGTAGACTATTCTTGTGTTTTTCTTTATGGTGAGTTAATAGTTATTTATATATTGGTTTCATATTGGTATAGAGTACATGGGATACTTTTATTCCCATCACCAAAGGGTCTTTGATTCCTAGAGCATCGTGTGAGTTGCAACAGTGTCCCTTCTCAGTCCTTCAAAATAGGATGCTGACTTCCTGATGTGCTCCCCACAGCTGTGCTGAGGCAGCAGCCTGGCTGAGGAAACTACGTTCTGAATGTTCTTCTTCTGACCTCTATCCTGTGGCTTCTCCCATGAACTCTTGCCAAGTTTTTTCTGAAGCAATATTTCTATGTTCCCCAAGAAGTTACTTGAAGGGCTGGTTCTCTTGCCTGGTCGTGACACTCATGATGCCCAATATTATAGCACATGCTTGCTTCAAGTGCTTTCCTGGGAGGGACACACACAGGCATGGTGTTACCTTTATGAATATGCAGCATTGTGTGGATACCTTGGTCTGGTAAGGGGCCTTTGTTATGAAGGAAATGACCCTGGCATTTTGCTTGAGAGGAGTGACAGGAAGGTGCCTTTGGAAGGGGAGAAAGGAGACCACTCTGAGCAGCCCCATCTCTGCAGCAGAAACTGGAAGGCTGATATCCATGGTGAAGCTGGGTGGAAGTGCCAGAAAGAGGGAAAGCCCAACCCTGGTCCCTGTATCAGCAGGTATCAGCCACTGGGTCCTTTCTTACTCCCTGCTGAGGACTGGGCGGGGCCCTGGAAGTCTGGGCAGACACAGTGCAGGGACACTGTTTGGGTTCTCAGCCAGAGTGAGGTGCTATAGTGTGGATGTTTGACCCCTCCAAATCTCATGATAAAAATGAGAGGTTGAGGTGTTGTCTGTGGCTCAGTGAGTAGGGTGCTGGCCCCATATACCAAGGGTGGGTTCAAACCTGGTCCCAGCCAAACTGCAACAAAAAAATAGCCAGGCGTTGTGGCAGGCACCTGTAGTCCCAGCTACTTGGGAGACTGAGGCAGGAGAATTGCCTAAGCCCAGGAGCTGGAGGTTGCTGTGAGCTGTGATGCCATGGCACTCTACCAAGGGAAGACAAAGTGAGACTCTGTCTCTAAAAAAAAAAAAAAAAAAGAAAGAAAGAAAGAAAAAGAAAAAAATGAGAGGCTGGATGTTTGACCCCTCCAAATCTCATGATGTGGATGAGAATGTGGATGAGTGTGGATGTTTGACCCCTCCAAATCTCATGATAAAAATGAGAGGTTTATTTGACCCCTGGGAGTTAGAGGTGGGGCTTAATGGGAGGCTGTTTGAGTCATGGGGTGGATCTGTCATGAGCAGCTGGGTGTCACACTTGGGGTAGTGAGTTCTCGCTCTTTCAGTTCTTGTGGGAGCTCCCAGAGTGGCAATTGTTGAAAAGAGTGTGGTATCCTTCCCCCCATACTCACACACCACCCCTGAGAATACACACTCACTTCCTCCCTTGGCATGCGACAACAACTCTCCTTTGCCCTCTGCTGTGAGTAGAAGCAGCTGGAGCCCCACACCAGATGCAGATGCCAGCGCCATGCTCCTTATACAGCCTGCAGAGTTGTGAGCCCAGTGAACTTCTCTTCCTTACAAAGTACCCAGCCTTAGATGTTCTTCATAGCAACAGAAATGGACTAAGAAATTGGGCCCTACCAAGGAAGCTGGGCACTGTGAGCTTATTACATTAGAGCAGTGGTTCTCAACCTTCCTAATGCTGTGACCCTTTAATACAGTTCCTCATGTTGTGGTGACCCCCAACCATAAAATTATTTTCATTGCTCCTTCATAACTATAATTTTGCTACTGTTATGAATCATAATGTAAATATCTGATATGCAGGATGTATTTAGGCGACCCCTGTGAAAGGGTCATTCGACCCCCAATAGGGTTGCAACCCATAGGTTGAGAACCACTGCATTAGAGCTGTCTGATGAAGAGGACCTCATCTCTTGTCTGAGATAGTACTTTTTATTTCCACATCTTTTTAGAGTAGAAGATTTAACGCATATAGTCTGAGGGCAGGGTGTTGGCCACTAGACAGGATCCTCACGCATTAGCAGCTGGGGGAACGAAATGAGGGCTTAGGGAGAAGGGCAGGGACCCCTGGCTGCCTCAGCACTGGGAAGGACTGTGCCAAGATCATGCTGAATTGCAGCACAGGCCAGGGATCCTAGAACAGGTGGTGGACTGAGTTGGAAGCTCAGTCTGGGGCTGAGATCAGCTTTGGCCTTTGGCCTGGCTAAGCCTGTGTCTATGAATGGGGTGTTGGTTAATCCGAAGCCATAATCACTCTCCAGTTACTGAGAGAGGTGTGTGGCCAACATCAGAGCCTCCTGGGGACCAGATCAGCAACAATGTCCCTGCCTTACATTAAGAGACTCAATTTACTGAACAGAAGAGGCACAAAGACTGGCTACCAATACCTATTGCCACTGCCCTTCTCACCTCCCCACCTCCCCACCTCCCAGCCCAGCCTCCCTTGCAGAGTCTCAACACCTCTGGGAGCCCAGGTTGATGCCTCATGGCAGAGTCTAACAAGAAGGGTCTCTGATGTTTGCCATGGAACGGCTCACAATCTGGTTGAGGATTGTATCCAGTGGGGATAAGAGCAGCTCTGCAGGCTGTGGCCCCAATTAGGAGGCCCCAGTGCTCCGAGGAAGGGCAGCTCCAGATAGCTGGGGCAGCCAGGGAAGACGTCCTGGAGGAGGTGGTGTTTACACTGACTATAAGACTCTGGCAGGCAGGAAGGCTGGAACCCAATCCCATCAAGAGACACATAAAAACCTGGCAAAAGTACCAAAAGCCTTTTCTAGATGTTACTTTACTTTAGACACAATATTTTGATAGTTTCCACATAAGATGAATCAGAAACATATGCATTAATTTCCCCTTAAAAATATACACTTGTTTTAGTTGGCAAAATGCAGCATGGCATTTGATGAATATAAGGCAACTGAAGAATTGTATGGGATCCAAGCCTGGGAGGTCTCAGAAGCTGAAGCGTTTTGCAGCCTGTACCTGGAGTCTCCTTCTCCAACTCACATGTGGCAGGGGTCTGAGACAGTGACACCTGACACTCTTCTGAGAATATCCCAGCACCTGAAAGTTCAACTCCAAAGTCAGGCTGGATTTCAACACGTTCCTTTTATAGGGGATCCAATCAAAGCTGGGAAGCTCACATTGGAAAAGTCAAAAACATGCTGATTCTGTGAATTTGCTTGATAATGTTTTTCTAATCCCCACCCCCCAAGTGTTTCTGAGGCAGGTGGCCCTAACTTTTCACACTGAGAAATGCTATCTACACTTTCATTGATCTACGTACAAAGAGAGGCTTGTTCTGATTAAGATTAGTGTTTCTGATTCCAGAATCAAGATGGATCCAAAGCCCTTTCACAGCTGATGCCTAGCTTTCCTTTCTGTGGCGTGAAAATGGCCCTCTGAGAGGATACCTCCAGATCTCAGTCACTGAAGGAGAGTCCTTCCTTGTGAGCGGGACCATGCAGAAGGTGGTCATTCCTGCAGGCATGTATCGAATGAGGAATTCTTCAGAACACAGATACCACCAAAGTTTATTGATAAAATCGATCTGGGGTGCACCACGAGAAGATTATCCACAGCACTAGCTGGGTGGATGGTGAATTATCCCAAAGCAAATGACCTAACACTAAGCATTTAAGATCTGCCACAGTGTCTAGGGGCTGGGGTTTTGGAGGCACCTGGGCTGGGTGGTTTTGGCTCAGTTTCTGCAGGGCTGCCATCATCTGAAGGCTTGACTAAAGCCAGACGTCCTGCTGAAAATGTAACTTGCTCACATGGCTGGAAAGCCAGTGCTTGTCCTGTTCTGATAGATTTGTTTGTCCTACTCCCAACCCCAAATTCATATGTTGAAATCCTAGCCCCCAAGATGATGGTATTATAACGTGGGGCTTTTGGCTCTATCCTCATGAATGGGATTAGTGCTCTTATAAAAGAGTCCTGAGGGAAACACCTCATCCCTTCGGCCAGGTGTGACTGCAGTGATAGGATGGCCATGAGAGGGCCCTCACCAGACACCACATCTGCCAGCATCTTGGTCTTGGACTTCCAGCCTCCAGAACTGCCAGAAATAAAATTCTGTTTTCTATAAGCCACCCAGCTTGTGGCATTTTGTTATAGCAGCCTGAACACACTAAGACTACTGGGTGTTGGCAGGAGGCTCTGCTGCTCCCCAGGCAGGCCTTGCCATCCTTATGACATGGTGACTGATTCCCCCCAGAGTTATTCAAGAGACAGAGGTGGAAGGAACAATATCTTTTATAACCTGGGCTTGAAACCACATCTCATTACTTCTGCTGTGTCCTGTTGGTTATATAGGCCAGTCTTTTTTATTTTTTTTTCTGAGACAGAGTTTCATTTTATCACCATTGGTAGAGTGCCATGGCATCATAACTCATAGCAACCTCCAACTCCTGGGCTTAGGCAACTCTCTTGCCTCAGCCTCCCAAGTAGCTGGGAGTACAGGCACCCGCCACAATGCCTGGCTATATTTTTTTTTGCATTTTGGCTGGGATTCGAACCCACCACCCTTGGTATATAGGGCCAGTTCCCCACCAACTGAGCCACAGGTGCTGCCCCACATAGGCCAGTCTTGATGTAATATAAGTGGGGACTACCCGAGCCATGAAACTAGGCAGCAAGTCTATTGGGAACCATCTTCGAGGCTAGAGGTTCCATTTCTAAGCAACTCACACCTGTCCGGCTGGACCTTCCATGGAGGCAGTAAATTACCCAGATGCCCTCTGTTATCCACACTCAAGGCTTCTCTGTACATGGCATTGTCCACTGGGATTGGTCTTCTACCCAGGGACAAACTTATCACTTATGATATGTCATGTTACAGTCACTAGTCTGAGCCATACAGGAGGCCTGAATGCTGGTTTCAGCTGTTAATTATACTTGATATTGAGAAGAATAAAGCGGAGAAGGGGAAATAGAGCAGAATGATGGATTAACAACTTTAGAAGCCAGTGGGCCTGCAATAAGGGCATTCTCAGTTGGCTGGGGTCTAGGGGGATAGTTAAGTGGGTGGTTCTGGGGTCAGATAATGGTTCACCTCCTTACCAACTGACTCCTGTCTCTGAGCTCTGCCTCCTCAGATGGACAGGTTGTCTGGAGCACACGAGTGGTCACTGAGTGCCCGGTGTGATTATTGGAGTGTTATTATTGGGACTGTACTAAGCCAGCTCCCACTTTGAGCCCTGTGCCCTGAACACTTCAGAAATTATCTTGCTAACTCTTTCAAGCTGCCCTCAGGATCCAATTTCCATTCCCACCATCTTGAGGGGTGGAGGACAAGGTAGTCTTTCCTGGTTGCTGCCATTTTCTCTGTGAATGAGAAAGCCAGGTCGTTAGCCAAGAGAGGCTGTCCTCTGGGCCTGACAATTTGTCCTGGGCCAAGACTGGGGGCAAAGAGTGTCCCTCTGTTAGGGATGTTACTTCTGTGCAAAAAATTCTAGGGCAGGACCCAGGCTGACAGCTTCACAGAGACCACACTGGAGAACTCCCCTGGGCATCACATCTTCAGGCTAACAAAGTGCTTAGAATTGTGCCCAGTGCCTTGTAAATGCTGCCTAAGGATTCTCTGTGGTTGTTGCTACTGTTGCTGGTGTAGCTGCTGGTACCCTGACTATTCCTCTGGGCATCCTTTGGCCAGGAGATGGGGACTTTGTGGGGTGTGTTGAGTGGGCTGTGCCCAGCAGGTCTGACCAACAGCAGTGGGGCTGTGCTGGGAGTCACTGACCACAGTAGGTTCCAGCAGCAGCTTAGAAAGCCTGGTCAGGATCTCCGTGCTAAGTGCAGGGTATTCCAAAATGAATGAAGCATGATCAGCCTCTATTCAAGAGAAGCCTGAAGAGCTGTGCATGGGGCAGACAACATTAGACAAGGTTAACAAACCAATAAATTACAATACGCAGAAATGAGGGCCACAACAGAAGCATGTCTATGGTGTGGCAAGAGCCTGCTGGGGCAGGTAGTCATGCTGTTGGGAGAGTCAGTGAAGTCTTGCTCAGGAGGTGACACCTGGATCTTCAACGAGGAATAGACAACCTTGTTAGATCTGTGACCTCATTTTGAGCAAGTTACCTGAGATCACACTTTCCCTGGCTACAAAGCAGGAATTAACAACAGTATCCTCCTTATAGTGCTATTACAAGGATTAAAAATGCATATGAAGTACTAAGCATGGGGCTAACACATAGCAAACACTCAGTGAATTATGACTATTGATGTTACTGTTACCAGCACAGAGGCCCTCAGATGTCCCCACTATGAGATCTTTTCATAGGCCAAGGGACCAGTTGGAAGTGCTGGGGCAGGGAGTGCTGGAACATATTTGAAGAGAGATGGAGCCTGAAGCACAAAGATGGAACCAGTGGAGGCAGAATCCATCTCAGGAAGAGCCGATTCATAATCACATCTGGCCAGAGAGAGAACGGGGTCTCCCGCAGGGTGGTGAGCTCCCCGTCATGGAAAGTATGCAAGTAGATGATGAATAATTAGTTAAGGAATAGTCCCTTGGTAGAGATGTGCAATGTGAGTGACTGTTGTGTGTGTGTGTGTGATGTCAGTTTTCTTCCCCGACACTGTGGCTTCCCATCCCCTGAATCTCAGCTGCTTGGGCCCCTCCATTCCTGAATGTCTATTGTTCTATTTCTAATCCCCTGGGGTCTAGCAGGGAAAAGCTAGGTTAAGCTGGGCTTCTGGCCTTATCTCGGCCTCACATGAGACCCATGCTCCTGCCAGTTTCACTGGGTAGGGGGCTGCAAACCTTTGTGGGTAATCCATGTCTCTAGCTCACCAAGGGGCAGGTATTAATTAAAGTGCAGATTAACTGTCGGTCATGGCTATCAGCACTGGGGCTTAGAATTGCTTAATAAGAGGGTTTGTTACACCATTTTGCCTTGAGAAGGCAATATTGATCAGGAATCCCTGGCCTGGAACTAATTGAATATTCACCCCCAAATTGCAGTGGCTGATTACTTAGAAGGTCATCTCTTTCACTGTTACTTGGGAAACTGCAGATAGGATTGGTGGGGGGAGAGAGAGAGAGAGAGTGCCGAAGAGGGAGGGAGACGGGTGAGAAGAGGAAGAGAGGGAGAGAAGGAAGAGAAAGAAAACAAGAGTGACACAGTGAGACAGGGACCTAGAAAATAAGATATGACAGACCAAATAACGCCTTCATCTTGAAACAACTTCTTACCCCTTGGAGAGGAGCTTCCTCGTTGTCCAAGTTTACCAGAAAGTGTTTGCAGTACTGCAATTTTAATGAAGGAAGCTTTCAGCATGTTAATCTGGAGAATAATTGAATATGAATTCATTCCTCTCCGGGCTGTCTTCCTTCCCATCCCAGGGTGAGGTACTATGATCCCGTGCTTCTCAAGGTGTTTGGTAAATCCTGCGGCTTCCGAGGGAGAGAATGGGATCCCGGGATTGTCTGCGGGAGCTGAGACAGGAGGAAACGGGCATTGGGTATCTCAGGGCTCTGCAGTCCTCAGCTCTCTCCCAATATGGCCACAGGCAGGACCCTGAGTGTCTGGAAGGGCAGCCCTGTCCTCCTGCTCTGTGTGCCTCTTTCTGGGCGCATGCTGACAGCCTGTTGCCCTCGCACATCCAACACAGACAAAGCTGGGCACAGACTGCAGATGCACCCGTGTCTTATGTCCTGGTGAGAGAATCAGGGAAGTAATGGTGAACATGGGCCAGGGTGACTCAGCTGCGGTGGAGCATGCCAAATGTTCAGAGGCGATGGCCGCAAGTTCCATCTCCATTTGAGCATGAGCTCCAAGGATAAGCAGGAGGTCAGCTGGCACAGAAAGGTGAAGATATATTCCAAGGAAAAGGAGCGCAGGAAATGAGGTGGCGTGTTCCAGTGATCTTAAGGATCTTGATGGAGGGCAGGTGGGTTTGGTTCAGCATGGAGCCGAGGGCTGGACCACAAAGAGGCTGGACATTTAGACTTTGCCGTGAGTGCCTTGGGGAATCACCAGAGGTATTGCTGCAGGGAGTGATGGGGGAAAGACAGGTATATAGGAAGAGCATGGATTTGGAGATTGGGGAAGCAAGTGGAAGGAGACTTAAGCCAGGAGGACCCCTGAGATGATACTGTATTTTGCCACATATAATGTTCTCCCATCTGTAATGTATACTCATGTTTTTCCCCACACTTTCAGGGAAATACCCATCAAGAAAGTGGCTAGCTCTTGGTTGGAAAAAACACATCTGGGGGGGCTAATGCCCTGCTGGTACTGCCCCCTCACAGACACAGGCTCTGTGAAGGCTGCCCCTTCCCTCTCTCCTGGGAGTCCTTCCCTCTCTGCCACATCAGGGGCTATGGCCAAGATGCCCACATATGTGCCCAGCTGGGCAGGAGCTTCTGAGGCTGCCTGAACCGCAGGCAGCCAGGGGGTCCCTGAGTCCTGTGTGGAGCTCCCAGGCCCCTTTGCATAGCAGGGCCTGGTGCCTCAGTGGCCTGTCTCAACAGCCCCAATACCACCCCGTTCTCTGGCACCATGGTGCTCTGTGGAGGCCAGTCTGGCCCATTCCCACTGAATCCCAGGTCCTCCCAGACTAGAACCTCATGTACCTGGGGACCAGGCAAGAGGGCACGGTGGCCCCAGGGAGGCCTGCTGGGCTGTCCCACTCCTGAGCCATACTACCCATGAATAATGAGCATCCTTATTTTTCCCATAAAAATTTGGGCAAACAAAAAAAAAAAATTTGGGCAAACATTGTGCATTATACACGGTGAAATGCAGTGTAGTTCCAACAACCCAAAGGTGAGCTGGTGATGATCCAAATCAGAGAACTGACTGAAGGGAGGGAAGAGGCCATGGGTGGAAGATTAGGTGACTCTGATTGGGTTGAGGGTAGGGGGTAGGAGGAAGGAAGGAGCCCCTGACTTGGGCTATGGAGCAGTTGATAGAGCTGGGGAGACTGGAGCAGAAGCAACTGTGGAGAGGAAATGGCACTTGCGTCTTGGCAGTGCCCTGCCCCCAATCTTGGGAGGTCCCCGGGGCAGCTAGATTCACAGGCTTGGAGCTCAGGGGACAGACATGGACCTGAAGGTCATTGAGCTGCATTTAGTAGTTGAGGTCAAGTAAAAGGAAGCCTTTTGGTGAGCCAGGGAATTAAGGAGAGCAGAAAGGGAACAAATGAATGACCCCAAAGGAATAGCAATATTTGAAGCAAAGAAAAGTCCTCCAGTGACCAAGAAGTCAGCATCTGAAGTCTAGGAGTGCGCTTAAGGAAAGATAACTCACTATTTTAACAAATTCTTGCTTCTACAGACAAAACAGGAGAGGAGCGGCCTGGATTTTAATAGTAATTTATCTCAATGTAGGCTTTTAAACCTCCATTTATCATTGTCGCTGACAACACTTGCATTAATCTGTTGCTCAGTGTCTTTCTCGCTGCTGCAAATCCCAGAAGGATAAGAGGGAATTGATATACATAAGGAACTGAATTTCAATTAATACAGGCCCGTGCTAATTTTCCAACACATAACCCAGAAACATTCTCATTCATTACAATTTTGTTATGCCGATCCTCAGAGGGGAAACACCCCACTGATTTATTTATTTTTCCTTGCGTTGAATTCATCTTGAAAGGCATCGTGTGTGTGTGTGTGTGTGTGTGTGTGTGTGTGTGTGTGGGGCCAGGGGAGGTGGTGGTGTAGCCAGCTGGACTTCTCACATTCCCCCCCAGAAGTCCACACTTTGCAGAGGGATGGAGAGCAGTTCCTGGAATTTGCCTGAAGTTTCTTGAATGCTTTCAACACACAGCACAACTTTCAATAATCCTGTGTGGTCACCTTTGGAAAGAGATTGGAGACAGGCAGATTCTGTTGTGACACTGTCTCTGGGCCTGCCTGCCCCTAGGCTGGGGCTATTTCCTGAGTCTTGCAGGTGGGGACCCACCTGGGGGCTGGAGTAAGTTGTCCTCTTGTGCCTACTTTCCCCTGTGTGCCTGGGTGTCTGCTGGAGAAGGGGATAAAATTTTCTTTGTCCTAAAGCATTTTGGTAAATATTGTACCTGAGACAGAGGTCTGTCCAGTGGGGCAGTTTTTTCTAATCTGTGTCCCCAGAGGGCGAGGTCCTCAATCCAGATGACACAAAGGCACACTGCACCTGCCTGCCCTAGGCTGCTTCAGCTGAGGACACTTCCATGCCATGACTCTGGGGAAGGCCATCTCTGGGACAGCGCCTCTCTGCCAAGTGCAGCCCTGACGTGATGTGGCTGGGCCAGGATGCCAGGAGCTGCTGGGGTGCTAGACCCCTTCTCCAAATGGCCTCTCCTGCGGTAGCCAGATGCCTTCCCATGGTGGCTCAGGGGTCCACAGGGCCACAGTGAAAGCTTCCAAGTCCCTTGAGGCCCAGACTGGAACTGATAGAAGGCCACAGACTGGCTATAGGGAAATAGGCCCCAACCCTTGGTAAGAGGAGCAGCATGTGGGCAGCAGGGGTGGGAGGGACCCTGGGGCCACTGTGACAGGCAGCATACAAGGAACATGGGTCATGGGGAGGGTGAGAGGAGAAACACAGGAGGAGGAATTTGTCCTATCTTCACATGGATGGGCAAAGTGGGCTGCAGACTCTGTACGAGGAGAACATTTTTGTGCTTCCAACACCTCACTAGCCAGCTCTGGAGGATAAGGGTGGCATGGCGGCAGGGGATAGCACAGGGTTTGGGTACACACTGCCCTGGGCTCCAGCTCTGCCCTGCCGTTTACTGGCAGTGCCACCTTGGGGCAGGGCCCTCCACTGACATCATGTCATGTTGAGAATAAGTCCAAGGCCCTTCTAAAGGCCTCCTGCCCCGACAACGCGGGACCTGCTCCCTCTCTGCCCTCAGCTCCTCCAGCTTCCCAGCTCCCCCTGCTCTGCCCAGCAGTGCTCTTTGCACTGTTCTTCCGACTCCACCAGCAGGCACCTGCCCGGCCCAGCCCACTGTAGCTGTTCCAGGCACCTGTTTTCCCCAGACGGTCTCCTGGCTTCTCTTCCATTCATTTGGATCTCTCTCTGCCCCAACTTTCCCTCCTCAGACAGGCCTCCCTGGCGCCCTGTGTGAAGCACGTGGCGTGCACTCACTCCCTCCTGCCTTGCCTGCCTTTGCCTTTCACTCTTGTCACCACCTGGCTTCGTTCATTCGCTGTCCATCTCCAGTAGAAGCAAGGTGGGGTGGTGGGCTTGGTTTTGTTTGCCACTGCGTTCCCACAGCTTCAAGAGTAACTAGCAAGAATAGGTGCTTAGTCTATATGTGATGAATGAATAAAAGAGGGGGTTGAGCCTCAATTTTCTTATCTGCAAAATGGGCAGCAATACTCATGTCTCATGACTGCTGGGAGGAATAAGTGAGGTGTACAGTGGGAAGGCAGCCACGTGGCAGCTGCCCCTCTCCCAGGGCCCTGGGAGGACAGTAGCTCCTACGTTCTCACCGCCCACTTCAGAGAACAAAAACTGTGGTGTCAGGCTCAGTCTCAGACTAGGCCCGTTGCCAGCTGCTCGAGCTGTGCCACGCCCAGCAGTGACATTCCACAGGTGCTGCCTTGATCGCCTAAAATATTTCAGGGTGTAGCAGCAACATTCTGCAATGCGGGAGCACACTATCTACCGACTGAAGCCAAGCATGAGCCAGGGTTTCTGCACACATCCTCACAGAGAGCGTGCAGTCATTAGGATAATTATTAGGGGGTTAATGAAGCTGGGAACAGCACATCGAGCCCACATTTAAACAGAAGCTTTTAAAAAAGTGGGTGGAAAAGTTTGCCTGCTTGACTTCCTCCTTTTTTTTAGAATTGGGATTTCAGGGTTTGAACTCAACATGTTGGAAAACAAACTCACTGTCTTCCCCACAACTCCCCCAACCCACCCGACTCTTCATCTGCAGGTGTCTGCTGGTGGTATCACCCTTTTGGGGTGAAACCGAGAGTGCCCGAGAGTCTCTCGCCATCTATACCCAGCCAGTGGCCAAGGCTGCTAACTCTATGTCCTTGGCGTCTCCCTGCTGGCTGTGCTACCCCCATCCACTGCCACTGTCCAAGGCAGAGGTGTCCACTTCTCCCTGGATGACAGTGTCGCTGCCTAGCTGTCCTCCCAGCCACATCTTCCTAGCCACCTTTTTCTTGTGTTTGGTTCTCCAGAAGCAGGTCTAGAGATGATTCCTGTGAAAGAGATGTGTTGGGAAGTGTTCCTAGGATACACGGGAGTGGGGTGAGCAGA
The DNA here is from genome assembly GCF_000181295.1 of Otolemur garnettii. Taxonomy (NCBI): domain Eukaryota; kingdom Metazoa; phylum Chordata; class Mammalia; order Primates; family Galagidae; genus Otolemur; species Otolemur garnettii. Next base: position 610,771 of record NW_003852540.1, on the reverse strand, counting down.
GAAGTAAGACTGGAGAGGGAAGGATAGAAATGGACGGGGCAGGAAACAGCACCACACCAAACCACGGCCACCAAGGGGGACTTCAGTTTGGCCCAACAGGAGACTGAGTAGGTCAGGCTTCTACTCCTGTCCCCATCAGGGTGAAAGGCTGGAGTATTCATACCCCCTGTGACCTCCATCATGGGGGAGGCTACAGTTTCCAAACCATGTGCCAAGGTACCCGAGGTACAGTGGGATATTTCAATTTTTTGAGGAAAACATAGCACTAGTTGTACACCCCAGGTACAGTGGGATATTTCAATTTTTTGAGGAAAACATGGCACCAGTTGCCAGCCACCACAGCTGAGCTAGTTCACAGTTTCAACATTAGATTGTCCTCTGTTCCCTCAGATGATATCACAACTTTGTGAAGCTGGGTGCTAGGTGGACACGGTGATCAAAAGCAAGTACTGAATGGAAATTGATAGGGAATAGGAAAGGAGGGTGGAGGTGTCCGATCTGACTCCAGGAACTGAAAAGTTGTCCAGTGGCCAACAGGCACACACATCCCATGAATAAGTATTTGTGCTTATTTTTTTTTTTTTTGGTAGTAAAATTAACATGTTATTTCTGTTTTAATTTGTAGGTGTCATATTTGTAAGCAGCTGCTAAATTGTTGGGACATAAATACTAGTTAAACTGTTTGGACCTTACTGCTTAATAATAAATTGAACTATTAGATATTGATTCCTTTTGGCCCAGGAATGAGAGCTGCAAAAAAATTACCAAGACACTTTCCCTGAGCTGTGAAAGTTCTGGGTTAAGGGCTTCCCTAGGTAGGTGTCAATTTCCAGCTCTTTGACTCTCTGTGCCCCGGGCACAGTAACCCAAAGGCAGACCCCAGCAAAGGGCACAGATGTGGGCTGCTGGGAGCACACTTGGTGTCTTGGTAATTTTTTACCAATTTTTTACTTGGGAGCCAGTGTGCAGGGGGAGTGGCGGAGGCCAGTGGATAGGGCGAGGCAAGGTTTGCTTTCCCAGGGCCTCTCAAACTGCAGTGCACTCACAGATCCCCGGGGAGTGTGTTCTATGCTGCTTCTGACTCAGGGGTCCTTGTCATGCTCCCAGGCGATGCTCCTGCCACTGGCCTGGGGCCCCCACCTGGAGTAGCCAGAGCTACACCCCCTTCTTCTCTCTGCTGTCACTGCTCTACCTTCCACATCCACACATCCACGGGGTCCCACCCTGACTCTTTAGTCAGAGCCTGATGTGGTTTCTTGGGGAAGCAGCAGACCTGGTAGCTCTGAGCCGGGTCCAGACCCAGCGGTGTAGTCTCAGTCCTGGTTCCAGCTGGAGGACAGAGAGCAATGGCCAGGCCCTTGCCCACAGTCATCCAGTCATCATGCTTTCTTATGCCCCCATTTTCCTTTAGACTAGAAGCCTGAGGGCTCTGGACAGAGATAGATGACACTGGGGGTGGGACAATGGGGCACCACACAGCCAAATGCTAAGTCTAGAATTCCACACTGGTGCACCTGCCTCTTGGGGCTGGGAGCTGCTGGGCTGGGCAGGGTCTTGGACATGCAAAGTAACCCAGGCCTAGTGGCGAGCAGAGACTGGCAGGCAGGGCCTTAGTCCCATACCCAGGATGCTGGCTGTCCCCTGTGGCTGTCATGTCTGGGGCAGGACACCTTTAATCCCAGATGTTGGAATTGAACTGCCCTGTGTATAAGTAGTATTGTCCCTACTAATGTTCCAGGTGCTAGAGTTCACTGATCAGAGGTTGGGGGTGAACTGCATGAAATATCATGTAGTAAACCTCCCCACAAAGTCAAAGGCACCCAGTCTTGGATGTTGGGGTACAGAATAAGAAGTTTTAATAGCCCTGGGTGGGCAGGGAATAAATTGTACTGAAGAATGTGGCTCCGATGGGGGGAGTCAGTTCCCTCCTTGACTCCCCAGGCCACAGGACACTCTTCCCCTGTAGTAACCATTGACATGACAAGGTGCCCCAAGTGCCCTAGGCCCACATTTCTTCTAAGGTTCGCTAACTCTTTCAGGCTTCTCCATTCCACCAACATCGTGAACCTTGAGCTCAGTCTGTCACCCCCAGAGGGGACAGAGGAAGAGAGGTGCGGCGGTGGTGGGATCAGACAGATCAGAAGGCTCCTGGTTTGAGCTGAGAGTCACTTCTCAGCTGTGTATGTAAATTGTATCCTCACTCCCATTTATTTACTCTTGACAATAAAATGATGCCTCTGTGCCCTTTGCAAGGCGAGATTATAAGACCTCTCAATGGAAGAGGTGATGTCTATTCCCTTTCCCATCCACGTGCATCCTGGCCAACAGACTGTTACATATTTGTCTGTCTTGGCCTGGAGTCTTGCTCTTCTACCATCTGCCATTAGAGGAATGTGTGGAGTAACCACTGGTCTCCGGAGATTGAGGGGATTCTTGAAATAGACCAGCCCACTGCCTGGAGCCAAGCCCCTGGGAGCCACAGCTGTCAATGAGAAGTAAATGCTTGTTGTCATCCCCTGAGGTTGCAGGCTATTTGTTGCACGGCATTATTGCCACAATAACTGACTAATGGACTGTGGGACCTTGGCTAGTTACTTATGTTCCTCTCTGTGGGATGCAGTTTCCTCATCTATAAAAAATTGGGCAATAACACTTACCTTACAGCCCCAGAGTGATGGTTTAATGGGCTATGACATAAGTAAAGCACATGGCACGGTGCCTGCTCCACAGAAGGCTCTCGATGAATGGTGGTTTGAAAAAGAGGGAAGAGTTATTCTGTAAGGGCTTAACTTGACAAAAGGGTGTTGAGTTGCCACGATGGATGGCTCCACGCCAGTCACTGGGGGGATGGATTTAAAACTCTACTCCTGTTCCATGAATCATAGTAGCCTCAGACTGGTCTTTGGGCAGAATTACAGGCCAGACTAGGGCTGGGGCAGAGGGGGAATATGAAACCTCGTCTCCTCAATCTTGAGCCTCACTACTAATATTCGCGCCTATATCCTCCCTTCTTGAGCGTGGGTTGACTTTCTCTTGCATGCGTTTCTTGGCAAAAAACCAACTCTACCAATCTCTCTCACTTCCACAAGAGAGCTGTGATGATGCATCATGTCAGGGAGACTGCAGTGGCAATACTGCATGCACTGTACAGAGTGTGATGTGGGCAAGTTGAGGAGGGTTCTCTAGGCTCCTGGATGCCCCTCCTCCTTTCCTGCTGGGGTGTCCCTCCCTTCTGCAGAGGCTAAGCCTCTCTTCATGAGGTGACATATGAGGTTGAGTCCTGCTCCTGGTAAGCCCAGTCATTCTATGTAGGAGTCAGTTCAATAGTTTCTGCCAAAATGGCAGTAGGGGATATCCTTGAAATGACCTAGGCCCCACTCTCTGGGCCCTTGTGGTGGTTACTCTTCTAATGTCTGTGAGTGGGGTGGGGGTGGGAAGTCGGTTTCAGTCAGTCTCCTGGAGGTCTGGAGTAGGCTGCCTGCCAGTCTCAGTGACACCACTGGGACAGGTAGGAGGGTGCTGAGATGAATCAGATCAGAGCCGAGAGTGAGGTCTGTGTACTGGCTCAACGATGCGTGGGTGTTGAATGTGGGCATGGACTGGGAGTACTCGGATTAGGCGTCTGCATCAGAGATGACATTGTCTTCCCTGAAATGAGATTGCTTCCCCTGCTTCTGCTCAGAGTGGGAAGCTAATACTTGCTTAATTTAGAAAATTCAAATAATGCAAGAATATATAAAGAAGAAAATGCAAAAAAAATTACCCCAAATATCATTATTCGGAAATAACCACTGTTAACATTTTGGTGAATGTGATTCTAGACGGATTTTTCTTTATGTGCGTGTGTGTGAGAGAGAGAGAGAGATGCACTGCTGTTTACAACCCCAACTGCTATCTAAGGAGGGCAGGTTCTGTTCCGTGAAAGGACTGTGGGGAGCTGACCCTGAGCCCCTCAGTGTGTTTGGATACACGCAAGAGTGGCCTAGATCCGAATTTGGGGGTGGGGCAGGAAAGGAACTGAATTGCTCTGCTTCATAAAGTGAGAAGAGCTTGGTGCTCCCAGGACCAATCAAGAACCAGAGGGAGAGCAACAGAGCTGAAAATAGAAAGAAAAATAAAGGAGCAGAGGACAGCCCGGCAGGGGGCTGGAGCCCTCAGCATAGGAGTGGTCAAGTCACATTTTGAGAAACAGGGACACCTAGTTACTGAATTTCAAGTTGCTTGCTTGGTTACTATGAAAAGACTTCATCAAGCTTCCACAAGCCTTCAACAATGTTTACGACACACACACACACACACACACACACACACACATGCTAGGTGTATTCAGGGGGAGATATTAAAGAAAGGGCCGAATCCATATCTAAGTGTTCGTGGTGTGGAACCAAAATAGGTCCACATAGGACAGTAAGACAGTCCTGACCTTGAACTAATTCAGCAGAAAGGAGGGGTGGGAGGGTGTAGAGGGGAGATGGAGAATCCAGGTGTGACCCAACAATGCAAGTCCTTTGGCAATCCATAAACATATGGGGATCAGGGGGTTCCCCAATTTGTGGATGGGAGGTCAAAATCAGCCTTTTGTAAATTTGAAGCTGTAGCTGGCCCAAGACACCTGAGATATATTTTTATGTTTATAGGTTTTATTTAACTAGAATTTTACAACCTTTACTGTTTTCTATGTCTTTTTCCTCAGACCTGGGTCTTCTGCATCTTGGCTTATCGGTAAGTATATAGCTAGTTCACTCTTCCTCATGCCTTGTTGGTAAACTACTAGATGGGAATTAGCCATGTATACAGCCACTCTCCTACTGACGGGCAGTCAGGCAGTTTCCAGTACTTCTGTGATCACATCCCTCTATTTATATCTTTACCCATATGTTGAAGTGGCCACTTTAAAAACTGGCTTCAGTTTAGAATACACCCCGAACCCCCACGGTAGTAAACATTGTTTATTTCTTTTTAGTCTATTGAATTGTTCCGAGGCAATGTCAGCATGGCTCAATGGTCCCTTCGGGTTGCAAATGGTAGTGGTGATTTTAGTAAAAATTACATGATTCATCAGGCCACATAACATCCCTTTAACCTGGGAGAGTCAAAGCAATGCCGAGCCCATCCTTCTTCTGATGTTCAAATTGGGCACTGGGCCTGTTTGGGTCTTTCACACACATTCCTGACCTGTGATCCCTGCTGGGAAGAGGGCAAAGTCTACTGAAGAAAATGGATTTTGTGGCTGGCAGTGGTGACTCAGGCCTGTAATCTAAGCAGTTTGGGAGGCTTAGGTGGGAGCATCACTTGAACCCAGGAGCTCAAGACCAGCCTGGGTTGGCTCTGTAGTCATAGCTCAGTGGTTATGGCGCCAGCCACATACACCCAGGCTGGTGGGTTCAAACCTGTCCCAGGCTTGCTAAACAATGATGACAACTACAAAAAAAAAAAAAAAAAAAGCTGGGCGTTGTGTCAGGTGCCAGTAGTCCCAGCCACTTGGGAGGCTGAGGCATGAGAATTGCTTAACCCCAAGAGTTTG
>NW_003852540.1:505878-605227 GCF_000181295.1 Otolemur garnettii | reverse complement strand
CCAAGAGTTTGAGGTTGCTATGAGCTGTGATGCCACAGCACTCTACCGAGGGTGACATAGTGAGACTCTGTCTCAAAAAAAAAAAAAAAAAAAAAAGACTGGCATGGGCAATAATGAGATCCCATCTCTACAAAAAATAAAACAATATTAGACAAGAATTGTGCTATGCACCTGTAGTTCCAGCTACTTGGGAGGCTGGGCAGGATGATTGCTTGAGCCCAGAAGTTGCAGTGAGCTATGATGATGCCACTGCACTTCAGTGTTGGTAACGGAGCAAGATGTAGTCTCAAAAAAAAGGGAAGGTGGATTTTCTGTCCCTGAGCAAGTGTCTGTCTGTCACAGCTGCTACCAATTGGTAGCATTGTCAATGGCAAGGAATATCAGAGCTAGAAGCTTCCTTACAGATTATTTAGCCCTGTGTCTTCATTTTACAAACAGGGGAAACTGAGGCCTATAATCACACAATTTGTAAAAAGAAAAAGAAGAAGTCAAAGTTATTATTAGTGTTTTATGTATATTGTTAGTCTAAAATGTAATAGCAGCCCTGACAGGTAAGCATCGTTCTATTGCCAGTCTTCAGTGGAGGAAACAGGGGAGGTAGGAGAGATAACCTGCAGCCTTGCAGGTGGAAGCCAGAATGTGCAGTCTGTACCCTAAACCGTTATGGAATTGCTGTCCCCTGGAACTGAGAGGGGTGGGGATCCAGGGTCTCAGACCCAAGTTCTCTGTTCTGCCCGTCATGAGGCTGCTCTTGGGCAGAGATGCTTATGCGTGGAGGGACCCTTGGCCACATGCCTCTCTGTCCAAGTGTCTGTCTGTCACAGCTGTGAGCCTGGCGGGAAGTTCTAGGTGGACGCTGCAAATGAATAATTCAATAAAAGTGAATAATTTCCATGGCAACCTTGCCAGCACGTGACCTGCTCTGCTGCCTCCGAGGGCTGGGTTCACCCTAATAAAGAAACACATTTGTCAGACTACACAGAGCGAACTGGAATAACATTTTCTTTTAAGGAAACGGAAATAAAACTAGGTCGGCTGATGGCAGCAGGGCCAAGGCTTGTAGAAGCCTTATTCAAACATACTGTTGGCAGGTCGGGAGTTTCTTTTCAGCATCCTTGAAAAGTTTGGGGAAAGAAGCATCCTTTCTGGCAGGGGAGGAGCATAACGATCGATCCCTAAGCACCCCTGAATGTGAGCCCTCTAGATTATCCCACAATGCACAAATGACTCCCAGCAATAGCTTGCAAAGCCCTTATAATATTCCCTTGTGGTAAGAAAAGGAAACTGGGGCCTGGAAAAGTGCCTTTTCCTCAGTGGGTGCATGACAAAGCCTCAGGGGCTTTGGGATTCAGACCCAAGTGAGGTGGTCTTTCTAACTGTGACCTGATGGTCTCAAAAAACTGTCCCCATCCAGGCATGTGACGTGGGAAGCTGAGCTCGTGGAGAGGGAGGGCTCAACTACTCTCTTCACTTTCTCTTTCACTTTTCCTATTTAAAATAAAAATCAATATTTGTGAGCTGAAGGTTGGGGACAATCTGGGAGCTCACCCTGGGTTGGGGTTGGAACTCAGCCTGGGGTAAGTGCACCTTTGAGGCAGAGTTAAGGGGTGAGCCTTGGACGAGTGTTGGGCTATGGTTGGGACAGGGCTGTGACTGAGACACAGATCAAGGTCAAGAGCAAGGGAAAGGGCAAGGCCAGGGTTAGGGTTAGGGTTGGGCCTGGGACTGGGAGGGTCAAAGCTCAGCCTGTCCTGGAGGAATTAGAATATTTTCTATGTAGAACTTGTCAAAAGTACCTGAATGTCCTTGCTGTGGGGCAGTGAGTCAGACTGAACAGCTGGTGGGGTGGGGGTGGGGGAGATTCTCCCCACCCCCACCAGGCAGTTCTGGTGGGGGTGGGGAGAACAAGGGTGTACTGGAAACCTCAAGGGTGCTCCCGTGACCCAGGAGAGAGCAGAAATGCACTTCACACCCAGAACTGTAAGAGGGAGGTGGCCATAAGCTAATATCCTCAGGCTTAGGGGACAGGTGCAGGAAAGGAACGAGGGTGGAAGTTCAAATGAGTGTATCCAGGGGCTTCACACATGGGGAGGCTGGGGGCAGGTGAGGACCCATCAGGAGAACTATGGTCTGGAGAGTTCCAGAGGGCTGTGCTTCACCCTAGTCCCACAGGGTCAGAGGGGAAGAACTTCAGAGGCAGTTGCCCTGGGACGCCCCACTCTGAGTTGAGGTGTTCTTTTCTCTCCCTGCAACACACTCTTTGGCCTTAGTTCCTTTCCCAATTCCCCAAACCTTCCCTATTCACTCACACTCAGGAGCCAGCGCCACCCAGTCCCCCACTGCTGCCTGCAGCACCCGCACTCTTCCTCTCCATGAGCACTTGCCCCCTCCCAAAGCCTACACCGTATTCCTGGGGCTTCTCTCCTCTCTGCCAGACCTGCTGATGTTGGCAAAGAATGAGGTGCACACACCATGTTACCGTCGGCTCCTGATGAACTGTAAGGGGGCAGTCAAGTTCACTGGGTTTTGCCATGAACAGATCTGGGTTTAGGGCTGGGTTCTGCCTCCCAACTGCTGCAAGGCTGCTGCCAGCCTGTAGGGAACAGTAATGCAAAGTAGAAACCACAAACAACCCCCCATTCTTTCTTCAAGTTAAAAGAAAATGCGAGTAGGTTCAAATAACCTAAGTCCTAACCAGAAGCGCATTATCTGGCAGGGAAAGGAGGAATGGGAAGTGTTAGAGGACTCTCCAGGTGTGTTAGAGGACTGATCTCATGGCCCTGTAAGATGCCCCGGCATGTGTGAAGGAGCAGGCGGACTGAGGGAGTGGGGGTGGGGATGCAGGATCTGGACTCTGGTTGGCAGTATCCCACTTACATTTGCATGAACTGTGATCCCTTAGTTCATACTTACTTTCATTCTTGTAGACAGAGCACATGCACCTGTATTGAACACTGCTTTCGTGCCTCTTCCAGAGGGTCTAACACCTTGCTCTCAACACAGCGAAGCTGATTTGGAACTTCCAACTGCCAGTGTACTGTAAAAGAACACTGTGTGTTGTTCTAAGTCACCAAATATCTAGTAATCTGTAATCCAACTCCCACCCCTCACTTCTGCTCCCTGGGTCCACACTCCTTAGTGAGACCCTCATACACAAGCCTCTTCCACCAGCTCTGCTCTTTGGGGAACTTGGGGAAAGATGCCATCTGATTAGGAAAAGGCTCCAGCTTTGTGTAACAGACCGCCCTGCTCGCTTGGGCTCATAACCCCATTGAAACCAGTGTGTTTTGGGGGGCCTAATGCAACCACATACAAACCCTTCCCCCTCCTTCTCCTCTCCTCCTAAGTTAAAGGACCTGTTTGGTCCCACCCCTGAGAAGTTCATGCGAAAGGACTCTAACTTTCCTGGCAAGCTGTGGAATTTGCCCACCCTTGCACCCCCACATAAAAGGGGTCTCTAACTGCCCCTGGGGCACAGACACCACCTTTGCACTGCCCAAGCAGGTCACCCTCCCCTTTCAATACACCTGGCCTGACCTTCTCCACTCCAGTCTCATCTCTGGGCGCCACTGCTTATACCTTCCCGTATGCACCCGCCCCATCTACCCAACAAAGCAAGACAAGGCGAGACAGGCAATCATAGCAGGCTCCAAATCTGGTCTGGGATGGGAATCGGGCCACCAAGAGCCAAAGCAATGAAAGAAACAACCTCAGAGGATGACTGGGGCACAGTCAGGACCTGGTAAGGCTACACTTTTGTGTGCACCAGGAGTGAGCTCCTGTGCTCCTGACTGAAAGCCGGGTCATGGGTGCCTGGGTAGGCTTATGAAGAACTGGTTGAGCTATGACTTACCTGGGAAGCCTGGAAGCCCTGAGCTCACTACTTGCTGTCCTCTAAGTTAGTATTTGTTTGCAATGTAAATATCATCCTTTTTATGTGGGGCTTCTTTGTGCAGTGCACAACATGAACAATCATACAGATGGCCCTAATGAGCCATTTTGCCTTGGGCAAATTATCTTACATCTCTAAGCTTTTATTCCTTTGTGAAATGGGAATAATCTGAGCACCTTCCCCAGAATATTATCCTGAGGGCCTGATAGTTCATTTGGGCCTGGAATAAATACTTAACAAATGGTGATGGTGTTTTTTTTTACCGTTACTATTATTTTCATAAAGGCGGATTAGGCACCACCTTTGCGGAGCCCTGCTTTTCACCAAATGACAACACTCTTTGATGAGGTATACTCCCTCAGTGTCAGCTGCTAATTGGAAATTACGAGCCTAATGCTCCTTCCTTCTTCAAAGATGAAGGTGCAAACTTGGAACCTAACTAAAGTGACCACACGTGTGACCCATCCTGGGAACAGGGAGGCAGCAGACAGCCTTTAAACAGCAAGTTTAGGTGCACCAGGCAAATAAAAGTGCTGATTGCCAGCCAGGTATAGGCTGGTGTCTTTGCTGCTCCATCCAGATGAGAGACACGAGCTTCAGAGGGGTAGGTGCCTGGCCCAAGGTCATACAGCTTGCAAGTTGCAAAACCAGGGTTTAAACTTCTACCTTCTGGCTCCAAGGCCTCGGCCTTTTCCTCTCCACTTTCTTTAGGCTTCTGGCAGCTGGGGGCATAAAAGCAGGAAAGGAGGAAAAGGAGGAAGGGAAGGATCCTGGGAGCAGCCTCCTCCCTGGAGGAGCTTTAACTCCAGCCTTTTGGAGGACAGCCATCTCAGAAGAAAATGAAGTGACAATCTGGGAGTGCAGTCTCTCTTTTTCCAATTCAACTACGTCTACCCATAGCAAATATCATCATTTCGGGCTGTGGGAGGACTGCAGCTTTCAGGAACCTTTCACATCAATGTAAATCTCTCACACTTTCCTTCTGCCCTGGCAAAGACATTCCTTTAAATTACATTACACACACCTCAGCTCCCACCCTCATCCTGGACATGTATGTTTTACTCACTAGTGGATAGCCAGCATGCCCTGATTTGATTTGAGGCTTTTGCAGCCATTAACAATAGATGGTTTCCTTTTGTAGCCCTTTATGGGTCAGTCCACCAGGCTAGGGGAATAATACTAGTGAAAATAATAATAGCTGACCTTGACTGCATGCTGACTCTGCTAATCTCTTTACATCTAATATTTCATCTAATGCCTATAATCACCAGATGAGTTGGATATTATTATATTCCAATTTAATGGTATGGAATTGGAGACTCAGATAAGTTAAATAATAGAGCTAGGACTCTACTGTAAATGTCCCCGACAGCAGTGTCCATTCACTTAATGTGCCTCCTCCTTTCCTCCAGGGACTGAGGGGGTCTCCAGGGCTTTGCTAAGGAGCACCTGCCTGGCAGCTCCACCATTCCAGTCGTGAAAAGCAGATCTGCATCCAGCTCCAGTTGCAGCCAGGATGCTCAGTAAAGAGGCCACATCCTAAAGGCCTTGCCTTACTAGGCATGGGGTAGTAGTTCTCAACTGAGGATAATTTTTCCCCTCCAGGCATATTTGGCACTGTCAGGAGACTTTTGATTGCTGTGGTTGATGGGAGGAGGTACTGCTATCAGCGTCCAGTGAGTATAAGCCAGGGACACTAAATCTTATAGAGTACAAGGCAGCCTTTCAAGCCCAGAGCTGTCCATTTCAAAGAGTTAATAGTGTTGAAGTTGGGAAGCCCTGGCCTAGGACAGGGACCAAAGGGATCAGAGGCAACCAAATATTCTGTAGACATAACAAATGCTCTTCTAGTGCTTACTGTGTTCAAGGTGTTGTTCTGAGTACTTCCCATGCCTTCACTGATCCACTCCTTCAACTCCAAAAACAACTTTGGGCGGAAAGGATGGCCCTATTTTATAGACGAAGAAACCCAGGGTTGAGAGGCGAAGCCGTTCCCCCAAATCACATCACTCATGCATGTCAGGGCTGAGTTAGAGCTCAGGCAGCTGGCTCCCTCCCAGCTGCAGTCTCAACTTCTTCCAGTGTGGCTGCTGAGAACCTAGACTTTGCAGCCACCCAGACCAAGTTCCAAGTCCTGGCCGCACCACTTTGAAAAATAGCCCAACTGTTCTGAGACTCAGTTTCCTCAACTGTTAATTGGGGTTCTGTATTGGTTTCCTAAGACTGCCACATAAATCACAACTTATGTGGTGGTTTAAACAAACAAACAAAAAATTATTCTCTTGCAGTTCTAAAGGCCAGAAGTTCAAAATCAAGGTTTCCCTGAGGGCTGCACTCTGTCTGGAGGCTCCAGAGAAGAGTTCCTTCTTGGCCTCTTCCAGCTTCTGGCACTCCACTTGTTCCTGGCCTTATAGTTGTATAAGTCCAGTCTCTGCCTTCATCTTCACACAGACTTCTCTATGCCTCTGTGCCTGTCCTGTTCCGTCTCTTATAAAGACACTTGACATTGAATTTAGAGTTAAAACAAGATGATCTCATGTTGAGAACCTTAATTTAATGGCATCTGCCAAGACTCTTTTTTTTTTTTCAATAAGGTCACATTCACATGTTCTGGGGGATTTGGATGTGGACGTATCTTCCTTGGGGCCACCACTCAACCCACCTGCACTTCTGAATGGGATTATAATTGTAAAAGCACCAAGCACTGTAGATCCTTAGTAAATCTTAGATGACTCTGGGAGCCATAGGTCCCAGTATGTGGTAGGGATGTGGCAATTTCTGCAGGAGAAACTCTGTGAATGGTGCAGCCACACCCTGTCCTGGTGGAATGACAGAATGCCTCATGGTTTCCTTCAGTGCTGTGGATCCTGATTAGTTGTTTCTGTTTATGGTTCCTTGATTCAAGCTGAGCATCTGAGGTTAAGATCTAATGCAGTTTCTTCAGCTGCCCCAACCCCACCTCCTCCCTCCTTCCCACCCACCAGGTGCCCATCTCTGGAACCCTAGTCAGGCACACAGAAGTCACCTGGGTTGCTTTTACGGAGGCAGGTTTGCAGGCCTGCATTTCAATACTATCCTTGAAAAGGTGGTCACCGAAGTTGTTTGCACAACAATCCAATTCTCCCTGCTTCTGGGCACATGGAAGTGTTGCGCTTCTTGGTTCCTTTTGGTTGAGTTTTACTGCAGAACTAGTTCCACCCAAAGGCTTTGAACGGACAAGTCATGCTTCAGTCTGGGGTTGCAGTGTTTCAGGGCTGGTGCAACCACCTCAAGAGCTGTTTTTCATACATATAATGCTTTAGAAAGTGGCTGGTCCATGAGTATGAGCCTTAGGGTGTGGAGTAAGATATCTAGATGAGCCTGAATAGACATGGCACATGAGTGAGATACACACGTAGGGGCTCTTGAGCCACTGAGATTCCCATGCTGTATGGCCTCACCCCTCCAGACTGAGACTTGGAGGAAGGGAAAGAAGTACAGACAGATGGTGCCCAGGGGGAATGCTGACCATGACAGGAACTCAAATGAGATGTGATTCTTAGAGAAAACACCAAGCTCTGCTCCCCTTTGGGGCCTTGGTGATGCCTGAAGGATTCACAGCCCATGGCCTGATGGAAGCCTCTCCTTTGGGACAGGGGTAGTCACAGGAGACCTCAGGGAAGGAATAAGGCCAAGCCTACACCAAGGGTTGATTCCAAGCCCAAGGTATTGTGGATTTGATTTTGGCTATTTGGGTTTCAAAACCAGTCTCTTTGAAAGCAATGTTGGTATCCTGGATTTAATTGTGGAACAGAAAATGTGAGTGGAGACACAGGGGAGAGCCAAGTCAAAGTGTGTAGTTTAGTTAGTGGTTTTATAGTCCTGTCAACGTCTCAGTTTTGGTAAACACTCCCAGATTATGCAAAGGCAGTTATTCATGTTAGAAAAGCTAAGTGAAGTAGACTCTCTGTTCTATCCTTTGTGACTCTTCTGTAAATCTAAAGTTATATCAAAACACAAAGTTTTAAAAATAATCTCTCACTGCTTAATTGATACCCAGTTTCCTTTTGTGGTAATAAAGATGTTTCAGAACTAGATAGAGGTATTGCTTGCACCATGTTGTGACATGTACTAAATGCTGGTGAACTGCACACTTTGAAAGTGGCTGATTTTATGTCATGGGAATATGTCTTTGCTTTAAAAAAATCATAAGGAGAAAAACAAGAACAAAACACAAAATTCTTCATGGCCACAACAGAACAGCACCTAATATTATGGGAGCTTGGGGCCTGTAGGAGCCTCAGACTTAATGGCAGCCCCCAAATTTCCTCTTTTTCATCACCTACTGTGCTCTGTCTCCCAAATTCCACCTCCTCCCTCCTCATCCCCACTCCCATTTCTATCCCAGAAGCTTTTATAAACCTCCTCCTCCTGGCTCCTCTCTCTCTCTAGCCCCTCCCACCTACTATGTCTATCAGTTCTTCCCACAGAGTGTGAAAAATAGTAGTAAAGACTCCACCTACCACGTCCCAGGCGTTGTGCTCTTTAGTTATAGCAGGCGATCCCTGCAAACAATCTGCAAGCTAAGTGCCCTTGTTACCCCTATCTTATAGCTATAAACAGGGGGCAAGAAAGGTTAAGCCCCTTCAGATGATGAGTGGTAAAGCAGGGATTTGAACCTATATCATCTTACACCAGAACCTATAAGGTTACACACTGCAGAGAAATTCCATAGACATCATCCTTGGGAATAAAAGTCTTCCTTCTATAATGGTTCAGTTAGGGTCAAGCAGTGACACTTTCCTCATTCACTATGTCATTCATTCATCAAGCCTTTCTGGAGTGCCTACTCTGATCCAGGCAATGCCCTGGGCCCTGGGGTTCTGGCATGAACACGACCTTGTCCCTGACCTTGTGGAGTGTACAGTGAAGGGGGAGAGGTGGCAATAAATAAACAAACCCAGGAGCATGTAATATAAGTTGCACCATGCATAATCAAGGAAGAAATCTGGTGCCACCATGGGGAATGTCAGAGGGAACCTCAATTAGCCTAAAAGACCCCAGCTGAGGAAGGGCCATGAGTTAGCCAGGCGCAGAATATAGGGTAGGTGGGCAAGGGGGGAAATCTCTTTTTGGGGAGATTTTGTATTGTTGATGCTGTTTCAGTGCTTGATATAGGTCTATCCAAGATTTCTGATTCTTTCTGGTTGAGTCTAGGGAGGTGACGTGCTTCCAGGTTATTGGTCCATTTCCTTCAGATTTTCATATTTCTGGGAATAGAGATTTTTTTGGTAGTAATCATTGAGGATTTTTTGAATTTCTGAAGTGTCTGTTGTTATTTCTCCTTTATTGTTTCTGATAGACAATATTAGAGATTTTACTTTTCTATTTCTGGTTAGGTTGGCCAAAGGTTTATCAATTTTGTTAATTTTTTTTTTTTAAATCACCTTTTTGTTTTGTTGATCTTATGAATGATACTTTTGTTTTCAACTTCATTTAATTCTGACCTAATTTTTATTTCTTTTCTTCTGTTGGGTTTGGGGTTGGAATGTTCTTCCTTTTACAGTTGCTTGAGATGATCCATTAAGCTGTTGGCTTCCTCTCTTTCTGTTTTCTTGATGAAGGCTTCCAATGCTATAAATTTCCCTCTTAGGACACCTTTGCAGTATCCCACAGGTTTTGATAATTTGTGCCTTTGTTATCATTTTGTTCCAAAAATTTGGTGATTTCCTTCTTACTCTCATCTTTGACCCAGCTATCATTCAGCCTAAGATTATTTAGTTTCCATGACTATGTTTGAACATGAAGATTCCCATTGCTGTTGAGTTCAACTTTTATTCCATGGTGGTCTGAGAAGATACAAGGAATAATTTCTATACTTTTAAATTTGCTTAGTTTAGATTTGTGTCTTAGGATATGATCTATTTTGGAGGATGACCCATGGGCTGATGAGAAGAATGTATATTCAGTTTTATTAGGGTGAAATGTTCTGTAGAGGTCTGTAAAGTCCATTTGTTGTAGGGTCAGGTTTAAGTCTAATATTTCTTGGTTTAGTTTCTTCTTGGAGGATCTATCCAAAACTGTCAAAGGGGTATAAAATCTCCAACTATTATAGTGCAGGAAGATATCAAGTTATTCATATCCATTAGGGACTGCTTTATGAATGAGGAGCATTCTGGTAGGGAACATAAATGTTAATTATCAAAATCTCTTCATGTTGGGTGTTTCCTTTGACAAATATGTAGTGACCTTCCTTATCTTTCTTTATCTTTGTTGGTTTAAAGCCAATTGTATCTGCTACTAAAATTGCAACCCCTGTTTTTTCTGGTTTCCATTTGCCTGTACAATACAAATCCATCCCTTCACCCTGAGTCTATTTTTATCCTTTAAGGTGAGATTTTTATATACAGCAGATATCCGGTCTGAGATTATGTATCCAGTCATCCAGACTGTGCCTCTTTAGAGGACAATTTAAACAGTTCACATTAATTGAGAGAATTGATAAGCCTAGTTGTGTTTTGGGTGTCATGATTTTTGGATGTCCAGTGGACATTTTTAATCCTTTCATCACTGTGGAAGTTGGGTTTTGTTCAAAAATTTCTGGGTGAGTTTACTTTGGAGGTAGAGCATTGTGCTGGTCATTGTGGAGGATAGGTCTGAGAATATCCTGGAGAGCTGGTTTAGTTATGGCAAATTTCTTCAACATGTCTATGTCATTAAAGTATTTGATTTCTCCATCACAAATGAAACTCACTTTAGCTGGATACAAGATCCTGGGCTGGAAGTTGTTTTGTTTTAGGAGATTGAAGGTCGATGACCATTTTCTTCTAGCTTGAAATGTTTTGGCTGAGAGGTCTGGAGTCCTTCTGATACTTTTCCCTTTGTAGGTGATACTTTTTTCATGTCTGGCTGCTTCCAATATTTTCTCCTTCATTTTAACTTTGGTAAAGTTAATCACAATGTGTCTAAGAGGTGCTTTATTTGCATTGTGTCTTGCTGGGGTTCTGAAACTGTCTGCTATCTGAAGTTCTGTGTCTCTTACAATGCTTGGGAAATTCTCCTGCAAAATATCTTGGAGTAGAGCATCTGTACCTTTAGAACCATTTCTTCTCCTTCTGAAATTCCTATAAGATGAATGTTTGATCTTTTGGAGTGATCCCACAACACTCTCACGGAATGATCAGTTTTTGGTCTCCATTTGTCTGCCTCTTTAAGTGTTTGGGAATGTTCAAAATCTTTGTCTTCAGTTTCAGAGATCCCTTCTTCTGCCTGGTCAACTCTATTACTGAGGGATTCTACCATATTTTGGAGCTCCTTAACTAACTTTTTTCCTTGAGCTCTGCTATCTCTTTTCTCATTATGTCCATATCTTTCATGACTTGGGCTTTGAATTCATTAATTTCTTGAGACAAATTTAGAACTACTCTTTGGAATTCAATTTCTATCTTTTCTTCCATTCTATTTATCTTATTTGCAATCCATATTCTGAATTTGATTTCTGACATTGCTGCCATTTGTCTATGGATGGCATCTTCAGTTGTATCTCCTTTGTCATTTTTTGGTGGAGTGGGAGGGTGTTAATCTACTCTGGTTATTCATGCTTCCAGAGTTTTTCTATTCGGTCCACACCATGTTCATTTTCCACTGTTTGGTTATTAGAACTGGTAGAGTGAGATTGAATTGGGGTTCCCAGGTAGTAGAGATAATCAGCCTCTTACCAAAGCACTAGGCTTTGTAATTGTGGCTTATCTCCTACAACCTTACAAAGGCCTGTTTCGGAGTTTTGGCCGGAGACTCTGAGGATCTACTTGATGAGATAGCACAAGCTAGCTCTGTTTTTATATCGGCCAACCTCTACCGTATCCTAAGAAATCACAGTATTAGGTTTAAATCTCGACTGCAAAGAGATACAAACAGCTGCATCACCCAGCCCCCACCCTTCAGTTCTTTTCTGCTACAGAACTTCAAAGGTCAACCTCAGAATGTCCCCGAGTGGACAGCCCCAGACATTAGAACCCAGACATGGATTCTAATTAAATTGTCTCAGGCAGTGCAAACCCTGCTCAACAGAGAGGGGTTCAAGGGTCTCCAACAGCACAATTGGAGTCAGGGATCCACATGCCTGCCCACCAGACTCAGTCCACACTGTTGTCCAATTCTCTGCTCATGGGCCCAGTTGGAGCCTGGGGCCATGCCCCCACCCACCCGTCTCAGTCCACACCCAGCTAGCCTTTGCTTGCCAGACAGTTGGAGTCAGGGGACCATGCCCGCACCTGCCAGTCTCAGTCCACTGCCTGGCAAACCTCTCTTCGCAGGCTCTGTTAGAGTCAGGGCACCACATTCTGCCCACAGGTCTCAGTCCTCACCCAGTAAGCCTCTGCATACCAGCCCCACTAGAGATAGGGGACCACACCCTATCCTCAGGTCTTGGTTCATACCCAGTAAGCCACTGCTTGAGGGTTCTGTTGGAATCAGGGGACTACGCCCTCGCTCTCAGGTCACAGTCCACAGTCCACACCTAGCAAGCCTCTGCTCACAGGCCCAGCAGGGGCTGGAGACCAACTCTGTCTGCTGAACTCAGTCCACATCAGGCAACCGCTCTCCTGCTGTGAGTGCCATCAGAGCCAGGAATTCTGCACCCTGTCCCACCAGACACAGCCTGAACTGAGTGTTAATACCACCACTGGCTGGGGATAGTCATAACCAGAGGACTGCTTCTCCTCCCACTGAGTGTCCCTTTCTTCCCACACTCTCTTTCTTTCCTGTTAGTCACAGAATCTGTCCTGATGGTTGGTGGTCCACATTATGCCCAGATCTCTCAGGACAAGACCAAACACTCTGTGCTCTGCAGGGGGCAGAACTTCAGACCACCATGCAAGGGGGAAATGGTGGACTGGGAGTTTGGACTTGGTGGGGGGGGATATCTGTTTAACTTAATGCCTGGTGGGGAGATGTCTGGGTTCATAAGTGGGACCTCCCTGGAGAAAGAGACCTGGAGTTCAGCGGCTCTCTCCAGCAAGGTAAAATAGGAGGTCTTTTGTTCCCTGTTCGTTTGCAAGTAGCCTGCAGTGGGCCTCCTGCTTGGGGGAGGGGTCTCCTGTCCTCTAGTCAATAGGCTTTGTACCTGTAATTTGTTTTCTTGAATGCTCTTCCTTGGAGTTACAGCTTGCCAAATTTCTTTCTTGGCTCAGCTCCCCACCTTTGCCTTCATAGAGTCTGATTCTGTCCAGTTTTTTTCTCTGCTCAGGAGCCTCTACTGAGGGTTGCTACCAGTCGGCCATCTTCCCAGAATCCTCCCAGGGGGGAATCCCAAGAAAGAGAACAGCCTGTGAAAAGGCCCAGGGATGGACACAGGCTTGGCTCTTTTGAGGAGCTGGATGAGTGGCATGGCTGGACCTGGAAAGTTCCAGAAAAAGAAATAGTGTTGACAGGCTGAGATGAACCATCAGACTACTCTCCATCTCTGTAGTAGGTGTTGGCCAGAGAGGAGGTTGAAGGAACTTGGAAATTTCCCAAAGATCCACCACACTTGGAAAATTCCCAAAGAGCCACCTGGATTCATCCCCTGGGAAATGCCAGCTTCCCTGCATCATCGCCAAGTGAGGAGGCTCAGGACAGGGCCCAGGAGCGAGGTCCTTACCAAGGAGGCTTCAAGGGAGGAGTAGAGACAGGAAAGGAGGGGTGGCAGGCCCAGAAGCCATCCTGGTATTTTCCCCCTTGCTGGCACTATGGTGCCATCATGGAGATGAATCCCAGGTGGAAGAGCAGATTTGGGAGAAGAAATTAGACTCCAAGGTTTCATTGAGACACCAGATTCTGTAGCCATGGGGAGTGTGAACAGGAGTTAATGAAGGTTGGGATGGCAAGAAAGTCGAGGAGTCAGCAACTTATAAGGATGGCCACGCCCATGGGAATGAACAGTGAGTGATAAGAGAGTTGAGAGAATGGGAGGGAGGAATCAGGAGAGGCGAAATCTGGAGAGTTTCTGGGTGTCTGGTGGAGAAGAGGAGGCAAGGGAGGCTGAGGCAACCCATGTAGACAGGTGGGCAGAGGACTGGTCCTTGGTGACCTGGAATCAAAGACAGCAGAAGTGATGAATACTCTCAAACATTGCTGAGGTATGGGGATGGGTGAGGGCAGAGAAAAGGCAATTGAACTTGCTAAGTGATATTGGGACACAGATGGAGAAAGCAATTTTAGTGCTATTGTAGGGGTGGAACTGAGGTTTCAAGGAATGGGAGTGAATAGGGTGTGAGGAAGACGAGGCAGAGAGCATGGAGCACTGTGCAAAGTGGGAGGGAGGTTGGTGAGAGAGGCTTCTTTGGGCTGGGGGAGACCTGTGTGTACTGGCATCAGGGGTGAGGACAGGGGCAGGTGTGAGAATGAATAAGAAGCAGGCATAAGGCTGGTGAATAGAGGGCAACCAGGGGTCAAAGGCACAATGAGGGATTGGGGGGTGGTGAGTGAACTTCTATCCAGGAGTCAAGGACTTTGGGGTCAAGGAGAGCACTTGCCAGAAACATCCCCAGGCTCTGACTGGGAGCTGGGCATGAGTAGGGGGAGCTAGAGGCTCGCTCAGCCAGTAGGTGGACAAGTGTGAGGACCGTCCCCAGAAAGGCTCTGTCACCAAGCTGTAGCTCAGGAGAAGCATAAAGTGGAGATTCTGAAACTTGTAGAAATGAGGTTGTCATAGTCATCATAGAGGGAGCCTGACTTTGGGCATCTTCACGCCTCAGAGAGCCACAGCCCAAGCAGATCCTGGACCCTCAAACCCCCTAAAGACCAAGGACTAGAGGCCCAAAGTAAAAAGAAATAGGGTGGGTAAGGAAAACCCTAATTTACACTTTGCTAAATTAGGCCCTGTGCTAAATATTTCATGTAAGTCATCTCATGTAATCCTCCTAATATCTTTTCAAGGGAGATGGGAAAAAGTGGTATTAGCCAGATCAAGTGGCTAAGCTGGGATTCACACATAAGGAAGTCAGAGCCCACAGCTCAAGCTCATTCCCTGTGCACACTGTCTCCAGATCACAGAGAGCTGAGCTAAGACAGTGTTTCAGTAATGCGTGGTCAACTGTGATCTGGGTGTCTGATATGACTGGACATGAAGCTGCAACAAAAGTGAGCTGTCTGAGGCAAGACGGGGATGACTTCCTACTCAGATGACCAGCAGGACAAATTAATTTAAAATCAAATTTAATCAAATAAAGTTAAAACTAATTTGTTCATTTCTCTTCCCCCAAAGACCAATCATCTTGGGGGAAACTGAGGCAGCATAGCTCTTGGTCCTTACATCACAATGCAAACTTCTTGAAACATGCTTAAACTTGCCATGCTGTCCAGATAGTGGTCCCCATCTCTCCCACCTCCAGCAACTGATGGACCCAGGAGGAAGAAGGTGAAGCCTGACTCCAGGCGAGTCAGCAGTGGAGTCAGTCCCCTTCGGATGGATGGATGGCATTAAACAATGAGAGCCTCATCCTCTAATCACATTACCTCACCCCAGGGGGTGTTTCCTGGCCCATTATCACATGGCGTGGTTGGCTGGATCTCCATTTGTCACAGCAAACATCAGGCATATGGTAATGGTCCCGTAAAACATGCCCTGTTGGGTCTTAATGTCTATTTAATGACACCTGCTATGAAGGCTCCCATAACTGAACTCATAATGGGAGATGAGGGGATATTAGATTTTGGAGAAGGAGAGTTCTCTGAATGACAGGCTGCCTCTCCCTGGGAGGCTATACTATGCTGGGTTGGGTGTGGGTGGCTGGTAGGAAATGACAGAGTTTAACTGCAGGAGGCACTCTTAGGGATGAGATGGCCAGAAGCATCTTTGTCTTCATGCAGAAGGGGGAGGCTGAGGCTGTGAGGAAGGGGGTGGGGAGGGACAAAAACGGTTCCGGAGGGGAAGCATGGGACACCAAGCCTGACCTGCATTTCTTCTACTGACCATTCTACATTCAGAATGAATCCCAGCCACCTCATTTCCTATTTAAAGTGGGAAAGAAAACCCGAAGCTTGGTGAGAGTAGGAAACACCAAGGGAGAGGTGACTATTTCTCACCTTCTTAGGAGCTGGAAACTGTCTCTCTCCCCTCCCTGCCCTCACTCTGTTGCTCTTTCTGTATCTCTTAGGCTCAAGCATCATCCTCAGCTAGAGAGAGGCAGAGTGGGTCCTAGAGAAAAGAAGATTTTGGAAAGGAGAGAGATTTTACTTTTCTTTCCAAATTGTCCCTTCTTCTTCTCACAGTCTTCCCATTCCTGCAGATTTCACATTTCCTTAACCTGGGGATGGTGGCAATTGTCTCAGTTCTCAGATTCCACTCATGTGCCTCACGCTGGGTAGGAGGCTGAGTTGCTTTCTCTGGCAGATGACATTTTCCAAAGGGAATCACAATAATAGCTTTCATCTCACAGGCTCTTCTATAATGTGACTCCATCAAGAAGGAAAGCCTACCTAATGCCTTACTCCTTAACTCTGTGTTTGCCTTTGGCTTGCTGGCCACCCATAAGGTCAGGTCAGCTGTGACGCTGTATGACCACTGAAACTGGATCAGAAAATGTCATAAAACTTCTGCATGGTTCTCTTGGGACACCTGCTCCAGGAACACCAGCTTTCTTAGGCAGTCAGACTAGAAAGGCTGCACACACATGCTCCAGTTGACAGTGACTTGTGACCAGTTGACAGTGACTTGTGAACTCCCAGCTGCCAGCCAGCATTTGTTGCCAGTCAAGTGTAGGAGCCATTATGGACTTTCCACCCCAGCTGAGCCTTCAGATGACTGCAGCCCCCATTGATATGTGACTGTAAACCACATGAGAGACAGCTCGGCTGAGCCCTTCTTGGATTCTTGACCCAAACAAAATAAAATAATTGGTTTCTTAAGCCTCTAGGCTTGGGAGTAACTTATTGCACAATAGTAAGTGGAAAACTGAAGTCATGAATCAAATTCAGCCCTTGTCCCTGAAGGATTTATGATTTCATCAGAGATGGGAGACTCTTTAACCACTGCTTTGTCTATAACCCAATGTATTATAACACAGGACCATGCATAGGAATTGGCCAGACAGCCAGGGAAGAAGAGTATTCAGAAAGGAAGCCTTGGCATATGGAAAGACAAGGAGATGCCACAGGAGACCAAGTCAGTACTGTTGAAACAGTCTGGACTGGGAGCTCTGTAGTGCCCTCTGAGGTGTGGAGCAGTGTCTAAGGGCGTGCTCAGAGCCACTGGTTAAAGATGAAGTAGCTTCCTAGAACATGAATTAAGCCCATCAGGAAGTAATTCAACATTAGGAAGAAATTTAACATTTTCATATTAAAACTGACAAGAATATATTATAAAAGGAAGACACAAAATTACATGAGTTTTCAGAATTGAATTAGGAAAATTCAAATAAATTGTGTGCCTTTTCAGGCCTCACTGCAGTCTCCTCAGAGGTACAGGTTTGTTTGATGGGAACTCTGCGTAGGTGGGGGTCACTTGCAGGAGGTTGCTGTTTGGGAGTGTGATATGACCTAGCCTGTTTGGGGAAGAGTTACCTGGAAACAGGAATGGAAGATGGTCTGGGCAAGACTTCAGGAAGGAGGCCTGTCCAGAGCTCGTTGGATCATCCAAGGTAGAGGTTCCATGGAATGAGAGGACTGTGAGGAGGAGAAGAGGGGACAATTTGAAAAGAGCTTTCAAACCAGAATCAACAGCACCTCTATCCGACCTTCCAGGTCTCTGCTTAAATTTCTCTTTCTCCGAGAAGTTACCATCTGATATGGATTAGAACCTCTCCTAAAAGGTCTGATTATTCTTGTGTTTCCCTCTTCATTCCACAGACCACACTGCTTGGTCACAACATAAACATCAGTGATGGTATTTACTGAATTCTCTCTGGGCACCAGGCAGCTTACTTGCTACCAGTTAAGAATAGGTTCACATAGGTAGTACAGAACTTCCTCCCATCCTTCCTGCAAGGAGTGGCTTAAGCAAGAACTATTCCTCCCATGACAGAGTCTGGAAGTTGGTGGAATAGTGCTTTTGCAGGTGCCCAGGGATGCCATTTGGAAGTCAAGTTCCTTCCAGCTTCCTGCTCCACTATCCCAAGCATGTGGCTTCACCCTCATGGTCTTAAGTTGGCTGGCTCATCCATACTTGTGTTTATGGCAAGAATATAGAAGAAATGTCACTTGTGAAGCTTTGTCTCTTTATTCAGGAAGGGCTGTCCTCACCAAAAGTTCCATCTGCTTTTCACTGGCCAGATCAGAGACATGCCCACTCATCACAGAAAAGGTGAAAAGTTTTCAGGATGCTTCATCACCCCAGTGAAATCCATGGATGTTGGGGTAGACAACCAGTTGCGCCTAACATAATGTATTAACTAATGCAGTTCTCCCAGCAGTCCTATGCTGCAGTTATTGTATTATTAATGCAATTTTATGGATTAGGGTCTTGAGGGACAGGGATGTCAAGCACTTCTCTTTTTAAGATTATAGAGTTAGTGACTATAATAGGCAGAGGAGCAAGAGAAGGTGTGTTTATATGTCCTGGAGACCAGAAGCAACCCGAGGACAGGGCTGTGTATGTGTATTGTTTTATTTACAGCCCTGTATCCCCATCACTCAGCATAGTATGGTTGAGTGGTTTGATGATGGAGGGGAAGCTTTACCGATAGCCTAATAAAAATCTGTACCCATCCCATCACTCACTGTCTTCCCTGACTGACATCTCATGACAATGTAAAGAGAGATCAGAAAGTCTCCACCCTGGCCCACCATTCCTCTTGGCTGAAGTCAGATTGAACTAAGTTCTGCTGACTGCCAGCCCAGCCATGCTTGGCTGAGCACACCAGGACTTAACAAGGTCTGAATTGTTTCAAGGAGTGTTTTTAACAAGTTGTAAATGTATTTCACCAAGTCCCTTTGCTGGTTATAATTGATGTAGCTGATGAAAAGCAATCATGATCCCGTGAATCATTTCTGCCTGTTTACAAGTGCATTTCATTCCCTATCTTCCAGAAGGATGCACAAAGCACACTTTAAAAGAAAATATATTTGATATTGACATATGGTAAGACGGTCTTGCATTCCACTTTCACATATCACTGGCTCATGTGATATGTGAAATAGAAAAAGGCAAGCTCGTAATTACTGTCGATTTTATTTTTTAAAATACCCACAGATAATTGCTTTTAAGTATAAACAAGGGCATTTGCAAGAATGATTATTTTTCTTCTACTTGATTTGCTTTAAGATGAGAAATATGGCAGGCACCTTGGGATGTAATTATTTGCACATTCTTCTTTCGCTCTCACTTAAAGAGATGGAATGCGTCTCGCTCCAATTTACAGCCACCCCTTTCTTTCCCCAGTGCTTTTGCTAAGGCTTAGCACAAGTAGTCATTTTTAATTTTTTGAGACAGAGTCTCACTGTATCACCCTGGATACAGTGCCATGGCGTTACAGCTCACAGCAACCTCAAACTCTTGGGCTTAGTGATTCTCTTGCCTCAGCCTCCCAACTAGCTGGGACTACAGGCACCTGCCACAACACCTAGCTATTTTTTTTTTGTTGTTGTTGCAGTTGTCATTGTTGATTTTTTTTGCTGGCCCAGGCTGGGTTTGAACCCTCCAGCCTTGGTGTATGTGGCTGATGCCTTACCCACTGAGCTATGGGTGCTGCCCAAGTAGTCATTTGTTGAATGGATGAACGAATGAATGAACAAAGGAAGAAATAAACTTTCCAGAAGAAATATCAAAAAATCTTGAAGGGAAGTGCTTCCTTGCTTATAATGATTGAGATTGTCTAGCAGTCTATATGGCAGTTGGACTTAAAGGATTGATCATAGAATTGAACTAGAGAGGTGGTATCAGTCAGCATCAATACTGATGCTATAGTAATGCTGAATAATAAACCAACCCAAGCCTTGGTGGCTTAAATAAAATGTATTTCTTCTCATGATCATGGGTCTGTAGGTTCATTATGATATGGCTGGTCCAGACGAGGCTCAGCTGGCTGGCTCCGTTCCAGGCTACACGATAGACTCAATCCTACTCTGTTTCTTCTGGGGTCCAGTCTGAAATGGCAGCATCTACCTGGCACATAATCTTCACATGGTGAATCACCAGAGTGTAGAAAGAGCAAACTTAACTGCACAAGAGCATTTCCAGCCTCTGATTGTATCCCACATTCACTAACATCTCCTTGCCCAACCAAGTCATATGATCAACCCAAAAGTAAAGAGGTGAGTATGTATACTCTGTAGACCATGAAGCTGTGGAAAAGACATGCCAATAAAATTCTATTACAGAGCAATGCAGAGCTGGAACCAAAAATTCAGCCTTACGTGAGATGATAAAGAGAGAGAATGAACAGAAGTTGGGAATGGAAAGAAAAAGGGAAGAAATTTAGCTACATGTTGGTTCCTGAGCTGACGTTTTAGTCCCATGGGAGACTCATCCCAAGGCATCCCAAAGTCCTTCAAGGTAAAAGTGTCACAGTGGCTCATAATTTACCCTCTCAGAAAGCAAAAAGACACAGTTTCCTGAGAGTTGTTAGGCCTGTGGAAGCGAGCAGAGAACACAAAAGCTAAGTAGAGTCATGGATGGTGGGCATGGACTGGATCCCTGCACCAGCTGTGTGACTCCAGCCAGCCCCGGGCCTGCTCACACCTCAGCCTCCAGCCCCTGCCCTCTTCTCCCTGGCTCTCACTGGTCAACGGTGATACTCTCCAGGCTAAATCCAATAGACACCTACCACACCTTCCTTTCTTTTATTTGTTTATAGCCTGGGACACTGTCAACCTCTTCCTTCCTGGAATTCCCCATTCTCTTGGGTTCTGTTTTGCGATTCTCATCTGTGTTTCCCTCCTATCAACCCTAAGCATTTCTTTCAGGGTCATTTCCAGGCTCATTCAAATTTTCAAGGAAGAAAATTTTGGCAAACATTCTACAGAAAAGTGTTTGGCAGTAAGTGGTCCAAAACTCTTTTGCCTTGGAAGTCACTAGAGCCTCATGCTAACAATGCCCACTGTGATGTGGAATGTGGAGGGGGAACTCATCTGGGACCAGCTGCCACATTCAAGTATGAGCTTGTACTGGCCACATCCTCATTTCTACCTCTCTTCCGGGTTGCTGGGGGTAGGCTTTATGCCTAAATCATCTGGGTCTTCTGCACAACCCCAGCACAGGGCCTGGCAAGTAGCAGCTGTGCCATATTGATTACTTCCAGTTAATATTTATTGCACATGCCGAGGGGAGGAGAGCACAGCCTTGAGCTGAAAAATTTAAAATATGCTTTCCCCACTTCACAACAACCTTCAACCTATCTTTCCATGCCATGTCTCACCACCCTTCCCCTGCCTGCATTCTACTAAATTCACTCCCATGTTAGCCTGAGATAACTTACCTCTGTGCCTTAGCTCCTCAAAATGGCCTTTCACCTCCCTGCACCCCATCCCTTCATCATTCAAAGTTCAACTCAAAGGCCACTTCTTCCTTGAAGCCTTCCCTGATTCCCCAGAAAGGAGCAACCGCTTTGCCTCTGAGCTCTTTTAGCTCTATCTTCCGGAGCATTTATTACTGTCTACCTTGTATCATCATTATTTCTTGCGTGCTACTTATATACTTTTGCCAGTTTCTTTGTAGCATGGAATTTGTTTCAGGGTTTTACTTACTCTGATAGTTAGGCAATGATTTGAGTAGAACAGGTCCTCAAGAAATCAATAAACAATAACAAATTGGGGTGAAGGTGGCAACATGGTGGGGGGAAATTCTTGTATGTTTTTAAAAACTCCTAAGTTTGTAGTTTTTGAAAAGAGATAAGTAAAATCAGTTTTTATTGAATCCATGCCCTCTTTGCAGAATTATTTTGTGGTCTCTTTCATTGGGCCAATTACATTTATGAAGATGAATTACGACAGGCGAGAACCCACTTGCATGGATTACTGTGTGCTAACTACGTAATTAGCGGCCAGCAACTAAGAGGGGTGTTTATTTCCGTAAGAGAAAAACACATTATGATCCATAAAAAACAATGAGCAATGATAATTTCATTTTTATTGGTCATTTAAAAACATTCACTGATAATTCTACCCGTGCTTAATAGGCATATGTTTGCTTCCTTCAAAATATACTCATAAACTTGTCGCAAAAAAAAGCTCTCTTACATAATCGTTCAGCCTCACTTCCATTATGAAACCTAAATGAAAGACTTTCAAAGACAAAAAGTGCGGAGTTCATCAAGGGCATTTAAACAGGTGGTAGCAGTTATCCCGAATCAGCAACTCTTTCCTGGGAACCTGGCATGGGCCAGGCAGGCCCTGCACGGACTAGTGCATTGTTTTCAAGCCAAGGGACTTTTACACCTGAGAGAGTTTATTCTCTGATTTGCATTTGAATTGGAAAAGAATGAGTCCTTGTAACCAGTATCCCATCCTTTCCATTGATAATCAAGAAGATGCTAGACGTCTTTTCAAGGCACCTGTACCCCAAGACCAGGCCAAAGGAACATAGCAAGTGACAATAATTTTAACTACTGGAGTGAATGACCAAATGCTGGCTGGGTGAATGAATGAATAAATGAAGATGGGGCTTGGCTGGGGTTTCTCACATCCTATGTGAAGTGGGGCTGGCTGGGGTTTCTCACATCCTAACCCTTGAGGTTCTGGCAGAGACCCCAATACCATGGCTTCTCAGCTCTTCTAGAAAGAAAAGCAGACTCTTGGGCACCCGAGGAGGTAGTTACAGCCTCCAGGACCGTCTCTTAAATTCAGAAAGGAAAACTCTTTCATGTGTTTCCAAAACCACTTTAGGAAATTATTTCAATCTGCCTCACAGGAAATTAAATTCTCCGCATGGAATGTGTTTTCTTTTCCTTCTTGCTCCTTTTGGCTGCGTAACTCTGTTCTCTGGGTCCTGACTGACCCCTGGCCTCGAGGTCCACTTTCCTACTATGTACAAGGCCAGAAAACCATCAAAGGTGAAAATAGAGATTAAGGAGCTAATGACCGCCCCGCCCTCCGAGGGAAGAGCAGCTCACAAGGCCTCGGGACATGCTGGTTTCTTTCCAGAAAAAAAGATCAATTTGCTTGTGCTTTGAAGTATTGGGAAGCTGGCTGACACACTCTGAGTCTGGTGTATATGTTAATGTGTGAGACCCAAAGTATGCATGTGTGCGTACATCTATATGTATGTGTGCATGGGCGTAATTTATACATGGTGTATGTTTGAATGTGTGCATATTTGTGTGTATATGAGAAAGTGTGTGTTCACACATGTACATATATGTGTGTGTATGAGACCAAGTGTGCATATGCATGTCTGAAAATGTGTGCCTGTCTTTGCATATTTATGAATGTGCATGATTTTCTGTGTAAGAATATGTGCTTATATACGAGTGCACATGTACATGTGTATGTGTGTGTGTGTGTATTGTCACTGTGTGGCTGTCTGTTTCCATGTCTCCAGAATTCTTTCCATGTGGGACAAGTGGGGAGAAGGGAGAACAGGCCTTGCCCCTCACATCTGAGCAGGAGGGCCACCCTCTGTCTGTGTGTTTGCCCCTGGCTGAGCCCTAGTTGGTGTGACCTCTCCCTGATCTAAGCACCCAAGGCTTTTATGGGACAGAGACACAGTTGTGTCTCCTGCATTTGTGCACCAATGACCTCGGTTCTGCCAGCGGCTCTGGTTCCTGCACTAACCTGCTAGCCACCTGCTCTTGCCCTTGTTTGTTTCCTACATCTCACTTGGCTTTCGTCTGTTCTCAGAACATTTCCAGCCTATGCTGCTCTCTGACACTGAGTAGCGGTCTCACATCCAGTGTTTATCCCAGGAGGGTCATGTTGGGGAATGTGATGAGCCAAGTCAGCCAGCCCTGTTGGCCTGGGCACAGCTCTAAGTTCCTGCCCTCCTGGGGATAGTCAGAACATTGTCCTGGACCCAAAGGGATGGGACGGTCTTCTCCACGTGCCTTGGGAATAGATTTGGAATGAGACCCCCTGGTGTGGCCGTGGTAACAGATGTGTCTTTGGGATTTTTCCCAACAGGAGGGGAGTAACCAGTAGATGACCATTGCTATCAGTGCACGGCTCCTGGGTAGTGCCCTGATTTAGTCAATGGAGCATGTAATGTTTTTCCTATATTTGTGTCACTTTTCCCCTTATTATTCATTCATTTGTTCATTAATGTATTTGCTTATTAATTCAACAAACATTTAATGAGTACTTAGTGAAGCCAGTGGGTTAGCAGAGTGGTTAGCTTGGAAACCAGGCACTATGAGTTCAAATCCCAGCTCTGCCATTTCCATGTGATTCTTCTGAACCCCATTTTCTTACCTGTTAAATAGGAGCAAGTATAGTCTATGCCTCCTGAGATTGTTCTGAGGATTAAACAAAATTACCTTTTAAATTCTCCATAAATGTAGCTATTATACTGTCATTGTTTCTATTGCTTTGAGTGGGATAATGTGGGAACAGAGGTGAATAACATGGCCCCTGCCCTATAGGAGGCCACAGTCCAATTGCAAAGGCATAAAATGAAAAACAGAATGATGGTAAGAAGCAGAATGGTGCACATGGAATTATGGGGATCCCAGGGGAGAGACCATTCAGCCTGGGAGAACAGGGAAGACTCCCTAGAGGAGGCAGGTTTATTCAAGTCAGACCGTGAAGGGTATTCAAGACTTGAACAGTGAGAGAGGGGAAATAAAGACCTTCTCAGCAGATGTAAGAGCTGTCACACAGAGTGACTGAAACATCAATGGAAGATTAGATCCAAGAAAGTGATAGTGGGAGGATTGCAGACAGCCTTGAATGCCAAGCCAAGTGGGGCCTTTGGGTTTTACTTTCCTGGCTATGGGGAGTGGCTCCAACATCTTTTTTTTTTTTTGGGCCAGGGCTGGGTTTGAACCTGCCACCTCTGGCATATGGGGCTGGCGCCCTACTCCTTTGAGCCACAGGTGCTGCCCTCCAACATCTTAAGTGAGAGAGCAATTGGATCTGATCATTAGTGAGGGTAAAACTTACCATTATAAAAAAATAATTAGATTTACCCATTGAAATATTGGCAGAAATAAGTGGCCAGATTTTTAATTCTGTGCCTGTGTGGGTTTGCTTCCTGTCATAGGCAAAGGGGCCAAGAAAAATGATGTCACAGGGGCTGTAGGATGCCTCATGTCTAGAGCAGACAGCCAATTTGTGTTTACCAGGGACCATGATGCAGGGGAGATGAAGAAAGCATTTACCGTACCATACCAAGCACCATACCAGGCTTCCTTCTAATTTCTACACCTGCTGTAGGTTCCTGGAGATCTAGGGTCATTTTAGATGGGAAACGGAGGCATAGTTAACAAAGCGGGTTGGAACCAAATGCACCTGAAATCTGAATCCTCTCTCTAGCACTTACCTAGCTGTGTGAATTTGGGAACAAATTGCTTATCTTTTCTGAGGTCTCATTTCGTCATCTGTAAAATGGGAATAATGATGGCAGTTATTTCACAGGGCCATGGAGAAGACTTGGTAAGAGAATATATGGGAAGTTTTTGGCAGGATTCTGGGCATGCTGTAAATGCCCACCAAATGGTAGCTGTCAGGAGAGCCCCAGGGACTTTGAAAAGGCCCAGCCCAGAGGCTGTCCTAACTCCTCATCTCCCCTGTCTTCCTTAGTTCTTCTTGCCAGTTGTACACTGATCCGCCCCAGAGAGGAGCAGGAATGAAACCGCAGATGCTTGCCTGGGAGGGTTTATAGTCAGAGAAAACCAAAGCATATCGTGTAGTTTTTACCACTTTTCCTAAGAAGGTAAGGTATGCATCGTACATCTTTTTTTCTAAGACCTCTGAAATTTTAGCTGTAAGTGGTAAAACACATCAATGAATTTCCCCATGAATATTTATTGAAATGGTGCTTTTAATACAAAGCCATTTGAAAAGTGAACCTCCAAGGAAAATGCATTTTGTGCAGCCATTGATCTTAAAATATTTACTATGAATATGCTCATCCTAGAAATATTACACACTGCTTTTTATTATTTGTTCTGGATGAAATCGCAGGGATTTGGCTTAGAGGGTTTTTACAAGCTAAACAGTATTGGCAAGATGATCTTCTGGATTACATTCAAGTTTCTTTCTTTCCAGCCCTTGATTTGTCGGTTGCTGGCAACTTTTTCAAAGATGTCGCTGGGATTCACAAATAGTGAGTGAATGGGGACTAAACACACACCTGCTGACAGGTGATCTCTGAAAACAGATAATCAGAGAATCATGAATACTGGAGCCAGAAAGATCTTAGAGGTCATCTTGTCCATGGCCTTACTTATACATGAAATGACTCTTAAAGACACTCTCAAATTGGATGCCATTCTCAACCCTCCCACCGGACTGGCAAAGTCGAAAAGAATAATAACTCCTCAAATCTGTAAAGATGCAGGAAAAGAAGCGCTTCATACTTTGTTGGGGGAGGCGAATATGAATTGCTATAGGCATTGTGGAGAGCAGGCCGCCAATATTGGTTAAAATTAAAACTACATATACCCTTTGAATCAGCAATATCACTTTTGAGATTCTGTCCCTATAGAACTAAACCCATGGGCATATAAATGTCCATGTAGAGTAATGCTTGTTGCAGGGAGATAGTTTGTAATGATGCTTTCTGCAGCGTCTAAAAACAGTCTGGAGCCATCAAAACGGAAATGTGTGAATAAATTGTGCCCTGATTCTGGAGACAAGTGGTCTTTAAGCATTTTTGATTGCCCCTGTAATGATTCGCATGTATGAATATCTTAAATATAGGATAAACAAACAGAAAATAGAAACTTTAAAGAGATGAGATCAAAATAAATAGACAAAAATTTGAATATTTTCCCCCTTGTTTTGTAGATCCCTACTAGAGAATATTAGGTCACCTTCTAAAGCAGCGGTTTCCAACCTGTGGGTCGCGACCCACAGGAACTGTATTAAAGGGTTGCGGCATTAGGAAGGTTGAGAACCACTGTTCTAAAGAAATGAATATATAGCATCAATTAGTGGAAAATTAAAAGAAAAACAGAAAAAAATCTGTATTATATTTTTGCACAAACCAATGATGACTCCCAAGTTCTATATCTACAGATACAGAGATGTGGACATAGGTATAGACATGTGTACATACACATGCTTTTATGTATTTATATGAGAATAAAGAATGGTATGGATGGATAATCCCAGGCTGTCAGTACTATATCGGGGGGGATAAACAGAAAAGCAGGAAAAGCAGAGAAATTGGGGGGGAGAGGGAATAAGATGTTAAAAAAGATTGCAGAAAAATAGGAAAGTATCCAGGATTTAATGTTAACTAAGAAAATCAGAGTCTCTATATTGCATTAGTTCGTACAGGTAAAAAACAAATTAGTAGAAAAAGGGACTAGAAAACAACATGGACAAATGAAAGGATTGATTTGATTAGGTACACAAGTTTTATTTCATATTTTGGTTGCCATGTTAACGTTAACAGATAGTATCTCAGCCTCTGACTGGGTTGTTTCCTTCCAGGTTCTTCCTGGTGCAGCGCAATGATACCATTCATTGCTGTCCCTGCAGAGACTGTGTGCCTGCTCACATTCTCATGCCCTCATTTCACATGCCCAGTAGACGGGCTGGGGTCTCTCAGACCCATACTCAAGTGATCAAATAGGAGAATTCGACTGCCCAGCTCAGGTCAGGGGCCCCCAGTGGTCCCATGAGTTCTAGCAGGAGACAAAGTCATGAGGTCAAACTAAGATGATAGTTCCATGGCCACATTTGAGTGATAGTTCTCAGAGGAGGTGACAGAGTCTTCCAAAGATGCGTGGCCAGTCAGAGGTAGGGTCAGGTTTAGAGCCTGAGGCCTCCGGATCCCAGGTCTAGTGATCTTTCTGCTCTTCAGAGCTGCTTCATTCTCCATATCCAAAAAGCGAGGACCTTAAGAAAGCCATGCTCAATGATTTGTGGGATTAGGACAAGCAAGAGGCATCAAAATAGGGTATTGCTGGGGGAAAATGGCAAAGTAACTCATAGAGCAGAATGTGGCTTTCTAAAGGAGTGAGAATAGATGAGGGTGTCTCTGGCTTGTTTCCATTTGCTGCTCCTCTGCAATTAAAAATCTGCATAAAACAGTTTGCTTATGGTTTCCACTGGCCAGTGCAGCTCTCAGACCTGAGGATTTTCTGGTGTCTTATACATAAAGCATCCTCCTCCTGGCCCCATGGCCCCATGCCACCTTGGTCTGACCCTGAGCACAGTAACAAGGCTCAACCCACTGAGAGAGAGAGAGAGAGAGAGAGGAAGAAGAGACAGAGAGAGGCAAGGAGGGAGAGAAAGATACAGCCCTGCTATTAACCTGGGGAGCTAAGGCTAGGTTGAGCCCTGCTCAGTGCTTAGCAGAGTCCAGGCCACTTCCTTGATCAGACGCGAAGGTGCCAGAGATGGCCTCACAAGTGCCCTTGGTTACTGGGCCATTTGAGGGGAAAATTGAATTATAATCCTAACATCCTTTGTACATCTAGAAATTTGTCATAGTAATTAAATGCTAATAAGGCAAGGGAGATTAAATGGATAGTTTCCTTAAAGATTACACTCCACTACCCAAGGTCAGGTAGAAATTATAAGTAATGTAGTGGTGTAGTCAGAGCATTCGGGCTGAATAAATGTCATGACGAAAGCAAGGAGTCGTTCAGTTTTCTATATTTGAACATCTCATTAGACTCTGTATCATTCAAAGACGTATTGGGTGGCAGAAAGGTGACATTTAAGGTCTCTCATGGAAAACCAAGCCCTTAATTATTTGATGGAGGTTAATATGGCTGTGGAACAGGGCCTAACAGAATAATGGAGTATGCTAAGAGCAGGTTTCACAGGTGGGCCCATGGAGTGGGCTTTCCCACTAGCACGTCTGGCCAGAGTTTTTCCTGCTGGTTCCCTACCAGACTGAATATGAGGACTAAAAGAGTTATGCTTGATATAAAAAAGTGATGGCCATGATTTTAAGGAAGGAGACTGCAGTAAATGATGCTGAGAAGAAAAGCAGATGTAGGCAGGAGCCCAGACAGCTTGGAGAAGATTTGCTGAGGATGCCGAAGGCAATGAGGTGGTTGTGTGTAGATGTGAGGCTAAGAACAGGCAGCAGCAAGGAGGCCCTCAATGGGAGTGTGATAAGCGGCTACAGGAATGGCTCCCAGTGTTCCCTGCCACCACACTCTTGTTTAGCCCCCTCCTTTGGATGTGGGATGGACCTAGAGATTCCCTTCTAATAAATATCTTACAGTAAAGTTAATGTGATGTCAATTCCAAGATTATGTTACAAAAGCTGTGACTTCTGTCTTGCTCACATTCTCTCTAGCTCTTTTCGCTTGCTCACACTGATGAAGCAAGTCACTGTGTTGTGAGATGTGCTATGGAGAGGCCCAAGTGGCAAAGAACTGAGGGTGGCTTCCAACCAACAGTCAGCAAGAGACTGAGGTTCTCAGTCCAATAGCCTTCAAGGAGCTGAGTCCTGCCATTATGCTACGTGAGTGAGCTTGGAAGTGAGTGTCCCCCCAGTTGAGCCTTCAGATAAGACTGCAGCCCAGGCCAACTTCCTGCTTTTAGTCTCATGTAATTCACTCAGCTAGAGGACTCAGCTAAGCTGTGCCTTGATTCTTGACCTACAGAAACACTGAGTTAATAAGTGTTTTTTTTTTTAAGCCATGGCTTTAAATCATGGCTAAGTCTTGGAGTAATTTGTTACGTGGCAGTAGATAATAAATATAGTGAGCTATCATGCTACTAGGGAAGGTCCTGAGTTGGCTAGTAGATAGACCCTCCTCCTGTGCATCTCTGTTTTGTCACTCTTGCCTCAGCCCATGGAAAGGAAGGCCCTAACCACACCTAACCTGGAAGGGAGGGGTCTTTGTGTTATACCTTGGGGACCTACAATAGAAAGGAGATTTATATTAAAAGAAGTTTTGCTATAGGTTTAGCAATTAGCTTTAGGTAATGAGCTGCAGGACTGGAGGAGGTAGAAAAGCTGTTATCCCTCACCTGACTCAAGGCAACCCAGAACAGTGCCCATCCACAGATGAGACTCTGAACTGAAGCAGAGGCATGGACTGCACCATTAGACTATCTTCTGAGCATCCATGAACAGGGATTTTGACAGATATTTGTTTCCTGTACTCCAAGATTTGGTAACAAATGGTTGACCAATAATTGATGTGGTGGCTCAATCTGACTCCAGCAGTATTTGTTGGCTGCCATATTTCCTTTTGGTGGCCTGCCAATTGTCCCTCAGCATGGGACAATGATAGGTCAACTTGGGTCCCAAATTTCTCAAACAACTGGTAGAAAAATTCAACCAAGTATCTTTAGCAATGTTCCCTCAATGTGTAAATAGGAAAGGTAAGGTATTACTTTTCAGGAAGATACTATTTTCTTAGAAAACTTTAAAAGCCAGGTGATTTAGAACTTTCATCTATCCCTCCTTCTATTCCACTAACAATTCCTGTGCCTCTTGCAAACCAGGTCCTATGCTGGTGGCTGAAGTTGCAAAGATAAGTATAAAGTGCAATACTGTCTCTGCCTTCACTGGCTTAAAAATATATTGAAGGAAATATATAAATATAGCTTTATAGTGTAATGAAAAATAATAGAGAGGGCAGTGCCTGTGGCTCAAAAGGGTAGGGTGCCGGCCCCATATGCCAGAGGTGGTTGGTTCAAACCCAACCCCAGCCAAAAAAAAAAAGGTGGAGAATTATCTGTTGAATCAAAAACAAAAACAAAGAATGAAAGAAAGAAAGAAATTCTTTTCAGGGTATTTTATTTTTCCCAGGGTATTATCCATTTTGGTGGGGAGACCTGACAAAGGTTAGGAAGCAAATCTTTATGAAGTGAGAGTTTATTAGGACAGCATTGGTGAGGCAATGTTTTAAGTAGGTAACAAAAATCGGGCCTTTTCATAAAATGAAGTGGGTGAGATAAGTAGAAGTTTAGAATGCTCACTTAAGCTGGATGAGGATGTCTAAGAATTGAGACAATTCTTATTTCAAACTTCTAAATTTTTCAGTGAAGAAACTGAGACTCAGAGGGGGAAGATACTCACTCAAGAGCACATATGAAGTACATTATATTTCTAGATTAGAACATAGGTGTTTTCACTTGAAGTCAACATTTTTTTATGATGCTCTAAGGTCACTTGAGAAACAGTGAACATCAAGAATCTGGTTTTCCTGATGGCAGGTTTAGAAAGCATTTTCTTTGTTTCTTGGATCAAATGCTTGACAATGGGAGGGGTATCAAAGACCAAGCACCAGGCAAACTCTGAAAGGGAAGGGAGTAGATGGAAAACTTAGAAGGACATCAGAACAAGGACACAGCTAAGAATTCTGCCTCGGAAATACTGGTGCTTCCTACTGAGAGTTGATGGAATTTGGGAGCAAGGTAGCCTGGGGTAATTAACGGGTTCATTAGTTAAGTTGCCACACCTAGGACAGCCAGGATGGTTGACAGCTACATAATTCTCCTCTCCTTTCATGAATACACAAACATCAAATTTTGATAAAAACCCAAACCATGAAAGAGAAAGTGAAATCAACAAATGAAAACATTTATACCCAAGAAAATAGAGTTCATAGAGCAAGTGATATAGAACATTTTTATAAGCAGATTTAATAACCTCAGACAGAGATGAGAGGGTGTCTTATCTGTGAAACAAGTTCAGATTGTTATAAAAAATCTACTAGTGGTCTCCAGGATAAAAAAAAAATAACTTTAGAAATTGACAAGATTGAAGAGCAGAATAGACACAGTGAAGAGAAAATTATAATTTTTGTCTTTCAAAGGGAGGAATTCTCCCAAAACCCAGCACGGTGGGATTGAGAGACACAAAGTATGGGGAAAGTGGCAAGGGTGGAAAGTGGATTCTTGGTGTTCCAACACCAGGGCCAGAATGAGAGCTGGAAGAAGGAAAGAGACGGCAATAGTGAAAGAAATAGTAGTTAATAATGTCCTAAGATGAAAGAAAGAAACCCAGACATGGAAAGGTGCACCACTGTGCATGTGCAGAGCAGAATATATTTTAAAAACATAATATAGATCTGGCCAATGTGGACTGGGGATGTTCCTTCAGCTTCACAAACAGATGACTCTGTTAATGCCAGTGCAGTGGATAGGGAACATGAGCCCTGAACTCAGTATTATGACTGGTGTGTCATGTGATCCTCTTGGCTGATGCTTTGAAATCTCCACTGCATTCAACACAATCCAAAGGGCAGAGGTGAACTAGAGACTGTGAGGAATGCTCTCATCCTTCACCGGTGTTGGGTGGACAGACTCAAAGGTGAACTCCAATAATCCCTACTTCCCGGTGTTCCTCTCTTCATGTCATCCTCTGCATGTGGCTAAGTCTTGCGACTTGCCTCTAACAAGCAGAACATGGCAAAGGTTAGGGATGTCATTCCCGTGACTATGAGTGGAGGACTCTGTCTCACCCTCTGGCTGAACTTGAAGAAACAAATAGCAATGTTGTGAACTGCCTGTGTGGAGGCAGTTCCTCACATGTTTTGAGGAAGAGTGGGGCACCCTGTGGGAACTGAGGGCCTCAGCCCTACAATCACATGCAATTCGATTCTGCCCACAATCAGAGTGAGCCTACAGGTGGACTCCGGCCTGGTCGGATCTCCAGATGACTGCAGCCTACCAAGATCCTGAAGCAGAGAACTCAGTGAAGCCGTGCCCAGAATCCTAACCTTTAGACACTGTGAAATGATAAATGTGTGTTGTTTTAAGCTGTTCCATTTGTGATCATTTGTTTCACAGCAATAGAAAACTAATACAGGTGATTCTGGTGAGGGATGATTTCAACCTTTGGCAAGTCCCGTGGTACCCCTGGATGGCTGAGGCTGTAAGTATCTGTGTTAGCACCACTACTCTGCTCTCCCAAGCTTCCCCAGACACATACTTAATGTGTGCCTCACTTTCCAAAGCGGTGGTAGGTCATTTGGTCATCTGGATATGGTAGCTAGGACTGTGGGAGGCAGAGTCACCCAAGTAAGCTGATGCTAAAGCCCAAGTGACCAGCCTCTTGGCACTTGGGGTGCTCAGTATGGCTGGTGTGTGGTTCAAAGGGGCAGTTGTCTGTCAGCCACTGGAGCTCACACCTGCATGCACTTGTTCTCACAAACATGTACACACTGCTGGGCTCAAGCCCACTGAAAATGCTCTTTTCTTAACATCTGGGAGTAACGGGGCTTTTTTTGCTGACTTGGGTGAGGGGTTGTGACTTAATATAAAAATTATGGGCTCCTGTGTTATGGCCAGTTGCAGTCCATCTCTCTGACCCCCGCTTCTTCATAAAGGGGTGTTTCCTCTATGAAGGTTTTTAAGTACAAGGAATGCTTCATAAATGTCCCTTAACAGTGAACTCAGGTGTTCACCAGAAAGTATTTTGGCAAAGAATTACCAGTGAAATTTATGAATTTGCTTTCACAGGAACTGTATGTGAATACTTGTCTCATTTCAGAGGTAGTTCAGGGCCAAGCGGGTGGTTTAGTGAACAAAGCCTGCATTCCCGGCCCAGCGCCACCCTCATTGTCACAGCATAACCTCATATGAGACCCTGCCCCAGTCCCAGTCTCATTTTTCTTTTCGGTATGATAAAAGGGTTAGACTTTGGCCAACTCAAAATCAGAAACTAAACTTTCTCTTCTCTCCACATGGATCATAATGTCCACATCACAGAGGCACATGAGGGATGATGTCTGTGGGTCTCTGTGACCATTAAGAATTCTGTTTACTATTATTGATCATCTTTGGCTATACCGTCAAGCCCTGGATCTTTCACTGCTGATACCTGAACCTGAAAAAGTAAACATACCTTAAATCCTGAAGATGCCTTGGAAAGTTAATTAATTCAGCTCAAGTTGATGCTCCCAACAGCAACTGGAATTCTTTTTATGTTTGACATCAAGATTCCTTGTTTTATTTATGCAATTATGCTTGCAATTAATTTAGTATGGATCTGCTCATATTTCCCATGGCAGAGACCTGAATTTCTGCAATGTTTCTCATGAGTGACCCCAAATTTATATTCAGTCACAAAAGGGAGCACTGTGGATAAATATACAACACATTGATTTCCTGAGTTCCTGGCCTTTTTCTACATTTTGCACAGAGCTCAATCCTGGAATACTGTGTAAAAGTCAGACAATCCAAAAGGAGTCCAATGATGTATGTCATGTATAACTCTGTCTTTTCAATATAGCACACAGTAGGGTTTAAGAGAGGACAGAGGAGAGGAATTCTCTGTGGCATCACCCATTTCTCCTCCAATAGCAGTAATTCTGCTCTGCCTCAAATTTGCATGTTCTACTTGGCAAAAAGGTTAGCCACACCCACTCTCCTTAGAAAGGAGTTTAGTATCTGCTGTTACTCAAAACATGTTTCTTGAAGGGGGTGTCATTCCCAATCCAAGTATTTTATCAAAGAATCCCCCAATATATCATATACTTCGTGAAAGGAGTTATGGCATATATAAAAGAGTTACCACTTTTACCACCATTACCAGTTGGACTCTCAATCCTCTCATTTGCCAAGCAGAGATCATAACCAAATAGAAATTAAATCAACCAAAGAGTTGATTGATGATTAAACAAGACAACTTAAGGATTGGGTTGGGAACTCCAAAGTAATTATTTTCTAAGGATATCTGAGTGACATCATCACATACTGACTCAAAAATGCGACTGCTCTTGGCTGACTGAGCACAGCTTCCCACTAATCCTACCAGTTTATGCTGGCCTGAGTTTCAGGTTTTATCTACATCAGCTATAAAGACAGAGAATGTCAGAGCCTCAGGGCCTTTCAATCCAGAACTTTTGTGCCAAGTGAGTAAAAGAAACTCAACTCAACCCAACTTAAACAATCAAGAGAATTTATTTGTTTGTGTAACAAAAAATCCCCAGAGGTAGGGGCCAATCTCAGGCAAAGCTTGATCCTATAAATTGAACAATGTCACCAAGGACTGGTTTCTTCCTGCCTTTGACTCTCCCTTCAGTAGTGTTGGAGTCACACTGAGTGATGCCTGGTTGTGACCCCAAAGTGGCCAGCACCAAGGCCCAGCATTACCTCCTCCTTTTACGTCAGGGGAATGAAGAGTTTCTGCCCAACATCCCCAGAAAGTCTTGAAATTCCCTCGTGCTGTGTTGCCTTAATGACCATGATCCTACGTGTGTTTGGCTTAGTCCGGGATGTGTATTCTAGCCCTGGAGATGAGCACAGAGGCAGTTCTGGCAGATCATAAGAATTCCCCAAACAGAAGTGAGGGGCTGCGGGGGGGAAGGAAAATGGAGGAATGTATATTGGAGATACAGCCAAAAGCATCCACCACATACCTGATTTTATAGATGGGAGACTGAGACTGGAGATGAGAAAGGCCTTACCCCAGAATACAGCAGAGTAGAGCTAGGGCCGCAACTGGCCCTGCCCTGGAAGAGACTATACTATTCCCACTTCATGTTACTCCTACCTCTTTCAGGCCAACCCACCCAACAATGGGTGGTGATTCAGTATAAGGTCAGACCAATCAACTTCTCCCTACATCTAAACAAACCCCTTAAGAGTCATCACATTTTAAATACCTCCAGTGAGTTTCCAAATGAGTCCAGAAAAACAAACCTGTGCCCCCAGAATTCCTGTAGCCACAAGATCAACTCAGTCTCTCTTTCACCCTTCTCAGGGCCCCCTAAGAAACAAGTAGCTCTTGCTACTTTTAAGGGGGGGGCATGCATTCTGATGTGCAAACATTATCACATATTCATGCAGTCATGATCTAATTTTAGCTATAAGAGACTTCATTATAAGATATTCACATAATTAAGCAGCTTTCTTCTTAGGGTTTGGAAGCCTGTCTATTATTCTCTCATTTAAATGTCCCTGGGATTTTCGGGATGTGTTTTAGTGTTTTAAAATTATGTATTTTGGCTTTGCCAAATTGATCCACAACGGGAGATGAAATCCATGAAAATTACACGTTTTAACACAGGTTTGTGTCGCTCTAGTCTTGCCGTTGAAGTTGGAATCCGTACAGAATCAGGGTTCTGTTGCTCTGTTCTAATCAATTCCTGATGCATTTGCCACACTTCTGCCCTACATTACAGATTCAAGTTCCCTAAAGCTGGTTGGGACAGTACCCTTTTTACTGAGAAGCTTCGAGTGGGAGAGGGATGAGAACTAACTGCTGAATGACAAATGGACTTTCCCCAAAGGACAGACAAATCCCCCTTCCTGTTTCTGATGAGATCTCCTGCTTGGGCAGACCTGGGATGAGAGGCACCGAGGACCAGCAGCAGCTGGCAGGACCTTCGCACCTCCTTGCTCGCCTAACATCTGGGATCACCTGCCAAATGCCAAGGGCCTTGCTACATGGAGAGACTCCATGTGAACCTGATGGACCCTGACTCATTTTTCCACTAGCCTGCTCTCCTACCTAAAGTACACAGAAACCTGTAAGGCCAAGTGGCCAAGCAGGCGGCACCCCACCTGTAAGGAGATGAGGGCTCAGGGGACTTGGCAGTGGTGAAGTACCAACCTGACTACCAGGACGAACAGTCTGCTTCTGTGCTCTCCCCAGACACCTCTGGGAGGTGGTAGGGCAGGCCCAGGGGGTCATGCCTTGCTCCAGTACAAATCAGACCTCTTTCCATAGTTTCACCCTTTCCAGCCTCTGTGCTTTCTGAGTCTTCTTCCTTGAAGACTGCCTGAATGGCTCGGGAGAATGAGGGCCAGAGCAGGGGAGCCAATCTCAGGACAAGGCCAGCTTCTCTTTTCTCCATTGACCTGGTGCCTGCTGTCTGTCTCTTTTGGGACTCTGGGTTTGCTCTGGGAGGCAGGTCTAGCTCCTTCCAAGGCAGTGTGGAAACTCCTAGGGGCTCCCAACTGCTCCCACAACTTGGAAAAAAGCTCCACACACTGGACCCCACATCCATTCTGCACCAATAAATGAATAGATGTTTACAAAGACCTTGGTGTTTCTAGCTTTGTGCTGAAATGAGTGAAGCTGTGGGTGGGTCAGGAGCAGCCTCACCTCAGTATGGACTTTAAGAACTCCCAGGAAGGACCTGGAAGCCACTGGGAACACACATGCCCAAACCCACTTACCAGCCAAAGTAAAGGCTGGGGGAGGCTTCACTCTGAGGGAGGGCAGCTCTCCAGGGCCCTCCACCCCTGCTGTGCTCACAGGGTGGCTCTCAGCTCCCCATCACCAGGCCAGGGACCAAGCCAGGTCATTATGACATTTCCAGCTCTTCCTCAAACCCCTGTCCAGTTTTATCATCTTGACATAGGTTGGTTTAGGGCAAGAGAAATCTTCCTGATGGCCATCCCAAGGTGGGTCCAAGGGGTCTGGTCAGGGTTACCCTAGGTCTGGAGAAACTGCAGATAGATTGCCTGAGTTCAGGCAATGGCTGGTGTGCCCTCGATCATCCCACAGTCCTCCCTGTGTCTTGGCTGCCCTAAGCTTTGCTCCCAGATTGTTACCTCCAACCTCCACACCTGAGCCTTTACGTCTCCACAGCCTCATTTCTGAGCCCAGGATGTGTATGGGGGGTGACCCCAAAAGGTCAGCAGCTT
Organism: Otolemur garnettii; assembly: GCF_000181295.1. NCBI lineage: Eukaryota > Metazoa > Chordata > Mammalia > Primates > Galagidae > Otolemur > Otolemur garnettii. The sequence goes on along the minus strand of NW_003852540.1, from coordinate 567,762 downwards.
TAGCACCTCTCTTCATCCCTAGCTGAACACCACATAGCTCTCATGACCCCATGCATGGGACCCACAGACAGCAGGGGCCTGTCGATGTGATCCCCAAGATACACCCTTTAGACTGAGTCTCCCACACTGCTCCCTAACCCCCCTCCCTGCTGGTGTATGGCCTCCTCTGGGCCCTGGGCTCCCTGAAGGCCCCCCACCTGCCATTCTCATACTTTGCTTCTGAGGCGTGGCGTAAATCCTCAGGTCCCCTGGGTACAGTTGGAGGGAGAAGCTGGGCAAGGAGGCCCCACCTGAGGAGCACTGATACAGGGTGAGGCACGGGGTGGCAGGTGCTGCACAGACTCCCCGTGGCTGTTCCTAAGGTTAGAGTGTGTGGAGGCAGGGGAACCATTCTTCCCATGGTGCCACCAGCACCCCTACAAAGAAGAGAGAGGCAGGGCTGCAGTCCCCAGTGCCTGGAAGCCACACCACACACATTTATGGGAAGTCAGACACATGATCAGGGCCACTCAGCCCAGCAGCAGTGATTTCTGCCCCCACTTCCACTCTTGACGGCTCTTTCTGCTCAGAGTACAAATGCCTGCCCAGCCTAGTACCCCAGAGTCAAGGACCTCGACAAGAGTCTGTGCCAGGATGGACACAGGAATGAAGAGCCCCTGAGAGCTCAGGGTGCGTGTGTCTGTGTGGGAGAGACAGTGGCTTCTGGAAGCACAGAGCCCGGCATCTGAGTGTCTCCAACTGTGTCTGAACCTGAGAGCGCCTGGCACACCCTGCATGGTGGCTTTGCTGCATCAGTACAGGCACTGTGAACATGGAGTGGTATCTAAGTGTGTCTGAGAAGGTGTGGGTGTCTGGCGAGGAGTGTGTGTCCATTGTGTCTGCCCCATGATGCCCATCTGTATCCTGGTCTCCCTGGGTGTGAGGCAGCACCCCAGTGGCCTCCCTGCCGACTGAGCGTCACAGCAAAGCCACAGGCCTGGGCAGCGATGTGGGCCTGCAGCCCTGGAGTGACTCTGCGTCTCTCAGCAGGGTGGGCGGCGCTGGCCAGGGCCTATCATCTGGGCACATACTCCCTGGGCAGCCCAGTCCAGTTGTGGTCACGCAGGGCCTGGTCCACTGTCCGGATGTAGCCGTTGATCAAATCCTTCATCTCGGGGGTGAAGAGTTCAGGGTCGTGGGGGCGTCGGCCACGCCGCCGGAAGCTGCCCTCCTTGTTGTTCTCCACGCAGAGCAGCCGCTCCTCGCTGACCGACACGTTGAGGAAGGCCACCATGTCCCTCAGTGTGGGCACCAGGCTGTGCCGCAGCTCCTCATAGTGCACCACCAGCAGCCGCTTCCCATACTTAAGCCAGTCCAGCACGTGTGATGACCACCATGACGCGTAGGTGTTGACAAAGTCTGGCCACTCTGGGGCGGGAAGAGAGGCATGCAGTATAAGTGGGGGGGCTGTTATGCTGCCAGCCCCCTCTGGGCCTGCGCAGGAGAGGGGACGACAGCTGGGATGTTCCCCTGCCCACCGCCTGGGGCCAACCTGCCCGGAATCCCCCCACCTCCCACCTGGGAAGACCCTTTTAGTGGCCACACAGTGTGTGCCTTATGGGTTGCTGAGCCTCCTGGTGAGATAAAGACGCTGGTGGGCTCTATTCCCTGGGTGGGTAGCCTTGGGTGGGTAGCCTTGACTCTATTCCGCTGGGTGCTCCTACAAAGCTAAGTCAATGTGGTGCTTGATGGGCGCTCACGGTGTCTGGTGAGCTGGATCATCTGTGCAGACCTTTGAAAGTGCTGGGCAGCAGGATGTACAATGAAGCCACCAGCAGGGATGGCCTCAGACTTCTGCAGGTGATCTACTCCCTGAGATTTCTTTTCAAGAAAATTAGGAAATTAATTTTTTGGAGGGGGGCTGGAGTACAGATATCAAAAGTCATCCCTACAAAAATAATTTCCATAATTAGGTTATTCATATGATTCAAATGCTACACAGAAGGGTTGCTTTTTCTCATCATCACGATCCTGCGAGACAGGACTATCCTTGTTTTAAATACGAGAAAACTGAGTCCTTGCAGACAAATTGTGCATCATATGGGGTCACCCAGCTTGTAAGAGGCAGCAGATAGCTCAGAGCTCAGCTTGCCTGACTTGGGGTGCTGGTCTGTAAGGAGGGTGACAGGGAAAGGGAAGTACTGGACACCAGCAGAGGACACCTGCTAGACTCTGTGGATCCAGAGACACAGCTTTACTTCTGACTGATTTAATTTCACACTACTTACCACCCAGATTTGAGTCTCTATTATTCATTACCCAAAGGCTACACTGCATGCCTCCAGAGCAGAGAACCTGACCTCTACAGCCTAGACCCCTGGTGCCTTGCCCTGTATCTGGCACACAGTAGGACTTTGGTGTGGGTCAGTGGACTGACTCCATGAAGAAAGTTTCAGTGGGGAACAAACCAATCTGACCTCAAATCAGGAAAATTTGGGTGTTATGGAATCAATGTTGTATTTACACAAAATTCATGTTAAAGCCCTACCCTCAATATGATGGTATTTAAGATGAGGTCTTTGGGATGTAGAGTTAGAGGTCAGAAGGGTGGGGCCCTTGTGATGGGATTAGTGCCCTAGCAAGAAGAAACACTTGAGCTTTTAGACTGTCTACATCACACACCATGTGACAACACAGCTATCTGTAAGCTGAAAAGTGGGCTTTCACAGGAATCCAGATCCTCTAGCACTCTGATCTTGAACTTTGAATCTCCAGAACTGTAAGAAATAATTGTTTACTGCTCTCCATCCGGTATTTTGTTACAGTAGTGCTAGCTGACAGAGACATTGGGTTTGAGTCCTAGTTCTGTCTCCTGACACCAAGGCTACTTGGACAGACCCACAGTCATGGTTTCTGGGCTCATATGATTGCCCTACAGTTAGTGAGAGGCAGCTTAGGAGGAAACTGACACACTGAGCTCTGAGGCCAGGCAGGGCACACATGTCATTGAATGGTCCTTGGAAGGCCCATGAGATACAGGTTACTATCTCATTTGATAAAGGAGAATCCTGGTTCTAAAGGGAGAGAAGGGCGCAAACCAGGTCCACACACATCCAAAAACCAGTGGCCTTCCCCCAGCTCCTTCTGAGCTCCTGGGTAAGAGTAGGGTTAGAAAAGGGATGTAGACCACTGAATTATCCCATTCATGGGGACTGACAAGGTTCCTGGCAGTCAAGCTGGTATCCATAAAACAGCATGATGCATGGACCTGAGTTGGTGCAGAGGAGTTGGGAAGGAAGTGAGCTTAAGCCCAGGTACGGCAGCAGCAAGTCCCCAAGAAGATGAGCTCTGAGTGGCATACTGTGCATACTGATCCTACATCCCAACAGGTATCCTGCCTGCACTGACCTCCACCCCCATTTACCTTTGCTCTTCCAGTTACGGTCAGTGGCATAGCCCAGGTGCCCAGCACACTTTCTGTTGAATTCAGCTACCAGGGACCTGTATGGGTTCCGGATCAGCAGGATGGCAGAATCGAACATCTCAATCTCCCTTCTACCACTCTCATGGGTTTTCACACAGATGGTGCGCCGGCTCCGCCAGTGGTCCTTCTCTCCCTTAAACCCTGCCGGAAGAAAGGAGAGGGCCACCATGGAGGAAGGTGTCCATGGGGACACTTCTATAGTGGCAGGCAGGTGTGAATGCTGATCTTCAACCCTGGAAAGCTGGCATTAAGGAGGCCATGGGTGGCATAGCAGAGAGCACCAGGAGGACCCATGGATGGTGATAGGAGTGGCTGCCATTGGAGTGACACCTGTCCAATGGGAAGTGAGAGCAGGAGGCATCTCAGAGCAGGGAAACATTGACATCTGCTGGGAAACGAGATAAGGCACCTCCTGCAGACCCCCAGGGGACTTTATATGTTTGGAGATGCAGAAACACATTTTTGGCATTTTCATGAAGATATTTTACACAAGCATCACAAATAACCTTGTGATTTAACTATAGCTGCAACATAGGCAAATGGAGAGACTGAGGCACAGGGTCAGTGTATGATTTGCCCAAGATCACACTGCCCCATGGAAACAGCAGCAGGGCTCTCTTCATATGGCCACAGTCCCACAACGGGGGCCCAGCCTTACACATATATAAGGTCAGACAGTTAAGTTTGCAAACTCATCCTAGAAAAAGTGCTATGTACCTCACTGCTGCATATCACCATGGTCACCTTTGAAGTACTTCCCTTGGCCATCTATTGGTATTCAGCAATGAGGTATGTAGCACTTTTTCTAGGGTGAATTCACAAACTTAATTGTCTGACTTCATTCTTCACCTTAGATGACTGCAGAGCACGTCTGGTAGAAGTCTCAACCACTGTGTTTCAGCCCAGCTCTGAAACCCACCCTCAGGGCCCAGTTTCCATAAATAAAAACTTTCTCACATTAACCAGTCTCTCTGGCCTATCTCCTTTCCTTGACCCTTGGGTACAATACTGGGTACTCAGAACCTGAATGATTACTGGCTGAGAAGGGCAGACTCCACTCATCCATCCAGAGTCACACAGTTATCAACAAAGGTTACTGTGTGCTCACTTTGGGGCTTTATGTTGGGGTTAAAGGGATAAGACTCAGACCCCAAGTTCTAACTTATATTCTAGTAGAGGGAATCGCCCAAGTATAGCACATAGCGGCTTATGAGAACAAGGAGAAGAGGGTACCAAATAGTGGGATGTCACAGAGGACGTACTGGAAAGTCATCTCCTGAACCTAGTCTGCTGGCTACATTCCAGCCATCTGGTTCTGGAACATGCTTCATAAAAGCTCACGAGCTCATCTTGGGCTCTTAGAAACAAAATGAGTCCCACCACCTGCCTCTTGTGAAGGGCTGGAAAGCATTTGTATCTACAGTAAGCAGTGAAAGATTCTTGATGCCTGGGATAGCAAGTCCTCCTTGAATACTAAAGTCTGGGTTTATCCACTGAAACTCAGCAAGTTTCAAATTCATCTTTACATGGGCCAATTTGGTTTGATTCACTCCATCAAACAGCTGGAACATGCCATGAAAGGAAGAGTCAAACTGTGGACTCAATAAACTTGAGATCTAATTTTTAACAACCCTGAGACCTCAGCCTATTTCTACCCTGTGTTGTAGTTGCTCAGACCACAGTCACCTACCACAATGGGTTTGGCATTTTGGCATTGTAGATGTCTTGTGAATTTTACACAAGTCATCATCTCATTGGTACTTTCAGACCAGTGGCTACTGCTAACAGTTGTGTAAGGTTCAAAGATGGGCTGGGTATTTCCAAAGCATATTTGAGGCAGTGTCATCCCAATCTTTATGGCTGGCTACTCTAATCACTGGGCCACCTATCCATACGTAGACCAAACAGCCAGCTGCTTAAATAAGGGAAAGGCTGTCTTGATAAACAAGTGGGGAACTGCAGTCCAGGCACAGAGGATGATTCCCAGAGGGCTAGGCCAAGTGGGCAGGATCACATGCTTACCTGGCCAACTCTTCCCTTGTCTGAAGGTTCCCATTAATACTCAAGGCTTCCCGAGAAGATGGGGCTGGCTCATATGGACAGCCCTGACTTTCCCAACCAAAGGGTTGTGAGTGATTCCTGAACCCACTGCCAAGCTCAGGAAGTTTCTGTTTCTCTAGGATGTTATTCATAGTATCATCTTTCCTAAACCAAATGCTAGAACCCCCAGAGAAACTGTTATAACACTTGACAACAAATAAATACATTTTGCCAAATTTAGATGCTACTTGAGTTGTCTGAGGTGCTTCATTCTTAAACAGCACCCAGTCTTGGGACCTTTAATTTCCTTTCCTCTTATTTTTACAAGGAAAAGATTAGAAATCATAAAACTCACGAAGATTTTTAGACCTATTTTTTAAAATTCTATTTTGATAAGCTACCCTGTTTAAAAAAAAAAAAAACCCAAAAAGGAATGAACAGATTAAATCGGGTTCACTCCTTAATTATTTAGAGCTATAAAAGTTAAGGGAAATTTAAGAAATGATTATAGAGGGAAATCCAAGCTGTTAGTCTTTTCTTTTGAATACAGAACAGGCACTATACTCAGGGTGTGGCTCTAGGGCTGCCTACATCAGCATTATTGGGTGGTTGTTGGAAAGGAAAATTCCCAGGCCCCACCTGAGGCTGCCTGAATCCACCTCTTACTGTGGTTCTCAACCTTCTTAATGCTGCAACCCTTTAATACAGCTCCTCATGTTGTGGTGATCCCCAACCATAAAATTATGTTCGTTGTGGCATTAGGAAGGTTGAGAACCACTGCTTTAGGAGTAGGGGCCCAGAATCCATGTTTTATAATTTTTTTTAGCTTATAAATAATTTTTTATGATTTCCAGTTGACATATAATAATGACATATATTCACAGGGGACAGTGTGAAATTCTGATGCATGTCTACAATGTGTAGTGATCACACCAGGGCATTAGCATATCCATCTTCTCAATCATTTATCATTCTTTGTGTTGGAAACATCCAAAACACTCTTATAGCTATTTGAAAATACACAACAAATTACTGTTATCCAACGGTGCTGTAAAACATTAGAATTTATTCCCCCTATCTAGCTGTAATTTCGTATCTGTTAGCCAAATCTCCCTATTACTGACGTTCCCACGTTCTACTGACCACCATTCTACTCTCAGCTTTTATAAGACTGATGTTTTCTTCAACATGAGAATACTTGTTATTTATCTTTTTGTGCCTGGTTTATTTCACTTACACCCTCCAAACTCATCTACATAGCTATGAATGCTGGGATTTAATTCTTTTTTATAATGGCTGAATAGCATTCCTTAGTGTATGTATCATATTTTCTTTATCCACTCATCTGTTGATGGAGATTTAGGTTGATTCTATATCTTGATTATTGTGAACAGTGCTGCAGTAAGCACAGGAATGCAGATCCCTGTACGACACTGATTTCTTTTTCTTTGAATATAAACCCGGTACTGGGATTGCAAGATCATATGGTAGTTCTAATTCTTCTTCTTCTTTTTTTTTTTTTAAAGAATCTCCATACCATCTTCCATAACAGCAGTACTAATTTACATTCCCACTAACAGTGTATAAGAGTTCCCTTTTCTCCGCATCCTTGCCAGCATTTATTTTTTCTTTTTGATAGTAGCCATTGTAATCAGGCTGAGATGATCTGACTGTGGTTTTGATTAGTATTTTCCTGATGATTAGTGACAATGAGCATTTTTTTCATATACCTGTTGGCCATTTGATGTCTTTTGAGAAATGTCGATTCATATTATTTTCCAATTTTTAAAATCAGATTATTTGTTTTTTGCTGTTGAGCTCCTTATATATTCTGGGTATAAATCCCTTGTCAGATAAATAGCTTGAAAATATTCTTTCCCATTCTGCAGTCTGTCTCTTCGCTCTTTTGACTGTTTGCTTTGCTGGGAAGAAGATTTTTAGTTTGACATAATCTCATTTGTCTATTTTGTTGCCTGTGCCTTTATGGTCTTATCAAAAATTCTTGACTTGACCAATACCTTGAGGAATTTCCTTTATGTTTTCTTCTACCAGTTTCATAGATTTGGGTCTTACATTTAAGTCCTTCAATACATTTGGAATTGATTTATGTCCCAAAAGTCTTTGATTTCCTTCATCAGCATTTTATAGTTTTCCTTATAGAGATTTTCACCTCCTTGATTACAATTTGTTTTTAGGTGGATTTGGGGACTTTTGGTAGCTATTATAAATGAGATTGCTTTTGTAATTTCTTTTTCAACTAGCTCTCTATGGGTGTATAGAAATGCTACTGAGTTTTATATGTTGGTTCTGTATCTTGCAACTTTACTGAATTCATTGATCAGTTCTGAGAGTTTCTTGGTAAAATATTTAGGTATTTCTATATACAGGGTAGTCATAAAACTCATAAATTACACATAAACTTTATGGCCATCCTGTATAGATCATATCATCTTCAAACAGGGATAATTTGAGTTTCTCTTTTCCAATTTAGATGTCCTTTATTTATTTCTCTTGTCTAGCTGCTCTGGGTAGGAATTCCAGCATTATGTTAAATAGAAGTAGTGAAACCCTTGTCTTGTTTCAGTTTTTCAAGGAAAAGTTTTCAACCTTTCTCCATTGAGTATGATGTTAACTGTGGGTTTGTCATGTTTGGCCTTCATTGTGTTGAGGTACATGCCTCCTGTACCTAATTTATTGAGGGTTTTTATAATGAAGGGATGTTGAATTTTGGCAAATGATTTTTTTGTATCCATCAAAATGATCACATGGTTTTTGCCCTTCATTCTGTTAATGTGAGGTAAGGTATCACACTTATTGATCTGCATACGTTGAGCCATCCTTGTACCCTTAAGATGAATTCCACTTGATATTGGTGTATAATCTTTTTATGTGGGTTTGGTTTGCTTCCATTCTGTTGAAGATTTGTGCATTTATGTTCATCAGGGATACTAGCCTGTAGTTTTCTTTTTTGTTGTGTCCTTGTGTCTTGTTTTGGTATCGGGGTAATGCTGGTTTTGTAAAATGAGTTTGTAAGGATTTCCTCCCCTTCTGATTTTAGGAATAGTTTGAGAAAAACTGGCATTAGTTCTTTAGAAGTTGGTAGAATTCATCAGTGAAGTCATCCAGCTCTCAGTTTTTCTTTGTTGAGATTTTCTAGTACTGATTTAATCTCATTAAATTGTTATTTTTGTTTCAAGTTTATTTCTTTCTGTTTCAATCTCAGTAAGTATATGTCCAGGAATTTATCTATTTTTTCTAGGTTATCTGATTTGTTGTGTATCGATGTCCATAATAGTCTCTAATGATCCTTTGTATTTTTATAGTATCAATTTTAATCTCTCCATTTTCATTTTTTGTGTCTTCTTTCTTTTTTTCCTAGTCTAACTGATGGTTTGCCAATTTTATCTCCTCAATAAATCAAACTTCTGTTTTGTTCATCTTTGGTTTTGTGCTTTAGTCTCTATTCATTTATACTCTGATTTTTATCATTTTTTTTCCTTCTACTAATTTTGGGTTTTGGTTTTTTCTTGGTCCTCTGTTTTTTAGTCTCTATTCACTTATACTCTGATTTTTATTATTTTTTTCCTTCTACTAATTTTGGGTTTGGTTTATTCCTGGTCCTTAGGTTTCTTGAGGTGCACTGTTAGGTTGTTTATTTGAAATCTCTCTCCTTTTTGATGTAGGTATTTGTTGCTATAAACCTTACTCTTAATACTTCTTTTGCTGTGCCCCACTGATTTTGGCATGTTGTGTTTCTATTTTCATTTGTTTCAAAAAATTTTTAAAATTCCTTCCTTAACCATTAGGCATTCAGGAGGAGGTTGTTTAATTTTTTTTAAATATTTTAAATTTAATTTTTTAAAAGACAGAGTCTCACTATGTTACCCAGGTAGGATTTGAACTCTTGGGCTCAAGTGATTCTCCCATCTGAGCCTCTCAAGTAGCTGGGACTACAAGTGTGTGCCAATTTGGCTGGCTATTTAATTTCAACGTATTTGTAAAATTTCCAATGTTCCTCTTGTTATTGATTTCTAGTTTTATTCTACGATGGTCATAAAAGACATCTGAGATTTGAATTGTGCTCCATCCTACAGAATGTCCCATGCCATGTATTTTGCAACTGTTGGACAAAATGTTCTGTAAATGTCTCTTAGGTCGATTTGGTCAACAGTGTGATTTCATTTAAAGTTTCTTTTTTGATTTTCTCCCTAAATGATATTTTTAATGCTGAGAGTGGGGTTTTGAAGATCCCAACCATTATTATATTGGCGTCTACCTCTCTCTTTAGATCTAATAATATTTGCTTTATGTATCTGAGTACTCAAGTGTTGGCTGCATTTATTTTTAAAATTGTTATATCTTCTTACTGTACTGATCCCTTTCTCTTTCTGCAACTTTTGACTTAAAGTCTATTTTCTTTTATATAAGAATAGCTACTCCTGTTTACTTTTGGTTTCCATTTGCATAGAATATATTTTTCTATCTTTTCACATTCATTCAGTTTGTGTGTTTTTCCAGGTCAGGTTAAGTCTCTTAAAGACAGTATATACTTTGGTCCTATTTTTTTTACCCATTCAGCCAGTCTATATTTTTTAATTGGGTAATTTAACCCATTTACATTCAAGATTGTTACTGACAGTCTTATATCTGTGTTACTTTGTTAATTGTTTTCTATATTAATATGTTAATTGTTTTATATATTCTTTTTCCCTTTCTTCTTATCTTATTGCTTATATTTGTGATTTGGTGGTTTTCTGTAGTGACAAAATTTGATTATTTTTCTTTTTCATTTATGTATCTGCTCTACTAGTGAACTATGTGTACTGTCATGATGGTGGTTGTTATCCTTTTGATTCCAAACATAGGACTCCTGTAAGCCTTTCTTGTAAGGATAGTCTGATAGTGATTAATTCCCCCAGTTTTTACTTGTGTAGGAAAGACTATTTCTCCTTCATTTCTGAAGGACAGCTGTGCTGGGTATAGTATTCTTGTCTGCCAGTTTTTCTTACTTCATCCCTTTGAATAAATCATCCCATTCTCTGCTGGCCTTTAAAGTTTCTGATGAGAAACCCACTGTTAGTCTAATGTGACTAATTAAATGTGACTTAATGCTTTTCTCTTGCTATTTTTAGAACTATGCCTTTGACTTTTTACTTTGACAGTTTTACTATATTATGTTTTGGAGACGAACTTTTTGGGTTAAAACTGTATGGAACTTTCTGAGCTTCCTAGATCTGAATGTCCTAATCTCTCCTAAGACTTACGAAGTTCTCAGATATTATTTCGTTCAATAGTTTTTCTATGCCTCCGTCCTGTTTATTTACCTTCTCCAAAGCCAACAGTGCAAATATTTGTTCACTTAATGGTGTCCCATTAAGTCCTATAGGCTTTTTGTCATCCTTTTTATTTATTTATTTATTTTGTCTCACCATTTAAAAAGACCTATCTTCAAGTTCATAAATTCCTTCTTCTTCTTGATCTAGTTTGTTATTTAAGATTTCAGTTGTTTTTTTATTTCATTCACTGAATTCTTCAGCTCTCAAATTTGGTTATTTTCGATTTCTATCTCCATTGAATTTCTCATTTGGATCATGAATTGTTTTCCTGATTTCACTGACTTGTCTATCTGTATTCTCTCATATCTTGCTAAGTTTCCTTAACACTATTATTTTAAATTCCTTTTCAGACATTTCATAGATTTCCTTTGCTTTGGGGTCTGTTCCTGGAGAATTACTGTTTTGCTTTGGAGGTGTCATGTTTCCTTGCTCTTTCATGTATCTTATGTACCTATATTGAGACCTGCACATCTGGTGGAACAGCTGCCTCTCCCAATTTGATGAAATAGCCTTCATAGGGAAAGATTTTTTTCCTACAGATGCATCCTAGAGTGTTGGTTTGGCTTGGGTTCTGGCTAGGTGCAGTAGTGTAGTCTCCATGTAATTTCTTGGCTGTAATCAATACCACTGGTACCTGTAAGTGCCTCAGTGACCTAGACTGGAAGTGTTTGTGAAGGCAATGGTATACCTTTGATGTGGATGGGGCCCATCAGGCAGGCCAGTCTTGGGTTCCTGAGGGGTAAGTGTGGTATACTAGTAGCTGTATCTGCAAATGATTCTTATGTACATTCAAGTTAATCCCCTATAGCTTTGACTTACCTTTGTTATAGAGGGTCCCATCAAAGTAGTAGCTCCCTGTATAGAAGCCAGTGGCGTGCTCAATAAGGTGCCGTGCCCACGTGTTTCCAGCACCTGGGAAGCTGGACAGAGCCACAAACACTTTGGATTTGTTAGGCAGAAACCTTCTGTCTGTGCACCGAGTGTCTGAAAGTCCAGAAGGATCACAGTGTTATTCACCTCCACTGTGACTCACAGGTGTTCACCACTGAACTCCTCTAATAGGGACAATCCAATACTCCCATTTAATAGATGGGGAAACTGAGGCCCAAAGAGGGGAGAGATTTTTCACCTGTACATTGGCTGTACAGGTCTGTGGTTGGCAAAACCAAGCCCCCCTGCCACTCTCTAGAGTAGGAATGGGAGAGAATCTGTCACCCTATGGGCCCTTGACCCTCATTCTATCCCCATGGCTACAGCCAAACTGTTGCTTTCAGCATAGCACAGATAAGTCAAGATTCTGCTAGGAGAGGTATATAGAGGTCGAGCTATGCTGGGCAATTCCACATACCCAGGGATAGCCAACAACAAACCAGGGCTAGACTAATTTCAGGCAAGCAACTCTATATCTCATCCTCACAGCTGCTGTAAAGAGCACAAAAAAACCCCAACGAAAACAAAACACCAGGGAAAAGCCCCCAAACCTCCAAGTATGTTCTGGGTCATGGTGGGCACTTGATAAAGGTGGTACCATCTCTCTTTTCTCACTCTTCCTCTCATCAGTTCCTAAGGTCAGACATGATACTCACACCAAGGAGGATGCTCAGGTCCCTGTGGCCCCTAGGATCCCTTTCTCCCCATGCCGCCCAACTCCACCATCTTGCTATTGCTTCCCCTCTAGTCCCTTTCTCTTTCTGCTCTTCCCCTGTTCCTCTTACCACTGTCATCCCCAGAAAGACTCAGATAAAGGGTCTGATATTCTTCAAAGTCAGTCTAGGATTTAGCCTCCAGGGAGGGTGGAGGCCTCATCTCTCCCATTATCTCCACCACCCACTAAGATGCTAGAGCCTTTATGCAGATACCTTCCTAATCCTGATCTGTACACTGAGCCATGACTGGCATCTCCAAACCCTGGAAGCTCTCCCCAGGCCCCAGATCAAGTGCCACAACCTGTAGTGGATACAGAGCTCACCTTGCACAGGCGTCTGGTAGACCTCGCAGTAATCTGCCACCCTCTGGACCTCAGGGTCCTGGCCACATAGGGAGCTGTCCATGGCATCCCGTAGGCTGAACTGGGGAGTAGGGTAAGCACAGTAGCATTTCCAGCCCCTGAGGACGGCCAAGGGGAACTCCTGCCAGGGAAGAGAAAAAGAGGAAGGAAAACACATGGAGTGACTGTGAGGGCTACACCCCCTGCAGGCATGGGATGAACATGAAGGATGTATTGCCAGCTGACTGGGATCCATAGGGACCACTGTCATCCTTCTGCCACCAGGCTCTATGCCCAAACCCAGAGGAAACAAAGCTCAAAGGACAAGACTTCTGTCTGGACTTTTAAGATACAGTGGCATTTTTTATGAATTCCAGGGAGGGAAAGGTCACTCTGGGAAGGGGTATACACATGAGTGGACATCTGCATGGGACAGAGTGGAACTGATTGGCTGACACAGGGCAGCTCTGGGGCTCAATGTGTCACACTGTTAACCAACAGAGCTTGACCCCTGAGAGAGGACTGGAATTCCCTCCAGCTCTTTTGGGCCAGCCGCCTCTCCAAAAAGACACCAAAGCCAACTCTGTGCCTGATGTTCCACTGCAAGGTGGGGACAAATTCTGGTATAGTCATCTTTCCAACGATGGCAGGGGTGGGTGAGAGCAGACCTTGTTCCGACTCCTGGTGCTCAGCCCAATGGAGGCTTCCAGAAAATGGAGAGGCTCTGCCAGGGTTAGGAGAGGGCAGGTGCCTTGTTCTGTGGGCCAAGTCAGCTCCCAATAGTCTCTTAAATGAGTTCTGATTCTTCTTGGGGCAGGTTGTACCATGCAGTGGAGAGATGTGGGGTGCTGGCATCCTGAAGACCTGAATGGTAATTCCAACTCAATTCCTGGGCACCCTCCCTTGAGCAAGATGTTTAACTTCACTGACTTTTTCACTGTTCAAAAAGGTAATAAAATCTGCCTTTTTGGGCTTGGCATACAGTAGGTACCTCCCCAGAGGGATGGGCTGTCCTCATCATCCTTAACCCTTAAGGGCATCAGCCATGGCTTCCTCCAAAACGCCTCCAGCCACCACTCCCACATTATTTTCTGAGAACCTACTCTGTCCTGGGTATGAGGTAGGACTCTTAGCTCACTTCATTTCAACCCTCCCTGCATCCACAACCAGGAGATGCAGGACTCCCAGAGTGTGGGGATGAGAGAGCAGTCTGCGAGTGTGCGTACCAGGGAGGGAGGCAGTGGGTGGAGAAAGCTTCTCAAGGCTAGGGGAAGTGCTGTACAAACCTTTTTATTTTTTGCCCACAGCAAAAATCTCATAAATAAATAAGTAGAAGAAAATCAATAGCATTTTCTGAGCATGGCTAGGTCAAGCTGAGGATCTCGGCACTCATAAAAGACAATAGACAGTGTCAAGCCAAGGGGTGATGCAGGCCCGGGGGTCGGTGGGGGCTGGAGGGTGGTGTCTTAAGAACCAGAGGGCGGTGTCAGGTTGCTGTTGTAAGCAGAGCTAGCAGCACGCAGGTGAGACTCTTACTACCCCTTATCCTTCCTCAAGCTGAGGAAGCCCCTGTGAGTGACTGGACAGTAGGCTTAGAAGCCTCATCAGCATCTCCAACTAGACTCCATCATGCCTCTTTGTACAGAAAGTGAGATCTATGGCCTGGCCCTCAAGCTGAACACAATGGCTTTTTTGGAAGCAAGTTTTCCTGCTGACATGAGTTCATGAAAAGCAACCCAAAGAACTGCCACCTCTGGCCTCTGCACTCCTTCCATCCTCTCCCACAAAGCCCTCAGCCTACCTCAACACAGAAGAGAGCAGCCAGGCATCCATGGCTCAGCACAAGAGCACACGGCAGTCTGTGTGTGTCTGTCTGAAATACACCTCTCCACGCTTGCTGCTATGGGCTGAACTTGTCCCTGCAAATCCATATGCTGAAGTCCAAAACCAACCACTTCAGCATGTGGCTTTATTTGGAAGGTGGGTCTTTACAGAGATAATTTAGTTAAAATAAGGAGGGTGAGTGTTCAATATGATGGAGGTCCTTATAAGAAGAAGAGTTAGGACACAGAAAATACAGACCAAAGGACAACCACGTGAGGAGATGGAAAGAAGGCTGTCATGTGTAGGCCAATGAGAGCAGCCTCAGAAGAAAATCCACCTGCTAACATCTTGATCTTGGACTTCCAGCCTCCGGAACTGTGAGAAAATACATGTCAGCTGTTTAAGCACCCCATCTGGGGTACTCTGTTATGGGGACTTGAGCTAACACACTGCTTTCCTTTCTTGGGGTTTCTTGGCCATTCTAGTTGGTTTCTCATTTCAGGGGCTTCGAACATGCTATTCTCTCTTGCTGGAATGTCCTGCTCCCAGATTCCCTCGTGGCTCTCTCCCCTATTTTCCACATGTCACCTCAGCAGGGCCTTCCCTGTGTACCCTGTTTTCAAGCTGCACCTTGCTGTGCTTTTTAATTTTAATAACTCACCTGGATGAAAGGCTCTGATTCCAAGTGCGCTATTCAATCAGTGTGGAAGAGTACATCTCCAGACAAGCAGCACGCCCATGACCCCTTGCCGTTCACGGCCATCCCTGCCTCCCACAAAGCAACTGCTCCCTGAGTTCCATCTCCCAGAGTGGTTTTGTCTATTCTAGAAATCACTTAAATAGAATTGCCCAGGACACATTTCTGTGTGCCTGGTTTCTTCCATTCAGAAAATAGCTGTTCAATCTGTCCAGGTTGTTTTATGTGTCTGTAGACTGTTCTTTTTCACGGCTATGTAGCATTCTGTAGGCAGACGGGCCAGTTCACTGAGTCATTCCCTTGAGGACGGACATCTGGGCTGTTCAGCTGTTGTGGATAGGGCTGCTCTGGACATTCTTGTACAAGTCATTTAGTCAATACATGTTTTCACATTTCTCATGGGCAAACATCTATAATTTCTGCTTCATTTTTTCCACAGGCTGATTACCATGTAACAGAGTGTATATTTTACTTATTTATTTGGCTTATCATCTGCCCCATCCCTGAGAATGCAAGTGGGGACTACTGTATGTTTTCTGGGCTTCGCTGTATCCTCAGTACCTAGGACAGTGTCTTGGACATGGTGGATAAGTTATAAACATGTGATGTAAAAAAAAATGAATGAATGGACAAAAGAACATCCTTTTCAAATCCTAACCCTACCAAAAGCTGCTCAAAACTAATGTGGGTCTGATCTTTCCAGGTCATTTATTCTACTTCACGACGGGTATGAGGGAAGAGAAAAAAAGCCTACTCCATCTAAGCAAATCTTCCTTGACATCAGTGACCTCAGGGGTGCCCTGCTGTCCTAGGATTCCTATTCAGAGGGAGAAAATTCCACCAGCATGGTATATCCACCCAGGGCATGCTGGCCTTCTCTCCCTCCCCAGCAGCAGCGGCACTGCTGACGCTGATGCCTCACAATCTTATATCCCAAGGCTGCAGAACGGGCTTCCCCCACCAGTGACCTGAACCTCTTTGCTTCCTTGAGTGGATTAAACTGTCAAGTTTCCAGGTGTTTGCAGAGCGACGGGAGAGCTGCAGACAGTAATGTGGTTTTATTTACAACATAACCGCTTCAGCAACATCACTGGATTCTGAAAACATAGAACAATTTTCAGCCCCTTAGGGATTTCTAGGACATGATTTCCATAAAAATTAAATATTGATGAATCTTTTCTTTCTGCCAACTTTCCTCCTTCCCCCACCCCTGCCCTAAGCTTCAGTAAGAAAGAGAATCTACAGAAAAAGAAGAGGAGAAATGGATTGGAGAAAGCAAGGCAGAAGAAGAAAGTGAGAACAGAGATCTGGGAGTGTTTCAAACAGAAGAGGGGCTGAAGAGGCAGCTGGCTCAGCCTGTATCTGAGGGCAGAGGGGCTCCACATCCTCTCCTGATGCTGCATCTATAGCCCCAGCCTGGGCTCAGCCTGTGCCTGAGGCTGGTGCAGGGCTGGGCCTGCAGTGTTGGCTAGGGCAGGGCTCTTCAGGTGGCAGGGATCCATGTGCAAAGGGCTGATTTGTGGCCAAGGGGTGGACATGCAAGGAACATGGTCCCAAGCAGAGCCCCGGTCACAAACTGGCCCGTCTGAGCCTCATCTCCTCCATTTTCATTCCTCCTTAAGTACCTGTCTTAGGGTCTTCAAGATTATATAGAATCAGAGATTTCAGAGGCACAGAAAGGGAAACTGAGGCTCGGGGGCAGACACTGAACAGCCCAAGATATCCACCCATTAAGTGAGCAGAAGCAAAAGCCAGCCTTCTGGACTCTGAGGCCAGTGCTCTGCCACACGGCACTGTAGCTCAGCTCATTGGAGGCAGACACACACTTGCAATGGATCTCCCTCTGGTGTGGGGGTCAGCTCTGCCAGTCTTTTGCCTTCAGGGTGGTTCCATTCATTCCAGGGGCAGATTTGGACATGAAAGATACAAAAAGGAAAGAAGATGCCCTCAGGGATGGAGAATTTGGATGCTGGCTTCTCCAAACCTCATGCTGAAATTTGAACTCTAGTGTTGGAGATGTGTGTGGTGGGAGGCGTTTGGGTCAGGGGCAGATCCCTCAGGGATGGCCGGGTGCCCTCCCCCCAGTAATGAGAGAATTCTGGCTTTATTAGTTCAGGGGGGAACTAGTTGTTTCAAAAAGCTTGGCCACCCTTCCCTCTTGCTGTGTGACACACCTGCTCCCTCACTGCCTTCTGCCTCGATTGGAAGTTCCCTGAAGAAGTCACCAGAGCAGGTGCTAGTGACAGGCTTCTTATACAGCCTGTGGAACTGTGAGCCAAACAAACCTTTCTTTATAACTGCCCGGCCTCGGGTATTTCCTTCATAGCAATGCAAAGTGGACTAACTTAGAGGACGAAGGGGCAGACTTCTGCTTTCAGGCAAATGTCAAGTTGACTGAAAATGTGTCCAGTGATGCTGTAACTGAACATGGAAGCTGTGTGACTTAGAGAGGTCCTGGGAGGGGTAGGCAGCCCCAGGCTAGTCATAAGGAACCAGCTTTGAATCCCATTTGTGGACCATAGGCAAGCTACTGGGCATCTCTGAGCCTGGGTTTATCATCTGGAAAAGGGGCACTGTTTAATGATTAAGAGCTTTGTAGATGTGAGTTTAAATTTAGATGATTCGACCCCTATTTTCAACCCCTATGGGGGTTCTTGGCATTGAAATACTCTTGAGGTACCTTTCAGAGAGAAAGTAGACAGACACTCAGCAAACTTGGGTGAGTCCAGGTGAAGCCAAATGTGTGGGGGCAGACCCTACCCCAAACCCACAGCATCTACTCTTCCCCATATAAAGAGCCAACTCACTAGCCCCCATCTGTGAGGTGCTGGTAACTCAGCACACTCTCTAAACAGACTCCAGAATATCATCCTGTGGACATGAGAACAGGCTGAGCATGAATGCTTGGGGCCAATGTCAGAGTGTCTCCAGAGGACCATGGGCACCATGGCTCTCAGAAGACTTGAGTCTCTGACAGCTGACATATCTAACCCACCCACCAAGCAACCCAGCAGAACCACTTCCCTGTCAATGCCAAACACCCATAAAACATAAGCGTTTGTGCCATGTGGTGTGACTCACAACTACTAAACCATCAGGATCCCAAGGTGCTTGGATTTTCACCATCTTGATCAGGGACCAGTTCCTCATTTTGGGTACTTCCCCAAACACATCCTGCACAGCAAAGGAACTATGGGGAAGCTCAATAACAATGAGGGCCATGACCACCATCTAGAATACCCAAGAGATGCCCCAGAACACAATCTGTTCATATCTACAAGGACAATGAATTCTCAGTACAAGGTGAGGCATTTTACCCCTGCCAATCCCATTCAACAGATGAGAAAACTGAGGCTCAGCTTATGTGATCTGACCAGGACCCCCAAACAAGGAAGTGGCAGAGAGGGGATATGAACCTACGATGCTATGATTCTAAAGCCTTCTTTCCACCAGCTTAAGAAGGATACAGCTAGGAGATACACTTCCTGAAATGAATCAAACGTCTTAAAAGTATACACACAAAACGTACATACCCTTGGCCCCAGCAATTCCTTGTCTCTCATATAGCTCAATAAAATAATTATGAACATGCTCAAAGGTTTATCTTTGTTTATAATAGCAAAAGAGAAAAAAGCAAACAAAAGGAAATGCCCTAAATGTCCATCAGGAGAGGATGGAGTGCCAATGAGCCATGAAAGACATGGCTCGGCAAAGGAAAATGTTCACAACATATTAAATGAGAAAAGGGAACATGTCTCAGAAGGAAAGATTCAATCTTCATAAAACAAATAAACAAATGAAGTATGGATACACCTAGGTAGGATAAAAGACCAAAAGGATGGGAAATGTTAGTAGTTGTTTTCTCTGATGTGCTAAAGTTACAGGTGAGCTTTTTAAAAAATTTTTGCCCTTCTAAATTTTCCACATTCTCTAAAATAGATATGCATTTCTTTTGTAACTCTCCATAAACAAGTAAGTGTTTGTAGAAACACACACAGTTTCTAAAAATATGATATCCACAGGTTTACTAGGGACGTTTTATAAAAAATTCAAAGCAACATCATATCAGTCACTCATTGGAGCGACTACAGCATTTTGACAAAGGGAAAATTATTATTATCAAGGCTCACAAAACCCAGACTCTTATAGACCCAATGCTTGGTGAAGACATGAAATTGGGTACCCCAGGGAGGCCGTGAGTCCACCGAGGATAGACTGCATCTATCGCATCCCAGTGGATTTAGCAGGAGCCGCTGTCCAGCAGGGAACAAAGAGGCTGTGCAGTAACGCATGCCTTTCCATTCCACAGACAGCCAGGTTAGCGGAAACATTTTTAAAAAGTAGGAAAAGAAAAAGGTAAACAACAGCTTTAGAAGAAATGTCAGTGGGAAAACATCCAAGTGAATAATATTCTGCAGAAAGAATACTCAAAAGAGACTAAAAGAGGGGGGAAAAAGAAAGGGCGCCACCTCTCTTCTCCTCTCCCCTTAATTCCTTCATCAGGACAGCCACGAGCAGCTGCTGGGGAACAGCACGCAGATCACAAGGCATAATGGCTGCGTCATACATTACTAACCTATTTGCAGATGATGCTGGATTTCATTCATCAGCCCCATTTTGGAACACTCCCACAAAACGGTCTTTCTATTTAAGCACAAATGTCCAACTTTAAAATTAATTTCCCTAGATCTGAATTGGTAGTAGTGCAAATACAGAAGCTGCCACCTGATTCTCATCCTCACCTTATGGCTAAGTGAAGGAGGCGGTAGGATTTTGAGGACTGCTGAGGGTGAGCACGCGTCTCCTTCCATCTCCAACACGATCGCAGGAAATTAGACAAGATCATTTTACTGGGCTTTAAAAACACATTACACTGGTCAAGTCCCTCTTGCTGGCAGACAATCAGATCATTAAGATGCTGATATTGCCCAAAATGTTCTTCTTCTATTCAAACTACACTCTTGGAGCTCCCCAAATCCATTTTCATTAACTAGCAAAAAACAGGGAGAGATTTTTATCTGGGGCCACAAATAAGCCTCAGATGGTGCTCAAAAGTGGGGATGCTGCAGGAAACCTCCTCTCTTTTCCTGTTTCCAAGCCCCACCTCTCACATCTGCTGCTCTCGCCCCTCTGCCCAGCCAGCCCTAATTAAGCCCCTCGCCCGTCACCCTCAGGCTCAGCTCTGCCCCATTTAACATTCGACTGTGAGCATTTTCCATCGTAAGTCTTTGAAAACATTTTCAATAGCTGTATTATAGTCCACTGTATGGCTGTGGCATAATTTAACCATTCCCACATCAGAGGACATTTGAGCTTGTTTTTCAGGCAAATTAGAATGAGATAAAGCTGCCACTGGGAGGGTCCTGCAGTGGCAATACCCGCCTTTCCAGAGAGGACGTGTCTGGCACTTTAGAGTAGGAAAAGTACAGCCAGACATCCCCGAATTCACCTCTCACCACTCTCAATGTTCAGGAGAGAAGGGAGGAAACCGTCCCCTGCAAGTACATCCCTGGCCTCTGCAGGCCTGGGTCAGATAAACTTCCAGAGGATTTCACATCCTCCACACCTAAGTGCAGAATTTGCTTCTCCATCCTCACCAAATAGTTGACCACAGCTCACCTGGATTCGGACCCACGTGAAATGTGGCTCTGCCTGGGCACTGCTGCCCATTGTGTTGACACAGGCTCTCTAGGGCCATGGTCCTCAAGCAGGGACAATTTTGCCCTCCAGGGGCAATGTTTTTCGCATTGCACCTCAACTTTGCAATGTCTGGAGACAGTCTGAGTTGTTACAGCAAAGGACGGTGGGGCAGAGGTACTACTGGCAATTAGCAGGTAGAAGCCAGGGATGTGGCTAAACAGTCTGCAGTGTACAAATGGATCCTAAAACAAAGTATTATCTAACTTGAAATGTCAACAGTTCCCAGGCTGAGACACTCTGCTCTAAGGAGAAGTCAGGTTTCCAGCAAAGCCCCCACTAGGCACCTGCACAGCTGAGGGGCTGACAGCACAGAAGGCTCAAGTCCAACTTATACCAACATCCAAGGGCACGCCAACGGGAAACAGACGGCTGGTCTGGGAATAAAAGACTCACTGTTGGGCAGATGGTGGCCTTAGCTGGATGTATGACATCAGGGCATCCTTCCTGCCCCACCTGGAATCCCTAACTCCAGAACCAGGTCACAGGCCGACTTCCCAGGCAGCCTTGCCAAGGCATCTCCAAGGGTGGTTCTGAGGCATGCCACATCCCAGGAGGGAGCCTGGCCAGTCAGATCTTCTCCTCCACCCCTGCCCCACTCATGCCTCACTCTTCTCCTGGTGGTTCCCACCTCTTCATGTCCCTATATCCCCTCATCTCCCCCTCCTTTATTGGCTCTCACACTCTCCCAGTTTCAGATCCTACCCCCTGCAGATACAGAGCGCCAGAAATACCACCCCTGTCTACCATGGAAAAGAGGCAGGCATCCAAGGCCCTCTGCAATTTGTCCCCACCTGACCTTTCACAACACCCCAAGTCACCCGCCACTCTGGGCCACCTGGGCTGCTTTTCCGCCACCCCCTTCCTGCTCAGCCACTGTCCCCCTTGTGGTACACTCCCTGCAGCTGCCTGGCAACACCGCCCCGAAGCCTCCAGCTCCAACCTTTCCCCAAGGTTGCAACCCTCTGCCTTCCTCAGCCTCCCTCCAAGCTTTCTTTACCCTCCTTGGGCACTGACCTCACTCTGCCATGTGTCAGAGGCTCCCCACACATGCTCTATCCACTGTAAGTGTTGGCATATGAGTTTTACAAATCCCACTACATATGTTCTGCCAAGACCTGCTTTCAACTTTCATGCTGGAAATGTGACTGTGTCTCACAGCTGCAGAATTCTACAACTCTCAACAATGGGACTGGAGGAAACCCCCCCTCCCTGCCCCATCCGACAATACAGAGCAGCCAGGACAAGAAACAAGTGTCAGCACAGATTCCAGCTGTAAGCTCTGAGAACCCCGGGTGCCCTCCCCCTGTTCTCTGACCTCAACAGTGCACAGCTGGATTAACCAGGGCTGAGCAGGTGACCTGTCCTCATCACATCAGGAGGGGAAATGGCCAAAGTGCTAAGGGGCAAAACGGCACAGACACCAGGAGCCTACAGTTAGCATCTAGCACATGCACCGATGTGAAATTGCAGCCACCTGGATTTGCACCAGTAAATATGAAGAAAGGCTGAAAAGAGAAGTTGAAGAGTTTTATTCTAATCTGTGACCTCGAGGCACAACTCTCTGGGCCCTAATGTGCTGCCCAAGAGGAGGCACCCAAAATACGGGACCTAGTTCTTCTTCGAATCACTTCCCCCAACCCCCGCCCTGAATACAAAAAGATTACCGGGTGGCCTGTTTCTCCTCCCACCTCATTGATGCGGCTGTAACATTAGTATAACCTTTGCCAAAAGCAACCTGACAAAGTTCACCAAAATGACAGACATTCCTTCATCCTGTATCTCTCTGAGGGATTTTCTTCTTACGGATTCACGTTACATGCCTATAAGAGTAGTTAAGTCATTGCAACCTTGTTTGTAAAAGCAAAAGCCTGAAAACAACCTAAATGCTTAACAGTAGGAAACTGGTTAAATAAATTATAGGACATCTGTGTAATGGGAAAACAGGATGAGAAAGCACTTTTCATATAGATGTGGGACAAACTGAGAGAGACGGTCTGGCGAAGAGCGCAGCACAGCCGAGTGTGTGGCTCATTACTGTCTGGGGGGCTCATATCAGATCGGACAAGGATGCGATCGCTTTAATATTCAGAGTCTGTCTGGAAAGGGACACAAGAAGCTAGGACTATTAGCTGTCTCCACGAAAGGAAAATGGGCAGAAAAGACTGGGAGTGAGAGGAAGACTTCCCCTGTGTGCTGCCTCATATCTTTTTACTGTGCTCCATGTAAATACATTGTCCACTCAAAGCTACTATGAATCTCTAGGGGCACATGCCTTTCCTTTCCTCTTCTCTCTTCTCATCTCTTCTGTCCCTTCCCCACACCCCGACACATGACAGGGCAGCAGGGAATAAAGCACAGGTGTCAGGACCAGTCTGTGAAGGTGGTCACTCTGCCTGCATGTGAAGGTTCTCAGCTCTGCAAATCTGCTCTAGCTCTCCTCTTGGAGAGAACAGAGATCTGGGTATCTCCCCTCTGGGAGCCGCTGGGAGGATTAAATCAGACAACCCTGGGGAAGCCTTCCACCCCCAACCCCCCCCCCAGCACAGCAGGACTCCTCCAAGTTTGCTGACCAAGGGTGGCCTGCCTTCAGCCTGGTCTGGACCAGCGCAGTTCCTCTGATTCTGATGAGGGGGTCTGGGCAGGGAATTGCTCTGAGCAGCAGGTGTGAGGAAAGCCCTGGGAGGCAGCTGGTTCCCCATGCATGCAAGTGGGGCCTGGTGGTTGATCGAGCATCCCTGATGCCTCTACTCAGAGCTCTGCTCCCAACGAGGGGAAGAGAGGAAGAAGTCCCCAGGCCAGATGTCTACAAATCAATACACTGTCTTTTTGGCTCCCTGCATTCTGTTGTGGGAACCCTGACATCCTTGGCAGTGTCTTCGGAAATGCTGGTGACGCAGAAGAGCCACTTCAAAGGATGCACTTGGGCAAGAAGAAAGCACGTACGAAACGCTTTGTTCTCTACTCCCCTGAAGGGAAGCATCCCAGAGAGCCGAGGAGCACAGGAAGCAGGAGAAGGCGACGTGGGGGACCACAGAGCATGTGCTGGCTCCTCAGGTCTGATCACATCTGCTGTCACTGAAGCCCACCCAGCCCTGTGCCTTGCACACCCCTGGCAGGCTACGAAGCCAGCTGAGTTCACATCCCAGTTCCACCACTTTGTGTGTGGCTGTGTGACCTGGAGCAGACAGCTCAAGATCTCTGCCTCAGTTTCCTCACTCGAAAAATGCAGACATCATGGCACCTCTCATGATGGATTGTTAATGAGGATTAAATGAATCAACACATGTAAATGGCTTGGAACAGTACCAGACACGGAATAAATGGTAAACAAATATTAGCTCCTGTTGATAAACGTCACTGCCACCACCACCATCACCACCACCTTCCCAGGCCCTGCTCTCTCCTTATAGTCTTGTTCTATTATGCTGTTGAGTACCACAGCCATGTCCGGGCTACTGCAGCCCAGCACGTAGGGAAGAGCCCCAGCCCCCGGCCTATAGCAACTGAGGGCCCTTCCTAGAGACACAGCACCCATCCCTCTGCAGACTGCTCACCTCCTGCTGGAGACCTCTTGGACTCAGTGTCCTGGTCTCCCCAGCCTCACTTCACACACTCCCAGCCCCAGCCTTTTGCAAGTCCCATCTGGCCTTGACCAACTTTACCCCAGAGTCAGTGGGCAAGGCAGGGTCAGTGGCCTTTAGTGCCCAGCCCAGCCCTGCATGGAGTCACACTCCACTCCTCAGCCCAGGTGGTACCAAAGGTGCAGGTGCAACTGCAGCCCTGTAGTCAGATTCACAGCTTGACACTGTCAGCGTAAGTAACAGAAAATCCATCAGCTATCCCCAAGTCCCCAGCCAGCATCTTCTTGCTTCCAAACCAAGTCAATTTAATATCTGATACTTGTGCCAACATTTTACACGCTCCTTTCAGCTTTATAGCCTTTGCTGACAACTCCCCACCCAGCCTTGAACCACTGACACAGGCATCAGGCTCTTTCTGGCACCCTCTGTAAGGTCTGGCATGTGGTCTGCCTCCCTCCCATACCTCCATCCTCAGTTCCCACCCGGGCTGCCAGAGCGGACACCCCCAGCCCAGCACAGGCGCTCACCCCTCTCTGGGGACCACCATGCACACTGGATTGTTAAAAGAAGGGTTGTGAAATCATCATAGGTCTTACTTTCTGGGAACAAAATCCTGAGCATGTCTCCACGGTTGCATTAATCTGTGTCAGGGAGTCGGGGAAGGCGTGTGTGATGTTCTCTGGCAGTCGGAAGCAGCCTCTGTAGGTGGCAGTCCGCCCTGTGGGGAAGGAAATGGGCTTCTGGTGAGAAGTGATATCCCCAGGTGTTGGTACCTGTCACAGGGGAAAATACTTTGGATCCTGGCTTTGGATCCCAGGAAGGGCAGATTTCAAAGCAGGGAGGAAAACTGCCCTGGGGAGGAAGCAATCAACCCAAGCTCTTAAGAGAAGCCAGACAACAGGACATTGATCACTCCAGGTCTCCAGCAAGGGACCACTTGGCTGAAACTGCCAAGCTCAGGTCTTGCTTCTCCTGCCAGCTGTCTAGGTGTGGCGTCCTCCCTTCTTTCGACGAATATGAATTATGCATTTATTATACTATGTGCCAGATTCCCCAGCAGGTGACTTGAGAGGCTGATATTCTGGAAAATATTATATTCTCCCAGAACATGTATTAAAGGAAAAGTAGATGTGGCAATCTTCTCTCTTACTGTGCCATCGGAGTCAGGCCACTGCCTTGCTTCTTTGCAAGGTTGGCCTCTCTCTGATGCTGAACTCCCACTCAAATTCTAGGAACACTCCTCAAGCCTGTGTTACAAAGGAAGCCTCCTGCTGAGCTGTTCTTCAGACCTTCCGGTGGAGAAGTCTAGCTCCCCAGCTGGCTGCCTTGGTGCTAAACAAACCCCTGGAATGTTCCAGCAGCAACTGCTCCTGTTTCTTCCAGATTTGCCTGAGTTTCTGTAGACAGGATCATACTTCTTTCAATACCAGGTCTCCCAGGACTCGGATCTCCCCCAGCTCTCTCCACCTACCATCTTACCTGGGGACAGCAGGAAGCCTCTGCCATAATCTGCCAAGCAGGACCAAAGCCCAGATCTGGAAGCCCAGATCTGCAATGACCACAGCACCAGTGGTCTACACACCAGGGCATGAACTATTAGGTCAGACACAAGAGAGAAGCTTGAGGCAAGGAAACAGCTGGGGCTTAGGGTGTTGGGTGTTGAGTTGAAGTCTAGGTCCTGGCGGTGACTGGCTCTGCCGTCATGGATTCAGAGACCCTCCCTTTCCTTGCCTACCTGCAGCCCAGCTCCTGGAGTTGTAGAAAGGAGCAGTGTGCACCCACATTCCATCCCTGGTGGGCTGCATCTCTTTACCATCACACGCCTGCCTTGCCCTTTGGCATCCAGGCCGAGGTGATGGCTGGTGCTGGGCTCACTAAACTCTTTCTTATCTCATGGCATGATTGGGTCCCCCAAGAACAAACATCTGGATAGGCATGGTTTCTGTGCCTCCATCACTGCTGTCCCAACCTTGCCAGTGGCAGGGGAGGTCTCTTCCCCTGCTCTGACTTCTTCCCAGCCTGCTCCCTCCTAACGTGTGTGAAAAGTATGCAACCTTATTATTTTATGAAGGAGCCTTCTGTAACTAGTAGATCTGGGCTCATCATCTTGCAGGGAGGACAAACCTGAGTTTCAAACTCATAGCTGGACCCCTGCAGTTATCATCTCTATCTGATGAAACTTAGTTGGAATTCTGAAGGGTCCAATTCTGCTGTCTGATGCATCAGCTTACTCTCCCTCATGGTTGATTATTTCCTCCTGAGTTCCATCATTCTGAACTGCAAGTTCAGTGCTCAGTGAGAATTCACCTATGAGAGCCCTTCACACCTAGGCTGATGGCACAGCTCTCAAGAGGGATCTGGCATCTGCCTTCATCAGGTACTTCCCGATGGGCCACGGTCAAATTTATGTTGGAGTTCTCAGCCAGATAATACAAACTGGAATCCCAAAATTCATACAGATGAAGGCCTGTGGTTATAAATTCTTGGGAAGAATTTTTTTTTTTTTTTAATCTAAAGCTCAGGTCAAAACAGACAAGCTTTGTTTCTACCTCCCTGAACTGATGAGTTGTTCTTTTAATCTAACTTTCACTGATTTGAATCCCACTTTATACAGAAGTTTTATTCAGTTTACTGCCCTGAGAGGCCCGTGGCCTCCTTCCTTATCCTGTTTGGTCATTGAAACCTAAACCTCATGGCCACCCAGTGGCAATTTCCCTCTGTTGAGATGTGGAACCATCACCTCTAACTCTCTCCACTGGGGTTAGTCCTTGCCTCTTTGTTTCTGGACCCAGGGACTGCCTTACTTTCCTGCTTATTCAGCTATGTGTTTAAAATGATCCTAGGTGTTTTATAGCTAGGGAACTTGCAGATTATCTGGTCCACTCCATTGTTAGAAATCGAGGTCTACCTGTGCGGTTTACAAAACAGACTGGAACCGGAGAAGGGAAGGGGGCTGGACGTCCCAGGGATACCCAGGCTTCCTCATCAGTTCCTCTTTCCTACACGGGGCAAGGGAAGATGTCCCTCAGTCATGAACCCAAGCCATGGTGCCTCTGATGGGCTCTAGCCCCACCACACCAGGAGCTGCCCAGTAAAGGTGGTAGGGAAGGCGGAGCACAGGTTCTGCCCTCCACAGTTCAGACCCGGGGCTTGGTTAAGGGGCAACTGGAGAGCAGAGGAAGGGCAGAGCTGAGGGCAAGGCTGGCACACTCACGCTTCTTGGGGCCCAGCTGCATCTCATCCACGCGGTACACAGAGAGCCGGTTGACGGCCCCACACACGGAGCCCTTCTCCCCCTTGCATTGATGATTACACTCCTTCGGCCTGACACTCACGGCAGGGAGCCGGTTCCCGCAGTAGCACTCCGCACCAGCCTCCAAGCCAGCATAGATATAGGACCTGCAGGAAGACAGGGCCTGGGTGAGTCCTGATCTTGGCCCAGAGGAAGTGCTAGGGTCCTAAATGCAAAATCTGGGTCAGGCAAGGGCAGCTGGGTCTGGGGGTCAGCGTGAGGGTTGGACTTTAAGCTGGGCTTAGAGTGTAACCTAGGGGCCAGAGCCATCAGCATAAGGCTGGCCTGAGGCATCAGCCTCCAGGCAGACTTAAATGTCATCTGGGTCACGCAAGGGCAGCTGGGTCTGGGGGTCAGGGTGAGGGCTGGACTTTAAGCTGGGCTTAGAGTGTAACCTAGGGGCCACAGCCATCAGCATAAGGCTGGCCTGAGGCATCAGCCTCCAGGCAGACTTAAATGTCATCTGGTTGAATCAAGGTAATGGTGTTTCCTTTGTGATAAACTCACCAGCTCCATTGGTCTCTCTTGTCAGCCCTGAGCTTTGCCCCTGGGTGCCATCCACAGTTACAGGTTAGCTTGGCTCTAAATCAATGCTGTGCTGGGAAATGGACTCTCAGTATGGGATGGGGAGAGCCCTAAGTTACAGCAATTGCCAATTTCTGTGGTGTAAATACTCCCATTATAGAAGATTTCAAGTTCCCAACAGTTTTGTAACAGCTCACAGCAGTTCCAAAAATATATCTGTTTGCCCCTGAGAGCCAGCGTGAGCTCCAGCCCCACCCCTCCATGGGCTACAGAGGCTGCCATGGGCAGTGTCTTGTTCCCTAAATCCACAGCCACTTCTTTACCTGCTTTTACCCAGTGGTTAATACCATAGGTTAAGAAAAGACTGGAAATTGAACCTATAATAACTCTACATCTTTACACTCCCTTCTCATCAGTGGATTGAGTTGTAAAAAGGCCACATTGACACAAGCCTCTAGTCCCCCATTTGGCCACTAGAAAGTGGGGCTCTGAGTATCACTTACTGTCTCTTGAGTCTCAGTTCCCCTAACAGCTAGGACACTAACATGAAATCACGTTGCCTGAGTTTCAGCTTTATCTAGTAAGGGCCTTGCCATTTCTAGCTCTGGCCTCAGCTTCTCTATTGTTAAAATGGGGACAGTGAACTGCTACCTGCAGAGTGTGATGACCTACCAAAGATGAAAGAACCTAGAGTGTTAGGAATGAATGGAGAGGCCGATCTGTGATTCTGTTTTATTCACCTCTCTCACACGCACATGTGTGCTCATGAACAAATACCCACAACAGTGAAGGGTGACTACCTGGACATTAGGGACCATTCCCTGGCATGTGACAAGTGTCCAGTACCGACTGGGTGAGCTGGCAGTATCAGAAAAAGCAAATCCTGTTAACAGACACAAGCTAGAAATAGTTCTTTTAGCAGAGCTAGAAAGGACCTCAGAGAAATAAAATCTTTATTTTTTTTAAACAGGAAAGGAAAATAACCCACCAGAGTCACACAGCAAGTCCCTGGTATAGCTGGACTAGAAGCCACAGCTGACACCAGCCCAGCAGCCACACTACCTGCAAACAAATGTTCTTTTTTCTGGAGAAGTGGGATCTGATCACTGAGGTCTAATTGTGCTGTGACAGTCACCTGGCAGCCAGGTGCCACCTCCCTCTGGGACTGTTTCCTGACCATCGTTGGTGGGGTCAGCAGGCCAGGGCTGCAGCACCTACCGCTCGGCACATGCTTCCTGACAGTGGGAGACGGTCATCTTTCTCAAGTCGTAAAACACAGCCCCTTTCAGAGTCCTCTCCTGGCCGTCATCACTGAAACATCCAACATATGTGCCTGCGGTGAGGGAAGCAAGGCTGAGATCAGAGGCGCAGGAGACAGAGGGAGGGGGCCCAGTCATGGGCCCAGTCTTAGGCAAAGGCAAGGGACTCTCTCCGTTCCTGGCCAAGGCCCTCTCTCAGAGAAGCTCAGGGCATGAGGGCTGCAATCCAACATTCCCGTCAGTGCTCAGCCGAGTGGGCATCTAGGCACCTCTCTCTCATTCATTTTCTGACCCTTTTCTTAGCTAATGACCCACTGGCTACCTGAAAGCCCAGCCAGGAGCTTGGGGTCGGCCTGACCACCTCTTTCTTTTGCCACCCCAAAGCACAAATCTAGATGGCTGAATTGTCTCCCTTGGTCTCCAGCCCTCCCTGCCACTGCTGCCCTCCCAGGTTCATGTCCTCAGAGACAGGTTGTTACCTCCTCGTGGCCTAGAGGGAAGACATTCATTTGGGAATGTCTAATTTTTATCCAATTTGAGAAAGGTCTTTCAAATCAGAACTATTTCAATAAAAATATCTGATGGCCTAGAAGGGATTAATCCCTCATTGCTGGAGTATGTTCACAGAGTCTGTGACAGGTGTTCTGTGCAGAAATCAACTGGACCAAGTGACTGTGCAGGCTCCTCTAGGCTGGTCATCTTGGGGACATTCCCAGAAGGGGACAGTGGGGGACATGACTCTATGAAGCAAAGGCAGTGCAAAGCCAACCCAACACGCACCAGTGGAGGTCTGGACCAGCCCTGCCTTGTCCCAAGGGAGGGAGGTGTCTTTCAGAGATGCACAGAGAAGCTCAGAGAACATAAGCACAGTGCAGACTCGGCATTAGGCATGTAAATGTCACATGCACCAGTGTTTTGAAGGAGCGGCATGTTGGGAGTTTGCAAACACACCGTTGCACAGGCCCCAAGCTGTGAATATGCACCCACAATAGCTGTGCCGAGATCTGGATTGGGCACCTGTGATAAAGACACTTCTCCCCCAGGAATTTCTGCGCTGAGCTCCTTGATGTCACCTACGGAGCATGCAGCAGCCTCTACAGAAGTTAGCCTGTCTCTGGGAAGCATCGTGCCCAAGCAGATAGACTGCTGGCTTCCAAAAGGAGGCAGCTCCCTGAGGGCAGAGGAGCTTCGTTTTTATTTCTGCCAAGTGCAGCCGCTCAGGCCACCTTCAGGGCACTCTGGACGAGTGGGTCTGCTGACCATTCACTTCTGAGTCTGGCAGTGACTTTTCTGTCTGTGAACATGGTACTGAATTCCACCTCTGACCTCTAAATCCCTTCAACTGTCTGTGCCTTCATTTCCTCAACTGTTAAAGATATACAGCCACCCTTCCTGCCTCACTGCGCTCAAGGTCATTTTTCTGCCCCATAATTAGACCTGTCCCTGAGTCCTACTAAGGCTATCCTCTGTTTCCCATCTGTCCTTGGAGGCTTTAATCTCTAGCCCTGACCAGTGTGGTCAGGGCCTCCCCTTTCTCTGAATTTTTTCCTATGTTGTGCCTCTGAAAAACTTGTCTGTTAGCCAAACCCTTGTCAACAACTGTCGTTCAAACTCTTGTGTATCTGTGTGTCTTGTCTCTGCAACATGACTGCAGGGTGCTCACGGCAGAAGTGACTTCCCCAGGTGACTTCCTAGGGCTGGGCACATCAGTGTCAGCACCTGTGATAGTGGGCTACAGCTCCTAAAAACCATACTGTTATGCTTGAGGGTGCAAAGGTAGGAGGAGAAAGCCCAAATGCCAAGAGGGGACAGTCTTATGGAATGCACCAATCTCAGGGCCCTAGAGCTGTCATCATACAATTCATCCTAAAAAAAAGTGCTACACACCTCATGGCTGAATATCACTGTGGTCACCTTCCAAGTACTCCCGTTAGCCAACTGTAGTGATATTCACCAATGAGGCATGTAGCACTTTTTCTAGAATGAGTTCAG
The DNA here is from genome assembly GCF_000181295.1 of Otolemur garnettii. Lineage (NCBI taxonomy): Eukaryota > Metazoa > Chordata > Mammalia > Primates > Galagidae > Otolemur > Otolemur garnettii. The sequence continues at coordinate 536,066 of NW_003852540.1, read as the reverse complement.
GAACTTAATTGTCCAACCTCATAGCTTCTAATTAAACATCCAAAGCACAATCTCCACGTCTGTTAAACACTTATCACCATAGATGAGAATTAACTACAATTTTCTAAAGGTCTATGGGCTTAAAACCTTACAAGGCTGAGAAAGCAGGTACCCATGCTTCCATGGATGGAAACAGTCTTTGGAAGCAGGCTGACTTAGGTTCAAATCCATCTCCACCACTGTCCAGCTATGCCACTTGGGATGTGCAGCTTCCTTTCCCTGAGCCTTTGTTTTCACCTCTGTAAAATGGGGATATAGTACCAATTCCATGGGGGTATTCATGAGAATTCCATAAGGTAACACATGTAAAATGTCCAAACACAAGGCCTGGTGTGTAGTAAGTATACTCAGTAATGATTGCTTTTATTCTTAATAATGACCAGTTTAAATTTACTTTACTTCCCTGAAACTCAAATTCTTCATCATGAAAATGATGATAGCACGACTTACATCATAAGGCTGTTTGAAGATTAAATTCAATGAGATAACAGATGTATATCTACACAAAACAATGCTTGGCCTATAACAGATGTTAGAATAAGTAACAGCTATTATTATTCTGATCCTACATTCTAACCTGGGATGTGTGATGGATGGATCAGTAAATATTAGCTGAATAATTAACACATTAATAAAAGAGAGAAAAAGGATGGTTTCAAGCAGTCAGGCTTCACTTCCTCTGAAGAGCAGAGTGGCTACCCTATTACCAGCTGGCTGCTTGATGGAGCTGACCAGTGTGGAGAAAAAGCCCATGCCTGGCTGGCCCCATCCCAGAGTCTGAGACACAGGGCCCCTTCATTTGGGAGGAGGAGTTAAGCTCTTTTATCTGGAAACATAATAAATGGCTTTTCTAGCTCCACGGCAGAGGCAAGAATGTGCAGGAAAGAAAGAACTTCCGAGGGATACACTGGGACACATTCTGAGGCGGATTTATTACTTTCGGCTGAAATGGAGGCATTGCATTATTGTCTGTGACTCTGCATCTGTTCATTTGCACATCAAAATGGACATGCCGTGAGGCTATTAACGATGGCTTTGAAGATATTGGAATGTCTTTGGAAATTACTATCAATAAAAAACAAACTGGCTATGGAGAAGTTACTATTTTTCCCCTAGTAAACTTACTGACATTTTATTCCATTATGGATGTTGTCCAAGGTATAATGAAATGCTCAGTGATTGATGGAGCCTCCTGCAGCCTCCACGCCTTACAGGATCCCCTTTCAGGAGAATGGCGGGCTGCCCGGGCCACAAAGAGATGCCTGCTTTGTCTGCGGCCCCAACCGCTGGCCCAAGGGCCAAGTTGAGGGCTACTCTCCACTAGCATGGCCTGCCTGGCCATGCAGGACCCACAGAGCCCCAGGAGGGTAAGGCGTCTCCATGCCAGCACTTGCCTTCCTCTGTTCTCTGATGACCTCCAGTCACCACATGACATGGCTTCCCCCATACTTGGCTTTCCTATTGTGTAGGGGCAGCAAATTCTTCCTTAAATGCTGGGGCATAGTCAAGATGTTTAGCAACCTATGGGGGGCACTGACCATTCAGAACTGCCACCATTCAGCACTGGAATCATGTTAACTCTTTCCTTGCTGGATAACGGAAGGTTTGGGGAGTTCACTGGGTAGGCACAAAGTATAAAGGGCACACAAAGGACCCATAGCAGTGACCATTTATCAACACACATGGAAGTGTTTCACTATTTTAACAACTGATAAGACCATACTGGTTTATACAGTTGAATATCCATCCTGCTTACATCTAACCATAACCTCTCCAGTTTTTACTAGAGCTCCTTCCATTAGTTCTTTAAGTCCCTGGGGGTAACTTATAGGAAGGCAGAGTCCATCTCTCTTACACATACATACTCCACACCCAGGGCTGTAGCTGCGTCATCCTGAGCCCTCCCTTCTGGTGGTCAGTTATAAAGGTCACTTCTGTCTAAGAAGTGCAAATGCCCTTTGCACATCCCTCTAGCAGATCTCAGACATGCTCTGCTGGAGTGACTAGGAAGCATGTCTGATTCTGCCACCAGACTGAGCTCAAGGGCACAGTGACAAGCACGTAAGACTCATGCAGTGGGTCCTCAGTCAGTATGCAGTGATAGAAATGAAGAGAGGAATTAAGGAAGGTAAATCTGCCGAGGTCATGGGAATATCTGGCAATACTAAGAGAGGAACCCAGATCTGTTTTCAAAACTTGTGCCTTTATAGGGCTTCCCCTCAAAAAATCCATATTGATGTTTATCAGTCATTCACACTTTAGTCTAAGTAAGTGGCACAGCTGAAATCTGCATAGAGACCCAGTTTTTTGGTGTGTCAGAGGGAGTTGACAGAAATAGTCCCTGTGTAAAATAAGCTGCAGCATCACTTTCCCATTTTTCCCCCTTTTATAGGCAAGCTTTCCTGAGGAATCCTATAGCAAGGCTATGACCGAGGTGGTTTCTAAAGAGTCTTCCTCAAGAGAGACAAGAGCCCACTGCTCTCCTGTCTTCTTTTGACTGGCCTACCCATCATCCTCCTAAGGGAAGGGCAACTTGGGCTCCTTTCTCTTCCCTGGAATCTTCTCATCATGCTCAAATAAAGCCAAACTCCTAGGCCTGGCACTTGTGGCCCTCCCTAACCCAGGTTCTGACACCTATCTCCTTCTAGATTCTGTCCCTTGCGATTCTATGCTCCAACCACATTTATTACAGCCAGAACAGCAGGGTACAGGTCCAAACAGGGTAGTAACAGGGATCCTGAGAAGCTGATTGAGCTCAGTCACCATCCAACAACAACTTTGGCACTTCCTGAGGGCTCTCCACATAGAGACACCAACCCAGAGTCTGATGTCCCCATATTGGAATCCAACAGTGTGACTATGGTGGATCCCCATCCCCCAGGCTTGCCACCTAAAGCCTGCACTCTGAGTCATGCGTTCTAGTCTGGCTCCGAGTCCCCAGCTGCACCAAGCTCCAGTTGCCCAAAGGCAACCTACTCGGTAATGTCCCTTTTAGGGCTGCCTTCTTCTCAGTCTCACTTCCTACTCCCCTACCAGGGTTCCCTGGAATCACATCCCAAATATACTAGGTGCATTTGAATTTAGTTTCAAGGTTTGCTACTAGGGAACTCAAGCTAAGAGAGTGAACCTGGCAATTTATTTAGCTTCTCTGTGCTTCAGTTTTTCATCTGTAAAACCAGGATAAAATAATAACCTGTAAATAGCAGACTTACAGGTGAATGCTATGAGAGTTAATCACGTTTATTAAGTAACAATAGATGCCAGTTAGAGTGTTGGCAGATAATACCTACACTATCTATCCTGGTGGCTCTCAGCTTCGGCTTGTGTTGACATCACCTGGAGAGGGTCCACATGCACACACTGCAGGCCCCTATCCCAGAGTCCCTGATTTGTTAAGTCTGCAAGAACCTGAGAACTTGCATCGGTAATAAGTTCCCAGGTAATGTTGGTGCTGCTAGCCTGGGACCCCACCCTGAGAGCCATTGCTCTGTCATATCACACTGAACCCTCATAATAACTCTGGGGTTATGGGTGTCTCTCCATTCATTTGAGAGGAACCTAGGGAAACTAAGTGGCATGTGCAAGGTCACCCAGCAAGGCAGTGGCTGAGCAGCACTCAAGGTGAGGTCTTTCTAAACCCACAGCCGAACGCTAAGTGACCTGCTTGCACATCTTGGCCTTGAGCCAGGTAGAATTCTAGCTGGTGAGTGAGCAAAACTCCAATGCACTTCACCTCACAGGCCCTTCCTATCTCCTGCAGAGGAGAAGGGAAGAGACAATCTGTGATGGCCATGGCCCTGCAGGGCCAGAGAGAATGGGGACACCAAACTCATGACCCTGAGCAGGGCACATGGGAGCAGCTCCCAAATGTGCAGCTTGAATACCTACCTCGGCTGCGGGTAACTGGCCTGGGGGGCACCTCAAGGACCATGGGTGGGCCCGGGGAGTCAGTCATGAAGTGGTGAAACCAGCGGCGCCGCAGCTGGCGCAGCTCTGAGTTGCGGCTCCGGAGCCAGCGAGGGCCAGGCCTGGTCTGGGCCATGGGTTTCTGTAGCATGTCCACGCCAAGCAGCAGCTCTGGGCTGACGCGGGGGTCGTGCAGGGCTCTGCTGTCCAGCAAGCCCACACCCAGCGCCACAGCAGCCACTGGCAAGGTCTGCAGGGGGCCAGATGCCCGGGGGCCCTGGGGGAGGGCCACTCGGGCCCGCTGCAGCAGCAGTAGGCTGCCGGTCATCAAGTAGGCAGCCGTGAGGAAGAACAGCAGGAATTGCGTTCTGCGGAGAAACTTCTGGAGTCGGAAGAAAGGTTTGGCCATGCCCCTGGGCAGCAGGGCTCCCAGGTGGAGCCCGGGAATGGCTCCTAGCGCCCGGGTGGGAGGAAGGCCGGAGCCTCTAGAGCCATCATCCCTGCATTCTGAGTCTTGGCACCTGCCTATGTTCTCCTGTGGTCACTGCTCCTGCTGTTTCCAGCAGTGCTCAGGTGGCAGCATCACTCATCTCCAGTAGCCACTGCGCCCTGCAGTGGCAGCTTCTGGTCAGATGTCATAGGCTTCTCCATCCCTGGGCTTTATTGACCCTCATCTCTTGCCTCAGAAATCTGAAAAGGTGGAGAAAGAGCACTTAAATTTAATGGGGAGGGGCGTCCACCACCCCTATCCAGGATTTCCCTCAACCCCATGATTGATTTACTAAAGGGGCCATCTATGTTGTGGTAGGACTGGACAAATCCCAGCTCTGCCATGGGCTGGCTGTAACACATGGGCAGAGTGCTTAACCTCATTGAGCCTCGGCTTCCTAATCTGTAAAATGGGGATAACAGCTGCCTTTGAGGAGCAGTGCCCAATGATGACAGTAACAGCAACAAGAAGAGGAGAGAGAAGCAGCCCTGTACTTACCACCTGCCAGGCTCTCAGTTAAACACTTTATATATTTTGTCATTTAACTTTCACACCAACCAATGAAGCAAAGACCATAATATCCCCTTCTTACAGAGGAAGAAACTGTGGCTACAGGAGCCAAATAAATTTCAAGTCGTACAGTTGGTAAAAAGAAGAGCCAAGGTTTTCAACAGTCTGTATTTGGCACCTGTACTCTCAGCTACTCCTGGCCCAGCTGTAGTGAGACACCTCTCCTTCTAAGTGCACCTAGCCCAGGCAGGAGTACACAGCAGGTGCTCGATACATGCCGGCAATCTGCTAACTCCCAGGGATACACTGGGATAGGGAGCCACATTCTAGAAGGAGCTTCTGCAGAGGGTGGTCTCCAGCTTTCACACAGGAGGGGCATGAGAAAGGGAGGTGTTAACATAGTCTTCCCAGGCCTCCTGAACTCAAGGCCAAAGGCAGAAGAGTGCCCGGGCTGTGTAGCTGCAAGCCGAGGCTGCTGCAGAGGAGGCGGAAGGCACCCTAAGCAGCCTTCCCCAGGCCCTTCCACGCCCCAGGGCTCAGCTTTCCCTCTGGGCCTGGGTTCCCAATGGCGGCGCCTGTGAAGTGCACGATTAGGGGGTTGGCAGAGGGCTCTGCAGCTGCCATGAGCTGGGCTGCTGTGTGAGAGAAGACTCAAGCACAAGGGCAGGCTTGTCCCAGAAGAAAAAGACCCCTAGAAGCGTGACTAAGCCACTGCCCATAACTAACTTGGCCTGGGACCCTGGCCAGGCCTGTGCAGACACTCAATGGCTGCTCTGTGTGTTGGGGACAGACAGCTGGTGTGAGCAGAAAGACAATGTTTGGGCTCAGGGGTCTGGCATGGCAGGTCCCTGGGTGGGGGTCAGAAGCTCAAGACAAAAACCAGCACGACCCTCTCTGATTAAATGTTGAGGGCTGCCAGGTTCTGAGCTCTCTAGGGAGGACAGAGATCTAGAAATACAGGTCAGCTGGTCATTTAGGCTGTGGTGGGGGTGGTAGGCTCAGTAATCAGCAAATGGAGGTGGAATTAAACTCTGAGCCGGAAAGCCATTTCAGACAGGGCTCCAGAGGTTTTATTTATTAAGCTTCTGTGTCGGACAGGCCCACCCCAGCCCCAGCCTTCTCAGATTTGTAAAACCACAGAGAAAAATCACAAGAAATCCTGACTGATCTCTCTGCCTCCAGCTTCAGACCCTCCACTTCATTTTCCACAAGGCAGCCAGGGAGATCCTCCTAACACACATATCTGATCATGGTGCTCCCCTTCTTAAAACCCCTTTCAATAGCTCCCCATGGATATTGCGATAAAATCCAAACTCCTTACCTTGACATACAAGGCCCCTTTGAGATACAGCCTCTCCTGCCTCATCTCTCACTAGGCTTCAATTTCCCCATCTCTCTCCCTCCCTACCTCCCTCTCTCTCTCTCTCATACACACACACACACACACACACACACACACAAACATACACACACACATTCACTCCATGGTCCTGCAGAGTTACCACAGTGCATCTGCCTCAGTGCCTTTGCACATGCTACCTTTTATGCCTTTTCCTTCCTTTTCACTTACTGAATCCCTATGTATCCTATGTATCCTCCCAGAATCCTCCCTTGTTTTTTGTACCCTTTTATTAATCTGAAATTTAAAACAATACAAATTAAATTAAATTAAAATTAAAAAACCAAGAGTACAGATAAACTGATAGGCAAATCCTGATTATCAGAAACCTGCTCCCGGGGGTCAGGGAAGTGAAATCTTAAATTGTACCTCCCCAGAACTGTGGATGAAGCTTGAACTGTGGAAGAGATGGAGAAAATTGCATAGGCACAGGTCCCAGGCAATCAAAGGATGCAGCTTAACAGAGTTGAGGGATTCAGACTCAACGGAAGTCAACAGGAGTGCCTGGGCTATAAAAGCCTTTTGTGTGGTAATTCTATGAAAAGGGGTTTCCAGGTCTGTTCAAAGAGGGGTTCTAGTTACAAGGTTGGGGGTTTACTCGTGACAAAGCCTATAAAACTAAAATAAGAGTGGAGAGCGTGGCCCTCTTGCTGTAGGAAGTAAGTTTCTAATGAGATTGGGCAGAAAGGTGGGCAATGGCTCAGCAGTTCGGAATTTGGAAGGCAGGATGTGGTGTGAATTCCACGTACATGTTACACAGAGATCTGGATATGGATACGTGATACAAGTAGGAGTGTGGAAGGGAGTTATCAGGGCTAATTAGGATTCAACCCATGTCACTGATTACCCAAGGTCCTCCCTCTTTTTGCAGAAAGGTTTCCCTTGATCTGGAGAGGCAGGTGCTAGGTGCTGACACAGCAGCCTGAGCGCCACCACTTGGGTCTCAAATGAAGCAGGCTGCCACTCCCAACTTTTAAAATCACAGATTCCCAACCCAGGACACTTGCTACTGGTGGGCTGGGGGGCATGGGACGTGCCCCAAAGCATCAGGAACTTGTCCCCTGCCCTAGACTTCCACGATACTTTACCACCATCACACTTGCCAGTCGTCCCTTACTTTTAGCCACGCTCACATCTCCTCAAGGCTGGGAGCCCTTCTAGGGCATGGATGCACCTGATTCATCTCCATGCCCCTAGATCCCAACACACAGTTAAACAGGGCAGTGACACTAAATGTTTGTTGAGTAACTAAAACTGCAAGAGGCCTGGGGTGGGCTAGGAAACTTGGGGCACCTGCACAATGGCTCACAGCTATGCCCACAGCACCCTAAAGCCAGCAGGCCCTCTATTATAGCAAAGCTACCTTGAGCAAAGCATTTCTCAGAGCAGGGCCTCAGGCTCCTTGTCTGTTAAATGGGGGTAAATGGACATCATGGCATCCCCTTGGGGTAGATGAGAACTTCTTACCTGCAGACTGTGGCATGCATTGGTTATGAATGTGACACAAGCAAGGAAAAGCTGGAGGATAGGCCTGAAGCAGCTGTGCCCCTGGTGCAATCAGTCTCAAGGAGCGCCCCCTCCCCTGTAGCCCTCCCTTCCCCGGGGTGTGCCTAGGATCGCACACTTGCTCAAAGCTAATCCTCACACTAAGCCTGCTGTGAGCGACTACCTTATTTTTCAGTGCCACCATTTATTAAGCACTTGAGGTGTTAATAGGTTAGACTAGGTTGTGCACTTTATCTGCACCAACTCATTTACTCCCCACAACCCGCTGAGCGGATGCCATGCTTACCCCATTTGAGAGTGGAGCTGGGGCAAGCCCACTGCCCAGAGTCAGAGTCACCTGCTCCCAGAGCCCACCATGTGTCCACTAAGCTTCCTGCCTCTCCCCACTCCAGCTCAGGCTTCGCACAGGGAAGATTTATTCTTGAAAGGAGTTTAGTGTGCCTCCGTCACCTTTCTGAAGTCATGCCAAGCCGAAGATCTTGAGCCAAACCTCCCAGACACTTGCCTCCTGGAGCGGCTGGGAGGCAGCCTTCCTTCTGCCCCTCCCTCCCCTTCACTGAAAGTCTGGAGGGCTTCCCCCAAGGTACGCTTCTCCCAGGCACCTCCGTCCCAGAACCCTGCAAAGTACCTCAGCTCAGCCAGAGGCCGGTGGGCTCTATCCTGCCCAAGGCTTAGTTTTCTTGGGAGAGGGCCCAGGGCTGAACAAAGGTACATACCTGCTAACTTGCCCAGTGGCCTTCTAGGCCCTGGGGTCACACTAGAGAAGGGCAGGGACTGAGAAGAGACTCTGAATTTTCCCTTGGAAAGGAGAGGAGAATAGAACAAAAGTGTTCGGGGTGGAGGCAGGAGCCCAGAGCGGGTGGGGACTCAGACAATCTGAGCCTTTGTCTGTTACTTTGTTGCCATCTGGACCCCAGAAAGCTGCAGCTGCTGAGCTAAAGGAGGGGTGGGTAGGGCTGGTCAGATGGTCACCTCTTGGCCAGACTGGGGGGTCCAGAGGCCAAAGGGTGGCAGTGGGTAGGGGCTGGGACTTAGGGCTGGAGGACAGAGCCCAGAGCTGCCCCAGGCCTGACCACAGGCCACTTGGACTCAGTCATGAAAGTGTACTTCCCTATCACTTCCCAGCCAAAGAGGACAGGCAGTGGCAGGTGAGGACAGAATGACTCCAGAGCACCCCCATACGGATGTCAGCCAATGTAAACACCACAACAAAGGCTGTGAATCTGTTAGGATTCAGAGCAGTGTGCTCTTAGCAGAGCAAGAGCCCTAAAGACGAAAGACTAGAGCCTGGCATGTTATTCTCCAGACAGGGAGATGGGTACCTGTGTCTCCGAGACACAGAGCATAACCCTGGCTTCAGTGACTGGCAGCCAGAAGATTTCAGCCTCGGAACCTTGGCTTACCACATGAAGGGGCCTCCAGTTGGGTACAGTTTCTGGAGTGCCCTCCCGACTTTCCCTACAGCTCTACCCTCGCCTTTACCCTGCTGAGGCTCAGCACCTGGCATCCAGACCCGATCCACTCCCCTAGACACCGTCCTCTTCCAGCAGCCTGAGAAAGTGTTCTTTCTAAAATGAATACAAAGAACTGATAACACCACAGCATGCAATGTCTCCCCAGGGCTTAGATGACCAAGACCCTAGCTCCTTAGTCCAGCATTCAATGTCCCTTCTTGGCAAAGTCCCCTAAACCCTGCTTCTTACTATTTCTTCCAGAGCCCTGTGTCCCATCAGAGCATCCCCTGGCCAGCGTGAGATGCTACACACACTCTCATGCATAATTTTCCACCAATTAGGGCCACGTGTGCCTCATCTTATGGCTCAGAAATGCTTCAAACCATCAAGGCTTAGCTCCAAGGCCACTTCTTCCATGAAGCCAGCCTGATCCCTAGAACAGAGTGGCTCCCCTGTGCTAGACAGCGAGGCTGGATGCTGCAGTGAACTGTGCCTGGGTGGTGCGTTGTCTTGAGTCAGGGCTGCCTGCTGACATGCCTACGTCTCCCTGCAACAGTCACTATCTCTGCCCACTTCTAAGTGGGCACAGGGCAACCTTCAAGAAATAAATGGCTATTGGACACCCTCCACGACTCAGGGTCATGCTCTCCTCACTCCTAAGTCCCACAGCTCTGGGGCTTAGAGGCTGAGAGAGAGGACAAGGGACCTACTGCATGCAAACTTTCTGGGCCCTTGGCAGGGACCAAGGGCTGAGGAATAGGACTGGGGTGTGTTCTCTGCCTTTGATAAAGAAGGTCTCTTGATATTTGGAACTTTATAACTTAAGAGGAAAAGTTAAAAAAATTTCTAAAAGGTATAAAACATATTAATAAGGTAGGGTCAAAACTTCATTCAATTCAAGAGGAAACTCTTCAGTAAAGCCACTGCTAAGGTTCACATAAGCAATTTTTAATTGCCACATTAGAGGTTTCAAGGTACTTTCACAGATTATCAACCGCACTGAATGAATGATCAGATGAACCAATGAATGAGTGATCTTCCCATAAACTTGTGAGGTCAAAAAGCATTACCACCCCCATTATACAGATGCAGAATTTCAGACACAGAGAGGGCCAATTAACTTGAACAAAAACAGCTATTGCTAGACTGAACTCTGATTTCAAATTGCGTGTCATCTTCTGTATCACATGGCCTTCACTTGTTCAAAGCCAGAGACAGAGATCTTTTCAAGCACCATTCTAGGGGGTGGGGTTGCAAAGAAAGACAGGACACCACCATGGAAGGGGAGGGCTGCATTTTCTCCTTTCAGTTGGATAATCTGGAGTTCAGCCTCTCTGTCTAGTGCCAGGGAGCAACTCTGTTCCAGGGATCAGGGTGGCTTCGTGGAACAGGTGGCCTTGGAGTTGAGCACTGATAGCCTGAAGCATTTTGGAGCCAAGAGATGGCTTGCAGGCCCCTCTGAGTATGATTGAAAGCCAATCACAACTTTTTCCAGCTTATCTCTAGGCTGCCTCTTTTATAGAACTCTATTTTGTTCATCTGTTCACCTGTTTCTTGTCTTGGTCCTATCTCAGAGTCTGGCAGATAAACAAGTGTTCAAACCCCAGAGTGACTTGGACACAGCTAGACAAGTGAGTACAGTACCTAACAAAAGTCAGACCTGACTGTCCCTAGCTTGAAACTTGCTTGTGGGACAGGACACTCAAGCTACAGAAGAGGACCTGAGATGCCCTGTGCATTCCTGTCCTCAGAACACTCACAGCTCTCCCATGCCAAGGGAGCCTCCTCTGGGAGGGAGCTCAAATCCCCATAGGCTTCCAGTAGCAAAGGAAGGGAAGTAAGAGTGGACAGCAGGGGACTTAACATCTACCAGAAGGTACACTGTATTACAAAATTAATCCAGCCCGTTCTTCTATCCACTTCTCATATCCTCACAAGGAGGCAGCATGTATGTAGAGTTCCTCCCTAACCATGTTCTCCAAAGTGGCACACTGCCATTAATTTTTCAGACCTAGGTCAATGAAGTTATTATCCAAGCCACAGTGAAGAGAGATTAAAGGAAGCAGTGTGAAGGCAAGGCCATAAGGCCCAGGGAGAAGGCATGGTAGGCCACGTTGACTCACTCATTCCCTCAATGAGCAAGGTGAGCCTCCAGCCCAGCTTGGTCCCAGGTGTTAGGACCCAGCCCTGCCTCTGCTGGTATTATGATTATCACTTGCATCTTAAGGATAAAGACCTTGAAGGTCTAAACACTGAGCTTCCCCAGAGCTCCTGGTCTTGACCTCACTGTGCGTCTAGAGGGAGAGTCAGGGAACTCATCCCACCAAGGCTGACTGGGATCTGAGCCAGATGGGAGTACAAGCCAGAAGCATCTATATAGAGAAATGTACCTTTTTCGAGAGGCCCTGCTCAGATACCATTCTAACAGGGCCTGGAAATTCTGGATTCAGAGGCTCTGAGCTGCCTCCACAGGAACCATCTCTGCGACTCACTCCCCAGTGCTCCAGCTGCACTGACCAGCCTAGAGGCTCAAGCCTTAGCAGCAGACCACCTGGTGGCCCAGAATATTCACTTCTGCCTGGTCAGGGAGACAGACGGAGGGACAGGAGTCCAGCATTCTGCCTGATCCAGCTTCTCTTCACTTCCAACCAGATATCTACAAGCCACAGGTCATCACCATATAGGGCTCCTATACCCACTGAAGAGAGAGATCTGCTCACTCCCAAAGAAGGTTGCAGAAATGGTCCTCCTGCTGAGGCCTGGAGGATGCAGCTGCAGGTGAAGGCCAGAGGACTTCTGGCGGGGAAGATGAGCTGCCCACTCAGCTCACCAGCCCAGCTGCCCACCGAGAATCCTCCAGCCACTGTGCCCAGGAGAGTTCCCTCTCCTCATGGACACCTGGGCTCCAGCAGCCCACCTGCAAGAGGCATCTTCTCCGAGGAGAGTCTGAGGGCCAAGTTAAGTGTTTGTGGGAACATGCTAATAAACCTCCTTCTCCCATAGCTGAGGACACCTCCCTTAGGACCCCTCCCAGCACCTGCAGCATCAAGTAGGGGGTCCTGCAGACAGAGCAGGGCAAGGCAGCTTTCTGCCTCCTCTAAGTTTTCCACTCCTGCTAGTGCTCACTTCCTACACCTTGCTGTGAGACAACCCAGGCAATTCAAAGGAAAAGAAAGGACCCCACTCCTGATCCTAACCAGGGCATCCCAAAATAGGTTAACGCAGGTGCCGCCACAACCTGAAGCAACAAGAGGGATGATGGCATCTCATGTTAGAAAGTATAGTGGAGTCTGTCCGTCTTGGGAGCAGCCAGGGAAAGGGTGAGGGTGGGCAGTAGCTGCATCTGAGCACAGAGCTGTGGGGCTGGAACCTCTGTATCCCCCTTCGTACTACTCAGCAGGAGGGGCAGAGATGCTCCTTCCCAAGCCACCCCTGCAAGGGTGAGCTAAAACCTGGCTTGCACCGATGCTCAAGAAAACGACACAGCCAGGGACGCTTCTCAGTATGAAAGAAACACGCAATTAGAAGATTCCAGTCTTGAGTGTCCGTCCACACCTGGCAAGATGCGAAACTCTACTCGGGGTAATTTTCTGGACAAAATACATCCCTTTCGCTTTTGCTTCTGCCTCTGCCTCTGTTCAAGTTCACCAAGAGCCTGGAGGAAACCCTCCGCTGACCGGAAGCCTAGCTTGGTAGCGGAACGAGAGGGAGCTGCTTCTGGGTAAACGTCTCCGCCTCGGAGGGAGGCTGTGCGCACCCCAAATCCTGCCCCTCGCCCCCTCTCAGGGCCCCGACCGCGGCATCCTCTCAAGAGACGGACGGTCTCTCAGCACTCCCGGAGGAGGACGCGGCTTCCGCAACTGCCTTGCGCACCCCCGCCCCATCCCGCCAGTGCCGAGGCGCTCACCGCACCCGCACACGCTCACACTCCCGGTCCCCGGCGGAGTGGCCGCAGCCCCCCTCACTAGGCGCCCTCCGCTAGCCCGCCCGAAGCCTGAGCAGGTGCAGCCCCGCCGCACGCCCAGAAGCGTCTACACAAACTTGTTCGCCCGCGGCGGGGGGAAACCTTGCTCGCAGTCCGCGCGGGGGTCCCGGCTGGGACACCCGGGAGACACCACTCACCCCGTGATCGCCGCTGGCTGGGTTGCCCGCGCCACCGGCCACACGTGCGCCTCCCCGGGACGCCGAGCCCGCAGCCCCGCAGTGCCCCGAGCCCCGGCGCCCCAGGCGCCCGCACTCCCCCGGCCACCCGCGGCGAGCGGACAGACGCTCCCGGGAACAGGGCGCCGCCGCCGGGCTTATCGGGCTGAGGACGAGCGTGCTGAGCCGCGGCGGCGGAACGCGCGGGTGCGGAGCTGGCGGCGGGCGGCGGGCGGCGGGCGTGGGGTGGCTGGCGGCGGGGAGCGGGCGGCGAGCGGTCGAGCGGGCAACCGGCTCTGCACATGCTCACTCGCTCGGCCCGGGTACAACGGCCGGCCGCCGCCGGGTCCTAAAGGCGCCTGCGCGCGCCGCCGGCCGCCCAGGGGAGGGGTCGCGGCTTCGCGGGCGGGGGCCCACACCCTGCCCCGGCCCGGGAGACACGCGAGCCGGGCAGGCCACGCGCCACTGTCACGCAAAGACTCTGCCACCCATTCTGGTATGCACACACACAGCCACTGGGAGCCTCGCTGTCTGTCGTACACCTCTTACGCGCACCATGGCGCACCGCCCCCCCCCGCCGACACGGACACACTGGGCACTGCCACACCGAAGAGCCCGCTGCCACGCTCACTCCGATGCAGACACAGAGTGACAGACACACATTGCCTGATACAGATACACACTGAATTTCACAGACACACTAACATACGCACTGGGCTCTGCCCCACTCACCCAGTAACAAACTGGGCTATTGTGACAGGTGCACACACACACACAGCCACTCTGTAGCACTCGGATACAAATACACAGACACACACGGGATCACTGTCCCACGTAGATCTGGATACTGACGATCACACCTTGAGGCAGGAACACACTTGGAAGCAAGCACGTGCTGGAACACGCACATTCACACTATCTGAGACAGTCCTACTCAGACAAATGCACTGACAGCATCGCCCATGCTTGCAGACTCAGGGCTGTGCTACCAGCTTTGGGCACATCTCCACACCGGCTCACAGTGACAGCCCCACGCCTTGATATAGTCGCGCATAGAAGGCATGCCCCACACCAGAGTCCACTAGCAGATACATTCTATGGAGAAGTATACTTTGCACTGACCCACACACTCTCTCTCTCTCTCTCTCTCTCACACACACACACACTGAGGTGGACATTCGCTGAGCAGTCACAGTTCTATACACAACCCCCTTGTTTAAATAAAGGCTGATTCCAAACCTACGGATTTCCCCCTCTGAGGAGCCCTACCCCTGCTCCTCAGAAGCTCCCAAGTCACAGCATATGCCCTGGCCTGCCAGGTGCGTCAGTGGGGCCCTGTTCTCACCGAGAGCTGGCTGCTAAGATGCTCCTGGAGGCCGAGGACAGCAGAGGCGGCAGGAGCAGGTGGCAGTGTCTCTAACCCGGTCTTCCTGAAAGGCAGTTTATGCCTCCAACTCCCACTAGGGGCAGAGCTGGTTGGTCAGGCTCGGAGGAGCTGCCTTTCAACAGGTGAGAGTGGCAGGAAAAGAATTTGCATGGGGATCAAGCTGGTCTGGGCTTTAGGTAGGTCCCTTAAGTGGGGCCCAGAGTCCCCGGGGGAGGGACTTGCTGAAGTTTGCACAGCCTGTCAGAGCACATGCAGAATTAGAATAGCGTCCAGACACAAGAATGACGGTTTAGCACACTGGAGCCCTGGAGGGGCCGGGAGAGTAAGAGGCAGACTCCATGCTGCCCCAGCCTTCCAGCCTTCCAGAAAAGCCCCCTCCATGTACATATCCTTTCCAGAATGTGAATATTTGTATTATTTTCAACAGTAGTAGTCTACTGTGTAGTTTTATAATGCTTTTTGGTTTTCAAAGCCTTCTCTAGGACTGGCTACATAATTCCAAGGGTCCCAAATAAAATTGTGGGCCCCTTGTTCAAAACTTATCAAGAATTTCAAGAGATGAGGGAAGGACATTAGACTAAGTGTACGGCCCTTCTGAGCATAGAATCCTGTTCTCATGTTCATGAAGCCAGCCTTGGCCGTCTTATACGGATTGTTGAAACTCATGGCCAGTCTGTGGGTGCCTTCATGTGCCTGTCTGACAGACAATACCCAAAGGAGGACAATCTCCAAGGCTCACAGTCAGCATATCCCAGGGGAAGTCCAGCTCAGCTCCTCCAGGGGGCAGGCACTGCCCTGCAGTTGCCACTCAGGAGCACTGGCCACCTAGAGCAGCAGCCCCTTGGGACAGAGAACTCAAGCTGAGGAGTTGAGGTGGCTGCCACCAGGGAAGGAGAGGTGCCCCAAGGAAAGAGAAGAAAAGACTGCTGGGTATCTGTGCCATCTACATCCATCCAATGCCACGGTGCACCTGCTCTGCAACCCCCCACCCCCCCAGGGGAGCACCACATGGCCTCTGTGTGGGAAGACACCTGCTGAGTCTAGGGAGAGAGGTTGAGAAAGAAGGTGCATGAAGGACCCCAGGAAATATTTAAGAAGGACTTGAGAAATACATCTTGGATGTCAAAATTGTCAGGAGTATTTCAGCATGGGGTAAAGCCCTCCTCTCTAGCAGTGATGACACATAAGAGGATATGAGGCAGCTCCCCAGACGGGGCCTAATGCACCAACAGTGCAGCTCCCTGCCCCACAGCTCTTCTCTCCACATGGCCAGGACCATTCACTAGTTATTTGTACAACATCCCTGTGCATATCCCAAAAGCAATTGTTCCCACAATGGTGCTGGCATATGCCCAGTTACTGCTGAGTAATGTACTTCCCCCTGCCTCTCTAGCAGGTCTGGGACTAAGAATCAGACCAGTCTGATCTCACTTTAATCCCATCTCTGTGTGTTTGGCTCTTGACTCCATCTGCTCCTCTCTTTGCAGACCTCAATTATTGGATCCAAAGTATTTACATTACCTCCTAACTTCATGCCATCTGCTGGCTTATCCTTTCCTTTCCCTCCCTCTTTCCCTCCCTCCTTCCCTTCCTGCCATCCTTTCATTTATTCACTGAGCAAGGCACCCATTGTGTGTTAGATTTTGTGTTGAACACTGCAGACTCTTTGATAAAAAAAATCAGTCCTCTCAAGGGGCTTCCAGTGTGAAGAACTGGGCAAGAAAACAGACCCAGAGTGAAAACTTACTACACAGGAACAACTTTGCTATATCAATCAGGATGCTTGCAGCCTCAAGTAAGACGCACCAGAGTAAAAGGGGTGTCAACAAAAGGGCTTATGATCCCAGACAGCAATTAGCCTGGGGATGGGCAGATCCAAGATTAGATAATTCAGTAACTCTAAGATGTCAGGGTCTGAGGTGACCTCTCTGCCACTCCCTGATCTTCCCATTCCTGACTGAAAGATGGCTATTGCAGCAATTCAGCTATTTCTGAATTCCCCCAAATGACAATGCCCAGTGAGTTTCCCTTTTAACTGGGGAAGAAAAACTTTCCCAGATCCTCTTCCTTCCAGGTCCCTTTGGCTAGAACTGGACTCCATACATATCACTAAGCCAATACCTGGCTAAGGGGAATGAGTTTGGCTAATTATGATTCATTCTCTGGGGAAAGGCTAGTCTTCTCTGAGTACATTACTGCTTAATCAAAATTGTTCTTCTGATAGCAAAGACCAAGCAGCACGATGGCTGTTGGGAAGGCAACTAGCTGTGTGTGCCATATAGATACGTGGTGCATTGAAAACCAAATGGCTCACAGCACCACTTTGGAGGAATTCAGGGATGTCTTCATGCAGAAGATGGCAGGTAAACTGGCTCCTGGGGGAGAAGTAGACATCATCTCAGTCACTAAGTGCAGGCAGGAGCCATTCCAGACAAGGATGGAGGAGGCATCCTTTGTAAAGGCAAGGAAATATGAAATACACAGTGTGTTGCCAAGATTACCACTAACTTAGTACAGCTGGTACAGTGTCAGGAGTGGTTAGAGAAAGGCCGGAAGGAGACCGGCCACTGATCCCTCATTCACATCATTGACACCAGGGGACAAGGCAGGGCGAGGGACTAAGCCTGAGCCAAGACCATAAGGACCTCCCTTCACAGAGTGATCCCCTGGTCATCTTTACCCTTTGGGAAAAGTCTCCACAAGTTACAAATGGTCAAATCCCACATGGTTGTATTGACAAAAGCAGCCCAAATAGTCAGGAAAGGGATGACAAACCCAGGCGGGACTTGAAGGAACAGGAGTGCAAACTCCGTATCTCTCTCTTACCTTGAGCAAAGTCACACTCTCTCTCTGAGCCTCAACATCTCCATCTGCAAATTAGAGAAAATGCACCCATTATTGTAAGCATTGAATGAAACACCTGTCAAGTGCATAAATGAGGGATTGCCACATAGTAAGTGCTTAACACATTCTAGTAAACGTTACATGAAGGGCTTTTCCCCAGGGCTTTGCTAAAATCTGGAAATGCCACACGTGCAATGTTGGTCTGACCCACCGGGCTTGTGGTGCTTTCTCTTCCCCCAAATGCCACCTCCCCAGAGAGTCTGCCCTGACATCCCAGCCAACACACGTCTGCCTTGATGTCCAGTTCCCAGTTTTAAAACTCATTGGCCCATCTGCTCCTTGTGTATCTACCAGTTTTTTTTTCTGCCTTCTCCTCTCCAAACCTCACAGCCCTCAGAATAATTTAAGCCCTGACATAGCCAGGGAACTTTCTGTCTCATTCGGAACTATGTCCTTAGTGCCAAGCTTAATTCTGGGCACATAGACATGCTCACTAAATATTTATTAAATAAATAATTGGTTTTGTAAAATGCAATGTGTCTAGCATGACATATTTTTTATGAACCCAAGCAGGTTCCCAATGGTTGTCCATGTTTCTTCCCAAGAATTTAAGAGACTGCTCCCTCTTGCTCTGCTCACAGACTGTTCTTGCTGTATCTAGTTTGTGGGATTCTGGCCCACTGGGGAGCCCCAGAAGGACAGTGTGGATGGCTAATTTCACTGCATCCCCCTATCAGGGGCCTGGGGTGGGATGAGGAATCAGGTACCCCATCAACACCCATCTGAGCATTCTCTTCCTTTACCCATGCAGTGCTTGGCTGCCACTCCCCCCAAACCCTGGCCCACAGAGTGACACAGGAGCGACCGTCCCAGAGCAGCCAGTGAAGGTTGCCTTTCCCTCCTCTGGAGCATTGCATCATCTGAGGAAGCATCACTCAGAGACTGAGAAAACCTTTGGCAACATCCCAAAAGGAGAGAGGCAGGGTTTTTTTGGGTTTTTTTTCTCTCTCTTTTTCTTTGCATTTTATTTTTTGCATAGTGCTATGAACTATTTCCTGGCCACTCTGTGCAGTCAGACCTGACGCTGGGTTCAGTACTTTGCTGTGCTGTGTATTTGCTTGCTTTCTCCTGTGAGTGCTGCAGCGACTTAAATATGCCTCTGTAAAGATGCCAGTGACACAGATGGTAATTGTACCCCCTGCTGAGCTGTGCCTGCAGACGTGGGGGCTAGGAGGTGGAAGGCAGGGAATCTGTACCTGTCTGGGAAGAGAGAAGCCTCCCCAGGCACTGGTCTGGTCTGGGAGAAGCTGGACTTCCTAGGCATTGGCATAGGTGCCCAGAAAGTTTCAGAATTTCAGAGGTGGCAGAGAGAGCACAGTAAGAAAGCCTGAGTTCTTTTTCTGGCCAGACCTAAAACTCACCTCTCTGAGTTTGCCCCTCTGTAAAATGGGCAAGTTTTCTAGTTGCTATGGAAGGCCTTTCTTTAAGGCAGTCAGGGGATTCAAGTGTGCTTTGAGACCAGTTCTGCTTTTTGGAGTGGGAAAATTACATGATTTCCCCCAAGATGTAGTTTTTCATCAGCAAAGTGGGGTTAGTGTTTCATTTCTGGTGCATAGTTCTTGGCACAGCTCTAGCCAGCTCTGGTGTGGGGTCCGACATGGCAGGTGCTATTATAAAAGTTGTTGGATTTGGGTTATAATTGCCTGAGCCCATCCAACTCTCTTTACAGAAGCAGCAACTGGGATAGAGTAAAGGCCCACCGGGTATAGAAATCTGTGGGACCAGATGCAAGAGCCTGTGGGATCTGATGTCTAAGGGTGCTGGGGTGGCAAGGAAGTCCTGGCACAAGGAGATGGCCAAAGTGGCCCTTGATTTCCTCCTCCTGCCTAGCTGGTGTGAACCACTGGGCAGATACATGTACTTAGCAGAGGAAACATCCCATCTTTGTCCTGTTTTTATGAATTTCTCTGTAAGTCACTCATCAAAGGCCTTAAACTTGCAAGTAGTCTTCTACATTAAGCTACTGGAACACCTCACACTTACAACAGCATTGATAAGAGATGGGTCCACTTTAGCAAGCTTCTTATTGTGGAATAATCTTACATTTATAGACATGTTGGAAACAGCAGAGTTCTCATGTATCCCTCACTATTTTTCCCCATTGTTAGCATCTCAGATTATTATGGTCCTTTCATCAAAATGAAGGCAAGGACTGATATTGGCACACTACTATTAACTAAACTTCAGACTTTATTTGGATGTCAGTTTTCTCATTAATGTCCTCTTTCTGTTCCCAGATCTGATCCCAAGTACCACATTGCATTGGCTCATCATGTCTTCCCAGCCTCTGTGGATTTGCGATTTCTCATTCCTGCCTTGCTTTTTGTATCCTTGACAGTCTTGACTGGTTCTAGGCAGGTAGAGCACCCAGTGGGCTCATTCCAAACAATCAGACATCACAAACTAGAGGACTTTTTGAAGCTGGTGGTGTCACATGACCACTGATGCTGTCTTGGGGCTTGAGGCTTATTAACCAAGCTGGAGTCAGGGAGAGCTGGTCAGTGCCCAGGGGAAAGGCAGAAAGACGGAGAGGCTGCCATGGAAGAAACTCTCTAACAGAATTGGGGCTGGCAGATGGTTGCTGGCTGAAATGAAATTCTGAAGAAAATGTGATGTCGGGTTCCCAATGCACAGTTGACAAATTCCCAGTGGCACACCTGGTCTGCAGGGTCTGCTCATTCATTCTGTGCCCCTCCTCAATCCCAGAGGAATGGAAGCACAGTAAAGGTCACCAGAGAGGAAGAGCTGCTCCTCCCTGGCCTCCACCTCCAGCCCTGCCGCTTCACCTCACGTGGACACATTCATCCACTTAAGCATCTAGCCACCTGCCCCCCTTACCTCAGCCTCACAGAAAACAGCACACTGATATCATTGGATACAAAAAAAAAAAAATGCTTCATGGAATCCTTTCCCCAGTCCTTTGTTTAGAAATATTTTAAAGAGAGAGAATTTTGAGTGAGTCCTTTCCAATCCTTTTCCCTGCCCTCTCCTTTTTAGAAAGTTTAGAAAGTTTAGAAAAAGGACTTAGAACTAAAAGTCATCTGTGGCACCTGAAAGTCATCTGTATCGCTCTTCTCTGTGCCATCTTGGAACCATGAGCTGACACGTCAACCCTCTATGGAAGAAGACTACAAAGAAAGAAGTAGCCCAGGTCTTCTGTGGCACCTGGAGCTGCTGTACCCAGGAGGAGCCTTACCTCTGGACAGATGCCAGAGAAATAAGGTCTGTTTGTGTAGGGAGAAAAATATGCTCATTTAAGTGCTTTTATGTGGTCCTTTCCCTCCAAGGTGGGAGCCCATAATAGCCATCCTAGAATCAGTGAATTCCTAACAAATTTCTGCCGACGAAGAGAGTGCAACACTTAGAAAATCAGGCTTCTGTATTTTGAGTCTTTTACCTTCTGAGGGGATGGGTGTGAAAACCAGTGGATAAATGAGAAATGGGTGATGGGGCTGGGGTATGCAGATGGGCTTAGAGGAGATGGGCAGAGACAGGTGAGTGGAAAGGCATGCATATGTAGATTCTATGCTCAATGAGAGCAGGGAGCTTGTTTGTCTTCTTGTTCACTGCCATTGCCCCCAGCACCCAGGAGAGGGTCTGGCATATAGCAAAGTCTCAACAAATATTTGTTGATTCTATTAATGCCTATTTAGGTTGATAGCTGAGTAGGTAGATGTGTGGATGGTAGGTGGTTGGGGAGGTAAATGTAGAGTGGATGAGACATGGATGGGTAGTCATACTGATTTCCTAATGCTGCATAAGAAATTACCACAAACTTACTGGCTTAAACAATATGCACTTATTGCTTTACAGTCTCTGTATCTTCATAGTCTCTGTACATTGGAGTTCTGGATGTTCTGTTCAGGTTCTCATCAGGCTGCAATGAAGTTGTCTAAGGGCTGTGTTCTCATCTGAAAGCTCAACTGGCAACGAATCATCTTCCAAGTTCTTCCGAATTTTTGCAGCATTCATTTCCTTACATCGGTATGTCTAATAGCCCTGTTTTCTTACCACCTGTTGGCTGCCTTCAGTTCTTAAGTTCATAGAGGTCACTCACAGTTCCATATAGCATGATGGTTTGATTCATCAAGGTTGCAAGAGAATCTCTCACTCCAATAGGCTAAGACAGAATCTTCAATGTAAGACAGAATCTTACACAACATAAAATCCTACCAGCATATTTGTCCTATTCCATTAGTAAAAACCAAGCCACAGGCTCCACCTACCCTCAGAGAGGATGGGGATTCCACTAGAATGGGCTCACTGGGGGCCACTTTAGGCTGTGTGTGAGATGGTGTTAAAGATCCACACCAGGCTCTTGAATAAATGCTTGACCTGTTGTTGCCAGCCCCATGAAACCCACCCTTCCCATGTCCAGAGCAAAAAACTGGTATTCTTCTTGTGCACCTTGGGGCCTATACCACAGGAGTGAGCAGAATATATAGGGAGATCACCAAACTCAAAGGGGTGGCAGGAGGAAGAGCCCCACCCTTCAGCTCACCTATCTGTGCCCTTCAAATAGTACTGAGAATCTGGTCCTTCCAGAATGTCCTGGGCTCCTCAGTTGGATGTCAAAAGTCTGCCCTGAGCACACCCTTCCTGATGCCCACTATCTTCATCCAATTTGATAGGCCTGGCTCTATACTGAATTCTGCCTGGAATATGTTCATACATCAGTGCATCACAGACCAGGTGCCTCCATGCTCCATTCCAATCCCTGCTCCCTGTCTTTCCTACCACCCTCTAACCTGCCTCTGTGAGAAGACTGAACTTCCAAGTCTCTGGTTTTATGGAAAAGGTCTTGAGGTGCCTTCATCCCTCCTGTGTCCTTGCCTCTCTCGAGAAGAATCCTTCCCTCTACTTGAGAGCCTGAACCATTCCTTTCCCTCCCCTGATGGACCTACCATTCATCTCATCTGCCCAGCCATGTCTGTCTCTCTCCTTCCTTTCCCCTGCTCCTCCTTGAGTCCCTACCAAAGGGACCCTTCCCCAGCACATTTGTCTAGGTCACCACCTCACCTCTCCCATCTCCTCAGCATCCAGGCATGCTCAGGCCACCTCCACTAACCTTGTGTTTTCTATCACACTCTGCCTCTGACCCACACCATTTGCCTGAGAGAGTCCCCTGGCCCCAGCTGTCAGCAACACCCTCGTGACTGTCAAGTCCAGGGCTCCTTCTCCATCCCCACCTGGCCTACCCTCTGCTGGCACAGTTCCCTCACCTTGCAGCCCCCAAGGCTCCAATCTCCTGTGTTTCCCCCATCTCCTCTATCTCTCAGGTCTCTTTATCTGACTCATAGACTCCTCTTCTCTCACTTGTATCTTTTTTTTTTTTTTTAATTGTTGGGAGTTTATTGAGGGTACAAGAAACTAGCTTACACTGATTGCATTTGTTAGGTAAAGTCCCTCTTAAGATAGTGTCTTGCCCCCAAAAGGTGTGTCACACACCAAGACCCCACCCCCTCCCTCCTTCCCTCTCTCTGCTCTTCCTTTCCCCCACCCCTCCCTCCTTCTATCTCTTTCTGCTCTCCCTTCCCCTAGCCCCACCATGTCATTAATTGTCCTCATATCAAAATTGAATACATAGGATTCATGCTTCTCCATTCTTGTGATGCTTTACTAAGAATAATTAGTTCCACTTCAGTCCAGGTTAATGCAAAGGCTGTAAAGTCTCCATTTTTTTAATGGCTGAATAGTATTCCATGGTGCACATATACCACAGCTTGTTAATCCATTCCTGGGTTGGTGGGCATTTAGGCTGTTTCCACATCTTGGCGATTGTAAATTGAGCTGCAATAAACAGTCTAGTGCAAGTGTCCTTATGATAAAAGGATTTTTTTTTCTTCTGGGTAGATGTCCGGTAATGGGATTGCAGGACCAAATGGGAGGTCTAGCTTGAGTTCTTTGAGGTTTCTTCATACTTCCTTCCAAAAAGGTTATATTAGTTTGCAGTCCCACCAGCAGTGTAAAAGTGTTCCCTTCTCTCCACATCCACACTAGCATCTACAATTTTGAGATTTTTTGATGTGGGCCATTCTCACTGGGGTTAGATGATATCTCAGGGTGGTTTTGATTTGCATTTCTCTAATAATTAGGGATGATGTGCATTTTTTCATATGTTTGCTAGCTATTCATTTGTCTTCTTTAGAGAAGGTTCTATTTATGTCTCTTGCCCATTAATACATGGAATTGTTGGCTTTTTTCATGTGGATTAATTTGAGTTCTCTATAGATCCTAGTTATCAAGCTTTTGTCTGATTCAAAATATGCAAATATCCTTTTCCATTGTGTAGGTAGTCTATTTGCTTTGGTTGTTGTCTCCTTAGCTGTACAGAAACTTTTCAGTTTCATTAAGTCCCATTTGTTTATTTTTGTTGTTGTTGCAATTGCCACAGCAGTTTTCTTCATGAAGTCTTTTCCCGGGCCAATATCCTCAAGTGCTCTTCCTATGCTTTCTTTGAGGATTTTTATTATTTTATGCCTTCAACTTAGGTCCTTTATCCATCGTGAATCAATTTATGTGAGTGGAGAAAGGTGTGGGTCCAGTTTTAGTCTTTTACATGTGGATATCCACTTCTCCCAGCACCATCTATTGAATAGGGAGTCTTTCCTCCAGTGTATGTTCTTGTTTGGTTTATCAAAGATTAGGTGGTTGTAAGATGTTAGTTTCATTTCCTGGTTTTCCATTCAATTCCAAATATCTATGTCTCTATTTTTGTGCCAGTACCATGCTGTCTTGACCACTATGGCTTTGCAGTACAGCCTAAAATCTGGTATACTGATGCCCCTGGCTTTGTTTTTATTACTAAGAACTAGCTTAGCTATAGTTTTTTTTTTTTTTCTGGTTTCATACAAAATGCAGACTAATTTTTTCCAAGTCTTGAAAGTACGATGTTGGTATTTTAATAGGGATGGCATTGAATTGCTAGATTGCTTTGGGAAGTATAGATATTTTAACAATGTTGATTCTTCCCAGCCATGAGCATGGTATGTTGTTCCATTTGTTATGTATTCTGCTCTTTCCTTTCTTAGAGTTTCATAATTTTCTTTATGGAGGTCCTTCACCTCTTTTGTTAGGTATACTTTTAGGTATTTCATTTTCTTTGAAGCTATAGTGAAGAGAGTTGTGTCCTTATTTAGCCTCTCATTTTGGCTGTTACTGGCGTATACAAAGGCTACTGATTTGTGGACATTGATTTTATATCCTGAGACATTACTGTACTTTTTGATGATTTCCAGGAGTCTTGTGGTTGAGTCTTTGGGGTTCTCTAAGATCATATCATCAGCAAAGAGGGAGAGTTTGACATCCTCTGCTCCCATTTGGATGCCCTTTATTTCCTTGTTTTGTCTAATTGTATTGGCTGGAACTTCCAGCACTATGATGAATAGTAATGGTGACATAGGACAACCTTGTCTGGTTCCAGTTCCTATAGGAAAAGCTTTCAGTTTTACTCCATTCAGTAAAATATTAGCTTTGGGTTTATCATAGATAGCTTTGATCAGTTTCAGAAATATGAAACCTATGCCTATACTCTTCAGCATGCTAATTAGAAAAGGATGCTGGATTTTATCTAATACTTTTTTCTGCATCTATTGAGAGGATCATATGGTTTTTGTTTTTGCTTCTGTTGAAATGGTGAATAATGTTTATGGACTTGCGTATGTTAAACCAGCCTTGCATCCTTGGGATGAAACCAACTTGATCATGATATATGACTTTTTTTTAAAAAAATTAAATCATAGCTATGTACATTAATGCAGTCATGGGGTACAGTGTGCTGGTTTTATATACAATTTGAAATATTTTCACCAAACTGGTTAACATAGCCTTCATGGCATTTTCTTAGTTATTGAGTTAAGACATTTATATTCTGCATTTATAAAGATTCACATGTACCCTTGTAAGATGGACCATAGGTGTGGTCCCACCAAACACCCTCCCACCACCCATCCTCTCCTCTCCCCTCCCACTCCCCCGTCCCCATATTCTTGGGCTATATTTGGGCTATAGCTTTCATATGAAAGCTATAAACTAGTTTCATAGTAGGGCTGAATACATTGGGTACTTTTTCTTCCAGTATTGAGATATTTTGCTAAGAAGAATATGTTCCAACTCCATCTATGTAAACATGAAGGTGGTAAAGTCTCCATCTTTCCTTAAGGCTGCATAATATTCCATGGTATACATATATCAGAATTTATTGATCAATTCGTGGATCTATGGGCACTTGGGCTTCTTCCATGATTTAGCAATTATGAATTGGGCTGCAATAAACATTCTGGTACAAATATCTTTGTTGTAATATGATTTTTGGTCTTCTGGATATATACCTAGTAGAGGAATTGCAGGATCAAATGGCGGGTCTATTTTTTTAGTTCTCTAAGTGTTCTCCATATATAACTTTTTTGATGATAAGCTGTAATCTATTGGCTAGGATTTTGTTGAAAATTTTTGCATCTATATTCATTAGTGAATTTGGTCTGAAGTTCTCCTTTTTAGTTGGGTCTTTCCCAGTTGTAGTATCAGGGTGATGTTTGCTTCATAGAATGTGTTGGGGGAAGATTCCTTTCTCCTCAGGTTTTTGGAATAATTTCTGCAGTACACAATAAACTCTTCTTTGAAGGTTTGATAGAATTCTGGTGTGAAGCCATCCAGACCAGGGCATATTTTTGTTGGAAGATTTTTTATTGTTTCTTTGATCTCAGTGCTTGAAATTGGTCTGTTCAGGAGCTCTACTTCTTCCTGGCTAAGTCTAGGCAAAGGGTGTGATTCCAAATATTGATTCATTTCCTTCACATTGTCAAATTTTGGGGCATAGAGTTTCTGGTAGTATTCAGGGATGATCTCTTGTATCTCGGTGGCATCAGTTGTTATTTCCCCTTTATCATTTCTGATTGAGGTTACTAGAGATTTTACTTTTCTGTTTCTAGTTGGTTTGGCCAAAGTTTATCTATTTTATTTATTTTTTCAAAAAACCAACTCCTTGTTTCATTAATTTTCTGAATGATTTTTTTCGTTTTCAATTTCATTGATCTCTGATTTAATTTTGAATATTTCTTTTCTTCTGCTGGGTTTAGACTTAGATTGTTCTTCTTTTTCCAATTCCAAAAGATGGACTGTGAGTTTGTTAATGCACCCTCTTTCTGTTTTTCGAATGTAGTCATCTGAAGTGATAAATTTTCTTCTCAGAACTGCTTTCGCAGTATCCCACAGGTGTTGGTAGCTTGCGTCTTCATTGTTATTATGCTCAAGGAAGTTAATGATTTCCTCTTTTATTTCTTCCTGCACCCAACTGTCATTCAACGGAAGATTGTTTAATTTCCCTGCCTTTGTGTGGGGTCAAACGTTTTTGTTGGAGTTGAGTTCCACCTTTAGTGCCTTATGGTCTGAGAAAATACATGGTAAAATTTCAATTCTTTTGATTCTGTTTAGATTTGTTTTGTGTCGTAGGATGTGATCAATTTTGGAGAATGTTCTATGGGGTGATCAGAAGAATATATATTCTTTATCTTTGGGATGGAGTATTCTATATGCAGTATTCTATATGTGTCTATCAAGCACAGTTGTTCTAGGATCTCATTTAAGTCCTTTATTTAATTTTTGTTTAGAGGATCTGTCCAGCTCTGTAAGAGCAGTGTTAAAGTCCCCTGTTATTATGGTGTTATAGGATATCGTATTGCTCAGACTGAGTAAGGTCTGTTTCAAGACTCTGGGAGCATTTAAGTCGGGTGCACGAATATTTAGAATTGAAATGTCTTCTTCTTGTATTTTTCCCTTGACTGATATAAAGTGACTGTCTTTGTCTTTTTTGACTTTAGTTGCCTTAAATCCACATTTATCTGAAAATAAGATTGAAACCCCTCTTTTCTTCTGAATTCCGTTTGCCCGAAAAATTGTCTTCCAACCCTTAACTCTGAGTTCTAATTTGTCTTTTGAAGCTAGGTGTGTTTCCCACAGACAGCAAATGGATGGCTTGTTTTTTTTAATCCAGTCAGCCAATCTATGCCTTTTCAGTGGGGGAATTCAAGCCATTAACATTTACTGAGATAATTGGTAAGTGTGGTAGTGTTCTATTCATCTTATTTTGTGAGGGTCCTTTGCTCAGTTTTATCTTTTGCATCATGGTGGAAGTTAGGTCCTGTCCTTTAATTTCTGAGTTTCTTTTTTTTTCTTTTTTTTTTTGAGACAGAGTCTCAAGCTGTCCCCCTGGGTAGAGTGCTGTGACATCATAGCTCACAGCAACCTCCAACTCCTGGGCTCAAGCAAATCTCCTGCCTCAGCCTCCCAAGAAGCTGGGACCACAGGCACCTGCTATTTTTTGGTTGTAGCCGTCATTGTTGTTATGGTGGGCCCCGTCTTGATTCGAAGCTGCCACCTTAGGTGTATGTGGCTGGTGCCTTAGCCACTTGAGCCACAGGTACCGAGCCAATTTCTGAGTTCTTTCTTTGCTGTTGATTCATTGTGATAGTCACTGTGTAGAACAGGTTGAAGTATTTCCTGTAGTGTTGGTCTTGTTGTGGTGAATTTCCTCAATGTTTGCATATCAGTAAATGATTTTATTTCTCTATTTTAAAGCTTAGCTTAGCAGGATATAAAATTCTGGGCTGGAAATTGTTCTGTTTAAGTAGATTAAAGGTAGATGACCATTATCTTCTTGCTTGAAAAGTTTCATTAGAGAAGTCTACAGTCACCCTGATGGATTTGCCCCTGTAGGGCAAATTACTGGCACTTACTCCTGGCAGCTTGAAGAATCTTTTCTTTTTTCTTGACTTTGGACAGGTTCATCATAATGTGTCTTGGAGAAGCTCTGTTAGAGTTGAGGCAACCTGGGGTCTGATATCCCTCTGAAAGGAGTGTGTCAGTATCTTTGGTGATATTTGGGAAATTTTCATTTATAATATTCTCTAGTATGGCTTCCATTCCTCTGGGGCATTCTTCTTCCCCTTCTGGGATACCTATAACTCATATGTTTGAACGCTTCATAAAGTCCCATAATTCTGTCAGTGAACGTTCTGTTTTCTCTCTCTTACTTTCTGCCTCTTTAACTATCTGAGTTATCTCAAGAGCTTTGTCCTCTACCTCTGAGATTCTTTTTTTTTTCTTTTTTCTTTTTTTTATTAAATGACAGCTCTATACACTAATGCAAACAGGGGGTACAGTGTAGTGTTTTCATATACATTTTGAAATACTTTCATCAAGCTGGTTCACATAAATTTCATGTCATTTGCATAGTCATTGTGTCAAAACATTTACATTCTATTTCTAGAAAAGTTCACTTGTACCCTTGATAGACAGAAATATAGGTGATCTTTCTTCCACACAGTCTAATCTGTTGTTGATACTTTCTATTGCATCTTTAAGTTCCCAAATTGACTGCTTCAGTTCCTTCATCTCTGCTATATCCTTTCTATATTCTTCATATTGTTCATCTCTTATTTGATTCTGTTTTTGGATTTCCTTTTGGTTATTCTCCACTTTATCAGCAGTTTCCATCATTTCCTTCATTTTTTTCATCATCTCTACTCCAAATTCCCTTTCTGTCATTTCTAACATTTCTTTATAGGTGGAATCCTTGCAGTAGCTACCTCATGGTCCCTTTTGGGGGGTGTATTTCTCTGGACTGGTTTTTCATGTTGCCAGGATTTTTCTGCTGATTCTTCCTCATGAGTATTTTCTTTTATCTGTTTCCTTGCCCTAATTTTCCTTTCACTTCCTCTTGCTCTTTAAGTTACTGTGCCTCTGGCCTAGGGTTTCAATGAGTCCTTTTGGTACAGGACCAGAAGGATGAGAAGATTGAAGAGCAATAAGGGAAAATGATTTAAAAAAAGAAAGAAAGAAAAAAGAGAAAAAGGAGAGGGGGTGAGTAAAAGGGAATTATGACACAAGGAAGAGAGGCACAGAAAGAGGGAGGCAGGAGCAATATAGGTGAACAGCAGGTTACTTTGACCCAACCTTAAAACCCCCAACCTGTGGGTGCTGGGTTGGGTGGTTCCCCTGAGGTCAGCAGCTCTTTGTCAGCCTGTTTAGATACAGTACCCCACCTCCACTAAGTAGAGAGGAAAGACAAAATTGCTATAAATCTAACCAAAACAAGCAAACAGAAAACTTTATGGGATAAAATTGGGGGGAAAACCAAATAATAGGGGTAAAAACACTAGCAAAAATGAAGTTCTAATTGTTAAAGAAGGCATCAATGGAAAATTATATTTGAACTAGAAAAATGAAGAAATAAAAGAAAGAAAAAAAGAGAAAAATTTAGTGGGTGATGTCTGTGGCTCAAAGGAATAGGGTGCCAGCCCCATAAGCTGGAGGTGGTGGGTTCAAAAAAAAGAAAAAGAAAAATTTAGAGGGAAAATGTTGAAATTATAGCTATATATATATATATATATCTTGCTGAAGATTGTATATATATATAATATAGCTATATATATATATATCTTGCTGAATTATAGC
>NW_003852540.1:494791-505796 GCF_000181295.1 Otolemur garnettii | reverse complement strand
TATATATTGCTATAATATATAATATATATATATATTGCTATATATATATATCTTGCTGAATTATAGCTATATATATATATCTTGCTGAATATTGTCTGGGGAACAGGTGATCTTCTGGGGTATGAGATGTTAATCACCATGCTGATACAGGTATATGAGATGGAGACTGGAGGCCTCTGCTGATTTCTCAAACCCTGCAGGGTGGTGAGCCTAAATCTCTCTTCAGCCCACTTAACAGGCACTTTAAACTGTTAACCTTAGCTAAGCAGGTTTCCCAGGAAAGCACTTTTCACTGGGATCACTTCTGAAGTGGCTGCTGCTTACCCAGTGTGCCCAAACTGGTCTCACTCTATGCCCCTGAGGGCCCAGGCTATAAGGTGTCTCAGTCCCCACCTTTAGGCTGCTCAGTCACTAGATTACTCGTCCAAGGTCCCCAGCCTGATCCTCACTCTGTGACCCTGGGGGCAGAGCTTGCTAGGCAGTTCTCTCACAATAACTCCATGCTCAGCGGTATAGTCCAGGGCCCTAGACAATGCTTAAAGTCCTCCACACTCTCACCCAAGTTCTCCCAAGGTAGTTCAACTGAGTGCCAAGTCCAAAAAAAAAGAAACCAGCTCACAGATAAGGCCTTTCCAGTTTGCAATCTCACTGCTGTACTTACAGCTGCTGGCAGGATTAAACCAAATGAACACATGCAACCACTTGCCAGTTCTCCACTGCTTTTGTCCTCCTCATGGGGTCCAGAAGTCCCTCACTGACTCCCTGTGTCTCCAAAGTGATGTTTTTGGGCAGAACCCACTAGCCAGAGATGCCTGGAGTCTTCTCTCCCCATTCTCACTGTGCCCAGTTGCAAGGAAGCTGTTAGTGGGCAGTCATCTTGCTCCTCCCCTCCCCTCTTGTCTCTTAAACAAAAATGTTTCCAAGAGTTCTGTCCTCAAGCCTCTTCTCTGCCTATTTTCCCCCTCTGCACCCTGCTAGTCCTGTGTTCTGCCCTCTATCTTTAGTCCTAGCTGTCTGCCTAGCATCTCCCATGGATGACCTGCCAGCAGCTGAGAACCACTTGTCCCCTACTGGCCCACCCATCTCCTCTGCAATCTCCTGAGCTTCTCTGCCTTGCCTTCTCTCCCCTGGTTAATGATACCATCATCCAGCCAGGGATAAGTGAGAAACCTGAGTCTCTGCCTCAGGATTGCCCCCTCTCTCACCCTAGCCCATCTCATTGCTGACCCTCATCCACTCCACACCCTGAATCTTGTTTGAAAGGCTCTCATCTGCTCTAACCTAACATGTTCTTGTCTGGACCCACAGCCCCACCCATCTGTGCTGGCACTGGCTGTATGGCAGCATGGTTCTGATCCTGACATGTTGTCCTCACTACCTTTCTTCATCCTCCCACTGCCTGCAAAGTGAGCTCGAATTCTGGAGCCTGGCATCTGGATCCCTTCACTCCTTTGCTTCCCAGATCCGGGCTTTGCCACATTCTTTGTCTTTTCCTCCAGTCAGCCTGTATCAGCCCATCTCTGGAGTTTGCTCACTCTGTTCCCTCTTCCTGGAACACCTTCTCCATCTCCACACTTTCTCTCTCTCTGAGGTTTCCATTTTCCACAACAAATTCTGCCTCCTCCCTAAAGCCTTCCCATATCCCACATCTGAACTTTAACTGCTCCTGTCAACCAGTTCTACTAGCTCTGTGCTTGGGATAAGAGCCAGCACAGAGAGACATGGGTTCAAAGCAAGGAGGAAAGGGCTGTGTGTGTGCATGCATGTGCATGGTGCAGAACTATTTAGATCTTTACTGCCCTAGAAAGAATTTATTTCTGCCATCTTTCCCCAGCTGAGGACAGCAAGGTTGCTGGGTCTACTGTCATGAATTTTACATGCTATTTTGCATAATCTTCCCCACAGTGTGTACTGTGGTAGTCACGTTTTAGTAGATGAGAAAACTGAGGCCCAGAGGAGCTGATCATACAGCTAACAAGTGGGAATGCTGAGCTTGGAGCTCAGGTCTGCCTGGCTTCAGGGGATCTCATCCCCAAGGGTACACAGGGCCCCTGCAGAAGTCTTGGACTGTCACAAAAGTCCTTGTACAGTCGTCTTACAGCTGCCCCCCCCCAACAGTGCTTCTCCTCTATCTCACAGATGAGGAAGGAAATTTCATGGAAAGGGTACTGCTGAGATGTTACTAACAGAGGACATAGCCAGTGTCACTGCCAGAGCCCAGGGGACTGGGGAGGGAGGATGAACTGCTATTCCCTCCAAGGGACCCTCAGGAGAGAGGGAGAGGGAGAGCAAGGGAAAGGAGCTTGGCACCTGGGAGTCTTGGCTCACGGGCAGGAGAAATCCATCATGTAACAGGACAAAAGTAGGAAGGGAGGGCAAAGGTCCTCAGATGAAAATGGTCCCCTCCATATTCTATTTCCTTGTTTCCACCTATGTTTTCCACACACACACCCCCTCCCCGACAGGAATTGAGGGATAAGGGGCTGGGAAGAAACAGAAATGCAGTGGATGAAGAACTCAGCAGTCCCTGGATGTCCAGCAGACCAGGAGGACCGTGCTACTCACAAATCATGTGACTGCATTCCTCCAGCAAGTCCTGTCACCTCTGGGACTTGGTCTAAGCTAGGTGTCCAAATTCCCTGGAAGTTCTTCACTAGCAGGTGGAAGCCATGATGCAGAGAAGGGAGTGGTGTTGCATCCTGACTGTCACCCCCGATCTGCCTTTGCCATGGCCTTTTTGTCATGTATGCCTTTGACGCTCAGAATCTCTGGCTGAGTTTAGGACCAAGAGCTGGGAACGTCTACTCCCCATCAGGGTCCCCAGATGAGGAAGCAGTTTCAGCACCTACCGGCCCTCCTCTCTCTCCCAGCAAGCAAAGCCCTGGGCTGTGGGCCCAGCGCCCCTCCTGGTCCCTCACTCCCGAGGGCTGACAGGGCTCAGGTGCACACCAGGCTCTCTGACTAGCCTCCACCCAGTTCCCACCAAGCTGAGAATAGCAGAGAAATGGGAAGTGACAGCAAGTGCCTGAAGTCACTAAGTCTCTGTCACCTTGATTTCCAGGCAGATGGAGCTGGCTCTGAGAGAATGTGGCACTTTAGAGATGCCCCTGTCCCTGCAGGATCCACCTGGGACACTGAGGCCTCACCCCCAAGCCTCCCCTCGGCCTCTGGCCCTGCCTCCCCTATCCCCAGGTCAGGCTTAGTTGTTTCCTGGGTCTTGGGTCCCCTGCGTCCAACATAGCCCCTGACCCCAGGGGTGTGTCTCCCACGTACACTCAGAACCAGCTTTTATCCTTCTAGGTCTGCTGCAGCTAACCCTGCAAGCCCCTCTCTCCCCATCTTCAGGACCATCCCCAGAGTAAACAACTCTCTTCATCACTTTCCTAAGAGAACTCTGAAAGTTACCTATTCTAACATCAGACTCCCAAGAATAATTAATCACTCTATCTATATTCAATTTTTTTGTCTCCTTCTAGTTTTACCAACAGATTGAGGGGATTTCCAGCTACCATGACTGTCTTTGAACAGTGCTGCTTTTTGAAATAATTTGGAAAATGCTCTGTTTGCTACATGACAGAATTTGGAAGGAATCGTTCCTGAGGGAAAAAATTTGAGAAAAATCATTTCTCTCATATGCAAGCACTTATAGTATCCAATGTGCAGTTCTGGCCTTATGACCCTTCAAGGCCCTGGAAGATCAAGTATGAACTCCTTAACCAGTCCCTTCCCACCCCAGCCCCTTCCCGACCCAGCCACTCTCACTGTCCAGGTTTTGCCAGCCTTGCCCAAGACTTGACTGTCAGTCCCTGGATTCAGTTCTCTGCCTCAGGCATCCCCAATCCTATCACAGATACACATATGCACACACATGCACACGTGCACACGTGTGTAATCATGAACATGCGTGTACATATATATATAGGCACTATATACATGCACACATACAGAATACATGTATATATACTATGGCACATCCACCAGGACATGCAGGCACACACACACATACGTAGATGCATCCAAATGCACATGTATACACGCATGTACATGTGTGCATGGAGATGTGCGTGTACCCACACATACACATGAATGCTTTTGTGTGTGTGATTGTGTTCATCCTGGCACTGACACTTTGTACTTGCCAGAGTGTCTTTGGGTTCTTTGGTACTGATCTTCTCAGCTTGAGTGGCCCTCGGGGAGCCAATAGTCCCCATGCCTGGTGAGGGACCAGTCAGGAGTCTCCAGCCCTGCCCTGCTGTAGAACTATGGACAGGGCCCTGTCACTCTCTGAGGCTCCGTCTCCCATGGGACAATGGGTGTGGTCTGGCAAGCATGGGTCCTGATGTCTCTTGGCCCACATGGCCCAGGAGGGGGCAGGCCTTACGCCACTAGTCAGGGAGACGGGAGACCACTCTATAATTCCCTGATGCAGCCGGCACAGTCTCCTAGCCCAGCTTATTTACGATGCTTTTAGCTCCAAGTGGACTCATTTCCAAACTCCTCTGTAAGACATAAATTATCCTAAAGGGCTGATTTGTATCACTGTGGTTGGACAATGCCTAACCAGAAAGCACTCCTGCCTTTCAACAATTTCAAGCCAGGGAGAGCTATGGATTTTTTTTCACCCTAATTGAGCACTTCAAAAACAGGGGTTGAAAACCTTCAATAGGTTTCATTTTTAGGGAAAGCAATTTTGACTTATTAGGCACTGTTGGCTTCAGAAATATGCTCACTAATGACTTCTATTTAAATATTTTCCTCCAGCTGAGACTTATTTTTTTAAATATTGTGTTAATGGATTCAATATCCCCTAAATGAATATTTCCCACTGCAGCCTCTGAACTCTCCTGGCCACATCCTCTCACGTGCTCAAGAGGCCCCAAGAAGGCTGTGTCACCCCTGTCGGCACCACCTGCAGGAGTGATGACTATGGCTCACCCACCCCTCTGTTTTGTGTTTCCAGTAATGTGTCATATGCAAGCACAGTCTCAGACCGGATCACTGGTTTCTCAAAACCTTTCACTAGCTTCCCAGCCCTGACAGGCTTACATTCACCTTGCCAAGAAGGCCCATCCTGCTCTTATCTGAAACCACATAACCCACCACACTCTCTCTTACACCCCAGGCAGGAAGCCAGTGGCAGTTGAATGCCCAAGCTCAGGACTGTCTTCCTAGGTGTGGAACTCGCACAGGCTCACAGGGCCCGGCATCTGCAAAGGCCCTCATCTGGTTTAATGCCCTGCTGTTGCCGTCTTGAAATTCTTGATAATTCTCACTTTGCACTGGGCCCTGCAAATTACATGTAGCTGATCACCCCCAGGGTTGCTGTGCTGCCCAGCTCCTCTCTACCTTTCCTAGTCTGCACTGTTTTCTTTACACAAAGTGTCAGCCCCCACCCACTCCCACCTGCTCCTTCTGTGTGAGGCAAGCCGTGCGGAGGGAGGAAAGCGGCAAGGCGGAAAAATGATGGACCAGAGTGTAACTCTCACAACGACTCTCAGCGCCACCATTTCCAGGCTACATAACTTTTTCTTTCTTTCTTTCTTTTTTTTTTTTTTTTTGCAGTTTTTGGCTGGGGCTGGGTTTGAACCTGCCACCTCCAGCCTATGGGGCTGGCACTCTACTCCTTGAGCCCTAGGTGCCAC
Organism: Otolemur garnettii; assembly: GCF_000181295.1. Taxonomy (NCBI): domain Eukaryota; kingdom Metazoa; phylum Chordata; class Mammalia; order Primates; family Galagidae; genus Otolemur; species Otolemur garnettii. The sequence continues at coordinate 500,154 of NW_003852540.1, read as the reverse complement.
CCTAGGCTACATAGCTTTAGGCAAGTGACGACTTAGTCTCTCCAAGCCTTAGTCTTCCCATCTGAAAGATGGGATCACATGGTTCCTACTTCCTAGGTCATTGCAAAGAAGAATTTACACTGAGCACTTAGAATAGTGTCTGGCACAGGGTAACTGGTTAATGCCATTGTCTTATTACTGTTCCTTCTTGACTGTGATTGACTCTGGATCTTTTTATGAAACCTTTTCTCACTGGCCTGCCCTCTTTACCTGAAGTTAGAGGTCCCCTGGTTTGTGTTCCTGCAGCCTCCTCTCCCTGTCTATATCAAAGTTGTTCCAGTGTATCACACAACTGCCTATCATAATAGTTTACAAACACTTTTGTTTGCAAGTATCAGGAGCTCACTGAAGCTAGCTTTGGCAAAAAGAGGATCTTGTTATAAGAATAGGGGTGTCTCATAAAAACCCACGGGCAAAAACATTGCTGGGCTTCCATAAACTTGGAAAGCCTCTGGAAATATAGCAAGTGCTCAAATTTCCCCCCTTAATTCTGCTTTTTATGTGCACATTGGCCTCATCACCATCCATCCCCCCTCTCTGCAGACAAGCTTCCTCCTTAACTCAACCACGAGACTCAACAGTGTTACCCCGCAGCCTTCTAACTGGACCTTATGGTTGTAGCCACTGGGAAGTTGGACAGTTCCCAACTCAGTGCTGCAGAATGAGGCCTGATTGGCCCCTCCAGGCTCCCATGCCCATCAGCTGAGTCCAAGCTATGGGATGAACTCATTCTCCAGACTGGCTCAGTCCCTCGGAACTTGTCTACCGAATAAGTCCGTCTTTCCCTAAAAGGCCATAAAGGATTCTACAGCACACACACTTCTCATCTTTGCCTGTACCTGTACCTAACCCAGTCCCTGGAACATAAATTGTTGTTGAACAAAGGCAAAGGGGCTTGCTTTTCCAACCTGGAACAGCTGCCATCACATCTCTGTCCCCTGCAGGAATCCAGGGAAGGAGCCTGTCCTGGAACCACAAACGCCTCTGAGGCGGTGGCTCATCTGAGGAGAGCCTGGGGACCTCTAAGCCCACACAGTCAGGCAGGCTCTTGCCTGGCTCCTCACCCAGCATCCAGAGCAACCCCTGCTCGCCTTTCCTGCTCATACCCAGAACAGAGCAGGGCTCAGTCTTCCTGAATATGCAGTGTACAGCCTCAGGATTTAAGTTGATTTCTGCAGGAAGGAACCCGCTCACTCAACAGAATCTACACTCTCAGAAATTATTAAAGGAGCAGAATTAAATTAACTGGGGTCAGAGGTCAAGGAAAGCTGGAAACGAGGCAATCCCAGCAGAACCTTAGCTAATTGCCGCAGCCGAACATGCTGGAGGAGCAGAAACACTCCTGAATTATTTACCTGGGGCCTGCGACCAAAGCAAATAAGAATCTGTTCCACAGCTGGTGGCCCCATGAGCTCAGGGCATGGTGGGAGCCTCAGTGCCTAAGGTGTTTCTAGGCCTTTCCTGCCCCTCCCTACCTCCTTTTCCGACAGGGATGGAAAGGAAAGAGAAGTATGGGCCTGGCCAGGTTCTTCAGCCCGGGTAAACCCAATGTGCTGACTGTTGAATTTATGGCGTTCACAAAGGGCTGCATGAGTCGGTGGGCTTCATCTAGGAGCCCAGCATGATGCCCACCTTCTTGGGTTCCCATCTTGCAGAAGGTGTGAGAAAATAATTGCCTTCTCCCCTTTCCAGGTTTCCATGCTGAAGGTATTTCCAAAGTTCTCCTCTGGTCTCTTGTTTGTTCCTTCACCCTCTCAGGATTGAGCGGCACAGGAAGGGAGCATGGTACTACTCCACCCCTGCAGAGGAAAGGCCTGCCCAGGTCTGGGTGGCAGAACTAAGTCAGTCCTTCCGTGGGGCTTGGCGCAGTAGTGAAAGAAGATCTGTAGTCCTCCATATTTATTTTTTGTTTGTTCAATTTGTTCTAACCCCAAGTGGGGAATAGAGGTGCTGTTTGTTATCAGGGCTGTTCAGAGGGCTTGATTTTTGCTACACAAATCAGAAACTACAGTCACCAACCAAAGTTAACATACCAGTTGGCCTGAGGCACAACTTTCCTCCCCACATCAGAACTGCTAAAAGTCAAACACACTACTATAAAAAAAAAAAATCCTACCCAGCCTAGTCCAGCTTCTAGAAACCACCAAGGTCAAATGCCTGCCAGGGTCCCAGCCACAGGCTCATGCTGCTCTCAAGACCATTCCACATACAGATTCAGCTCCCTGAATTCCAGTTTTGTTTTTTATTCTCAAATGCACTAAATAGTAAGTGTCTCTGAGGAAGTCCCTAGTAAATGGTATCTTGCTGCCTCTTCCAGGTTTTAAACAAGTTGTGAAATAAAGAGTAGAGATAAAGCCTAGAAACCAGGTGGAAAATGTGGCATTAGAACTATCAGACACGTGACTTGCTAGCACTAAATTCCCCACCCGGCGGAGGTGTCCGTGCAAACACAGACAGCACCAGGCTGCAGCAGGCTTCCCACGTGGAAGGTTCTGCCCGAGTGAGACATATGTCTTACAGGAGTAGACGAGAACTTTTGCCCTTTGAAGTCAGACTTGACTCTAAGTAGGAGGATAAAGCAGCCCGTGCACAGTTATTCTTTCCAAATTTACTCATCAGAGAAGTCAGTGCAGGAAAAGGCACGGAAAGGCCATGTGATGTGTGCCCAGGAAAAATCCTTCCCCCTGGGAACCAGCAGCTAGAAAAAGGTGTTCCCGTCTCACAGTCAAAAGCTCTGTTCATCCAGTCACCTAGAGGAGAAACTAGGGCACCATTTTCTCCTCTTCTCTGTCTACCTCACATGCATAAACAGTCACCAATTCCTGTTGCTTCCAAATTTACTTTCTAAATAAACTTTAAATTCACCCATTTCTTCCAGCCACCACTAGCCAACACACTGGTCCAAGTCATCTGTCTCCTCAGCAATGGCAGTACCTTCCTACCTTGTCCCTTTGTTTCTGTTCTTCTTTCTTCCCAGCCCATTCTTCTCTTATCAGAGAATTAAGGTCTGGGCTTTCAGCTCCCCTCTTTCCCTCATTCCTCATTCTGTGCTTCAGTTCTGCTGACCACCTCTCTGTGTCACCAGCATATCCCACCTGTCATGCCCCAGGGCCTTTGCACGTGTAGTTTGCTTTGCTGGTTTGTTTTCTTTTTCTTTTTCACCTGGGTAAATTTTAATAATCTTTTAAGGCACAAGATGTGGTTAGAAAAATATACAACATTCATGGATGGGAAGTTGTAGCATCAAAAAGATGCCCAGATCCAGTCAAAATTCCAAAGTGCTAAAATTTTAGTAGCCTTTTCCAAAATGATTCAAAAGTCATATGTAGGAGCAAAGGACCTAGAATCGCTATGATAATTCTGATACAAAGGAGCTAAGAGGAGTGACTTATCCTACCAAATACCAAGACTAATTTTGATACCAGGGTAATTCAATCAGGTATGGAACTGTCTCAAGAATAAACAGATCAACTAATGGTGTCCAGAAAGAGACTCATACACAGATAGACAACAGACTTTCATATTAAGACAATAGAACAGTGAAGCATTTTTGTTTTGCTTTGTTTCTTCTTTTTAAATAAATAGTGCGATTTCAAGTGGATATCCATATAGGAAGAAACACATCCTGATGCCTATGCTTCACACCAGACTCAAGAAGGAAAGTTACAGCTGGAAGAAGATATAATACACACAAGGATTAGCACCAATAACATGTAAACAGCTACAACTGAGATTCACCATAATCAAATGATTGATAATTAATTATAAAATTGGGTCACACATGGAGTAAAGATGAAAGTGTAGTATGAGCTCTATTAGGCTGGTCAGGCTGCCATAATAGAATACCAGAAACTGGATAGCTCAATGGAAATTTATTTTCTCACACTCCTGGATGGTAGAAGTCCAAGATCAAGGTGGCAGCAGGGTTGGCTTCTGGAGGGCTGTTCTTCTGGCTTGCAGTTGGCTGCCATTTTGCTGTGTTCTTTCGTGGATGATTCTCTGCGCTAGAACTCCTGGAGTCTCTTTCTCTTACTATAAGAACACTCATTCTGTTGGATCATGGCCCTTCCCTTATGACCTCATTTACCCTTAATTATCTCCTTAAAGGCCCCATTTCCAAATACAGTCACATTGGAGATTAATGATTCAACACATGCTTTGGAGGGGCGGGGGTCACAATTCAATCTATAACATAAACCAAGGATTGTGCTTAATCCAATTTTGTGCACCCAAAGTTAAAAAATGAAGTAAAAAGACCATATTATGCCCAAAATATTTGAAAATAGGAACTAAGCAGATGCTCACACACAAATGTTCATAGCAGTATTATTCACGATAGCCCAAAGGTGAATATAAACTAAGTATTCATCAATGGATGAGTGGATAAACAAAATGCAGTATATCTATACCATGGAGTATTACTCAGACATAAAAAGGAATTAAACTCTGATACATGCTACAACATGGATGAACTTTGACAATATTATGTTTTGTGAATGAAGCAGTCACAAAAGGACAAATTTTGTATTGTTTCACTTCCGTGAAATGTCAACAGTGGGCAAATTTATAGAAGTGGAAAGAAGATTAGAGGTTGCCAAGAATTAGGGGAAGAGGGAAAGGGAGTTATAATTTAATGGACATAGTTTCTCTCTGGGATGATGAAAAAGTTCTGGGAATAGATAGTGGTGATGGCTATGCAACATTGTGAATGGGATTAATGTCACTGAACTCTATGCTTAAAAATGATTAAAATGGAAATTTCTGTGTTACATATATTTTCCCAGAGTACTAAAATCCATTTAAAAGATGAGGGCTGGTCTTGCTGTAGCCTTTCATGGCACCTGCACATCTTCACAGCTTTGGTAGTTCCATTGTCTGACTTCATGCCTGGCTTACGCATATTAGATGCTCAATAAATTAATCAATAATCATTACATGGTTGAATTAATAAACAGGAATTACATCAGTCTTCTGCTGCATCTACTTCTTGCAGGGTGATTGACACAAATATTTCTTGATTCAACGGATTAATATAGCAATGCATGAACGAATCAACAAAGGGCAGGGGTCTGGTCTACTGTCGGGTTCATCACTGTGACCTTTGTTCCTAGCAGAGTGCCTGATACTCAGTAACGACTCAGCGAATGAACATGTGAATGAATGAATGAGTGAATAAGTGAAAAGGTGCAGAATGAGGGAAGTCAGAGTCTTTTCTACCCAAATGTGGTCAGAGATAACCTGGGAGTTAAGAGCAGATCCACATGTTAAGGATATCTGAGTTATCTCAAAGAGATAACCTGGGAGTTAAGAGCAGATCCACATGT
>NW_003852540.1:478315-494465 GCF_000181295.1 Otolemur garnettii | reverse complement strand
TGGGTTATCTCAAAGAGATAACCTGGGAGTTAAGAGCAGATCCACATGTTAAGGATATCTGGGTTATCTCAAAGAGATAACCTGGGAGTTAAGAGGGTCCACATGTTAAGAGCAAATACAGAGGAAGTAAGAATTAGATTTCTCTAAATGTTGAAGCAACTGGAAAAGATGTGACACTCTGTCTTTACATGTGTCTTTAAACATCTGCCAGGCTGTCATCGGAAGGAGGAGATAGACATATTCTGGGGGTCCCCAAGGAATTAGTGGAGGAAGCTTTAGTAAGGCAGATTTGGGCACAAATTTTAAAATGAAAACCTGCACACTTCGTGCACCAACCATGTATTAACACACATTCAGTTATATTTCACATCTCTCTGAAGCAGGCATGATTTCCCCACACTTTATACCTGAAAGATGAGCTTGCTGAGAGTCATAATTGCAAGAGGGCAAGCCAAGACGTAAATTCAGGACCAGGTGACTCCATTGCCTACAGTTTAGAGCTGACCAAAAAAGGTGTAGGCGGCCTCGAAAGGTAGTGGGTTCCCCATCACTGGAGCTAATTGAGTAGAGGCTTGGCTGGTCACTTAGTTAACGTAAGAGAGAACACATGACGTAGCTGAAGTGAGAGACTGAACTGGGATCTCTCTTGTTCTCCGGCTGTGGGTTCACCCACTCTTGCATTGAGTGCCCTCAAGCATCATAATGGATTTTGAAACAATGGCTTTGGTCTAGTGAGCTTACTTTAAACTACCTGTCCTCTAAGCCATACCTATAGGTCTTAGAGACACACTTGACTTTAAGTGGAAGGATGTCAAATAGATTTTATTTTGTGTTTTAATTTGATTCTATCGGTAGATCCTGCTTTAAAAATTACCTAAAGCTTTGTTTAGCCCCCATGGGAGATGGTGCTTTGATTGATTAGTGATGTCTTTCATGGATGCAGGGATAGTAGCAGGCAAGCATTGCTACATATTTGCCATCTTTGCTCCAGGACTTGCATTGTAACTCTGGAGAGTCCCATTAGAAAATAGTGGTAAAGCCACATTCATCTAAGAAAATACCGAAGAGCATCTTCTTAGAGCCAGAAGAGGGATTAATTTTCAACATGGAGATTTGCAGCAGTCCAGATTCTAATTCCTAAACATCACTCAACTTGCCTTTTTTGTGGGCTTGTCCACTAATTAGAAGGCTCTGCAAGCACTTCAGAGCTGAGCAGTTCCCTGGCCATTCTAGCCCAGTGCCTATCCTGCCAGATCCCCAATCCATCCCCTCCCAGTCTCCCCAGAGCATAAGACTGGGTTTTGATCAAGCAAATTGAAATGTATGCTTCCTGCTGTGGAGTAAATAGCCATCCTCCCCACCACATCTTTGTCCCTGAAGCCAATTAGAGGCATGGCTGCCTTCCCAAGCAGGATGGGAGAGCATCTCTGGCTCTTCCCTTCCTTGATTGTTTGGACAATTCTAGAGACCCACATCCAAGCTTGTCTAGGCCTCCGGAAAATCTGGGAGCCTTCCTTGGGCAAGTGACCTAAGGAAGTTTCTTCCCCAGCCTTTCCTATTCAGTGTGCACACACTCCCACAGGTGCCTCAGTGGTTAAGAGTGTAGGGTTTGGAGCCTGACAGACTTCAGTTCAAATCTCAATTCTACAATATCCTCGCTACATTACTCTGGGTAAGTCATTTAACCTGTCTGAGATTTACTTTCCTCATTTTTCAAATGGGAAGAATATTATAAAACACACAATGCTTTGTTCATTTCACTGTCACTTATTCCTTACATGCAACTCTCCCGTGCCACTGCCGCAGTTGATATTCAAGCCTTGTCTGCTCTTCCCTGTCTAAGAATTGTACCTGGTTAGGCAGAATTTATTATTATTTTTAAAGCCAGAGCAGCTGCTATTTTGATTTGTCAATGTCTTCTCCGCATTTGGGGGGACATTGAGTCATCTTGGAGCAGACTTTTTCTTTCTTGGGAAGAACCCCTTGGGAACAGAATGGTCCTGGAGGGGGTCTGGGGGAGACAAGGAACTCACTCTATTAGAAGAAAGAAACAAAGCGAACTTCTCTGAGATTTGACCAGGGCCTCACCTCCCAGTATTCCAGAGCCGGTGACTAGAAAGGAAGTCAGCAAAGTGGAAGCCCTCTTGGGAAGAAAAGCTTTGAGAGCCCAACTTTTTTCCTGCATCTGAAGGTCAGTGACATAGTTTGAGGTGGTCCTGACTCAGATCTGCTGGAAGCCCCAAGAGAACTTACCTGAAGGGAGGGTAGTAACTTGGGCTCAACCTCTGAGCCTGGACCATGCGTGGGTCCTACTGGCCCATAGATGGTCCCTGCCCAAGCCCCTTTTCTCAGAGGATGTGCTCTGGAGAAGATACTGTAGCTGGAGAATGCAAACTCAGGAGATTATCTTCAGGAACAGAAGGAGACTCCTTGAAGCCCGCTGAGAAGGCAGATCTGCTCTGCTCCACTCAGAAGCCATTACCCTGCCACATGGAGCTATTTAAGATTAAAATTAAATTAATTAAAATGAAATAAACTTGAAACTTTAGTTCCTCCATTACAACGAACCACATTTCAAGGACTCAATTGCCACATGTGGTTAGTGGTTACATTAGACAGCGCAGGATGAGAGAACATTTCCATTGCTACCAGAAGTCCTGTTTGGAAAGCACTCATCCAGAACAGGCTTTCTCAGCACCGGCACTGCTGATGGTTTGTGTGTGATCATTCTGTGCCCTGGAGGGCTGGCCTGTGCACTGTGAGATGTTAGCAGCATCACTGGCCTTTACCCACTAGATGCCAGTAGCACTTCAACCTCAGTGTGACAATCAAAACATCTCCAGACATGGCCAAAGGTCCCTTAGTTGGGGGGGAGCAAAATTGTCCCCAGTTGAGAACCACTGAGCTAGACCATACGGACCATCGTGAGCATTGCTCAGGCACGGACAAAAGTACAACTGAGCTGCAGCAGTTTTCTTTGGACCCCAGGATAATAGCAACAGAATGCATGGCTGGCCCCATCTGAGTGAACCAAGCAAGTATCCAGAATTCTTGGATTCTTGGAAGGGTGGGAAAAGGGAGGGAGGGCTGTGAAGATGCCAGAAGGAGCACTTGGTTCCTACAGTCACATCTGCCTTCCTCCAGTGCCCCCTCCAAGGCCTCCCAGCCTCCTGTTTGCTCCCTCACAATTAGCCCTACACACCAGCTGCTAGAGCAAGCGGGTGTTTTTGCAGCTGCTGCCTGTCCTGCTTAGCAGCTGACTCGTCCCAGGGCCCGCAGTCCAGCCCTCCAATGGTCTGAGGGACAGTGAACAGGCCCCTTGTTTAAAAAGCTTGAGGACTCCTGTTCTAGCGCAGTGGTTCTTAACCCACAGGAACTGTATTAAAGGGCTGCAGCATTGGGAAGGTTGAGAACCACTGTACTAGAGTGGTCATTGCAACAGAAATATTCTTGAGTGTTATTTCTCTTTCTAAGTATGCCCAGTGTTTCCCATTGCTCATAAGATAAAATCGAGACACCTTGGTCTAGCACCCAGGCCCTCTGTAGCCTTGTTCTTCTGAACTTTTTCAGGTTCACCAGCAGCTCTTTAATTTCCTGCAAGTCACACTGCTCCCTACCCAGCCACAACCCTTTCATCCTTCTGGGAGTTTGTATATGCCACTCCCTATACCTGGAATTCGCCTTCTTTTTGCTCTTTTCATTAAAATCTCATTTATATTTTCTATTTTAGGGGACACCCCCTAAGACCACACATATGCTCACTGACTCACTAGAAGAACTTGTGGGACTCAGCATATACTTGATCTTATGGCTATAGTTTATTGTAGTTAAAGGATGTCCAATAAGATCTATAAGGGAAAAGACATCAGAGAGACTCTGGAGAACTCCAGGCACAGATGTTATATCCTCTCCTTCCCATGACACACTCAGGGAGGAAGGTACTGGGCATGCTCTTTACTCCAGCAGCAAAAATTGAAGCAACAAGTGTGGTGTGTTCAATGTTTTCCCTGGGGAAGCCTGTTAGAGACTCAAAGCTTTTATTGGGAGTTGGGCACATAAACACTCTTTACCTAGTTAGTAACTACCAAAATTTCAGGCTTCCATAAAGAAAACAAATATTTTACATAATATACATTGTACAAACAGTCTCAGCATGACAAAGTTACTTTATAGGTCAGGGAATGTTTTAAAACCCAAGTTCCTTGACTCCACCCAAGGGCCAACCTTGCAAGTAAACTCTTCTAGAGATAGCAGTGGCTGGGGTGGTGACTGACTCTTGTAATCTTGACACTTTGGGAGGCTGAGGTGGGTGGACTGCTTAAGCTCAAGAGTTCAAGACAAGCCTAAGAGGGAGACCCTATCTCTACTAAAAATAGAAAAATTACCCAGAAATAGAAAAATCAGCCAGATGTGCTGGTGCACACCTATAGTTCCAGGTCCTCAGGAGGCTGAGGCAAGAGGATCACTTAAGCCTAGGAGTTTGAGGTTGCTGTGAGCTATGACTCCATGACACTCTTGCCTGGGACAACAGAGAAAGACTCTGTCTTAAAACAATAAAATAAAATAAATAAAATAAAGATAGCAGCTTTGTACTATGTTAATTCTTTTCTCCACTTTTCTTTTCCAAAATCAAAGGCCACATTCCTTGTGAAGGCTTTTTTGCCTCCACGTTAAAGCTGATTCATGGCCTCTGTGTCTCGTAGTTTTCCATGACTCCCTGTATCACAAGAGGAACCTTGAGGGTTTTGCAATTGTCTGTGTGTTTCCTCCTCCAGACAGTCAGCACCTTGACAGCAGGGGCTGGCATTGTCTTGGTGCTCCCAGGACCACTACCCCACAGGCAGATCTGGTGGTCCATCAGACAGGAGAGCAAACAGCAGCCTGAGCCCACATCCCATCGCCCACCCTGCTACCAACCAAGGAGACCATATTTTCCCAGGTGGCCCATTGGCTGAGAACATCGGGAGTAGAGTACAGAAAGCCAAGCTGGGCATTTGGCAAAGCACCTTGCGGATCTGTGTGAGCCAGGTAAGTGAGTGACATCACTAGGCAGAGAATAATGCTCAGCATCACCTTAAGAGAAGGACAGAGATGGGGCAGAGGAGGGACTTCCTTCACAGTTCCAGGTCCCTTTAGTTGTAAAACTGGGTTCGTATTTTGAACCTAGCATGGAATTCCAGATTCCGAGAGATCCAGTGAGTGTCTCATCCTCCTTGAGCCTCCGCTGCCTCATCTGTAACACGGGCGTAAAACCTCCTTCATGAAGCTTTTGTGAGGGGAACCTGAAATGAGTCAGATGATCACCTGGCACAGTGCCCACACAGGAGGTGGTTGTGACTGCCACCATCACCGAATGACATTTTGGAAAGTGGGGCTTGAGCAATGAGCAGAGGAAGGAAAGCCCTCCCCTGGGTGTCAAGCCCTGTCTGACTGGCCTCACCCTTTGGGCAGTGGCTCCAGCTGCTATAGGAGCTGTTTGGCATGGACCCGATGGCTCAGCACATTCCACAGGCCATTCTGGTCAGTTTGGGTCACCCTGGGAAAACATTTACCATTTCTTGTCAGATGAAACACAGTTCCAGAGACGTTGGGGGGTAACCATGGCAACGGCTTTCTGAGCAGGATTATTGTTACTTTATCAGAAAGTTCTCTTTTCCTCCAGCTTTCGGATGCTCCAAAGTTCACTGAATTTTTAAGCGGGGTTTTATTATATCTTGGAGCTAAATCTTTTTGCAGTAGAAACCCCTCCCCAAATCAGCAATGAAAGCCTCCATGAAAGAGTCTGGAAATTCGTTTTAAGGACAACTTTCACCCCAAGTTATCCACAACCACTGTCTGTTTTACCCCCAGTGAACATAGTCAGGGTGATCAATATCCTCTTGCTGTGAGTGACCAGTTTCCTCTTCTAGGTTCCCTCCAAGCTGCTTCACCCACAGGGGGAGCAGGACCTGTGGGCTCTTCAGGGAGTGGACCTGCCAGCTTCAGTTCTGCAGCTGAGCTTTGTAGCCAGGAGGTTACAGGTGAGACGCTTTGTTGCTGCCCAGCCAGGTCCATCGTCCCACTGCCCAAGAGGATGCCAATATCCAGAGATAGCAGGGTTTATTCCACATAGTGCTAAGCAGAGAGACAGGAGTAATTTCTCAAATCCACCTCCCCAAGAACTGTGGGGACATGGTTTTTAAAGACAGTTTGGTGGGCAGGCAATCCGGGTCCACTAATTGGCCGGTTTCAGAGCTGCACTATCAGTCCTCAGTTATGGGCCACTGTCCGGGTGGGTCAGCGGACCCACTGGAATGCAGTTCCGTGGGTCAGGGAGGTCCAAGACCAGTTGACTAAGTCAGTTCCTTGGTCTGGGTGGGTTAGTCTATCCACTGGAAGGCAGGACCTGAGAGACCTCTCAAAAACTACCCCTAGGTTCTGAACAGGTGATGTTATATCTATGGAGAAAGTTAAGAATCTTTACAACTACCAGCTGTGCCCTCTAGAGTAGCAATTATGGAGAAGCAAACAAGGGGACAGTGACGAACTATTATCAAGCAAATGAGGGGACAGTGGCTGCTCATTATCATTATTTTAGCTCCGTTCTGCACAGAGTTTGGGGGCCTTTCCTTTAGCTCTCACCTTGCATCCCATCATCAGTCTGTACAGGGGTCTGTTTTACCCCGGGGGCCTGTTTTGTCACTGTAAAGGGGCTGAGGACCCTCAGCTACCTGCCCAGCACCTCGTCTTGCATGTAAGCACTCTGTAACCAAATGGACGAGCAGTTTAACTAATTAATTCCTTGCTGTGTCTCTTGCAAGTTTCAAATGAAGAAACGATTATGGGAGTTCATTATAAGCTGCGAAGTGCTCGTAAGTGCACTGGGTGGTTGCAGTCAATAACGAGAAGGCCCCCGGCAGCTTGTCCACCTCTTGGGCAGAATTACACCTGCAAACCCGCCCCCCTCAGGCCCCACTCAGTCACCTGCACACTCCTCAGAGGAAAGCCCATGGTCCTCACCCCACGGCCTCGGGTTCCACACTTTCCTCCTGATGTCCTTCCATTCTCTGGCCTCTCAGGGTTCAGACTGGAAGCTGCTGCAGTCAGGGGAGGGCAAAGAAGGGGAGACAAATGCCAAAGCCAAGAGGTGGGGACTGTGGTCTGTCATTACTATTGGGGGGAAATACAATCCTAAGGGTCTGTCATGATAAACTGTGCCTCAGAAATGGGGCTGTGCTGGCCCTTGACCCCCTCACTCCCCTGCACAGAGGACATTTGTTTCCCAAATGCTTTGTGGTGAACAAGCCCTCAGACAGCTGAGGAGAGGAAAGAGGCGTCCGAGCTCAGACAGAGGTCCAGGCCTGTCCCTGGCACAGAAGCTGGGGCGCCGTGGAGAGCTGCCACATGAAACTCAACAGGCTGTGCACGCAGGGCCGTCTGGCCCTGGGCCGGTTCCAGCACACCACAGAGACAGGCTTCAGTCTGGAGGTGGCATCGAGAGGACAATGGGGGGTGGCTGCACTCCACACAGCTGTTTAGGAGCTTAACCCTTCCTGGAGAAGCAAGGAGCGAGCGCCTGTCCTCAGGCCAGTCTCTTGCACACATACTCCACCCTGCCTGGGCTGGTGACTCCTCAGATGCTGTCCTGCATGCCAGGGGTGCTGGGGTCCCCCTCTGGCTCTCTCCTGCTCTGGAAAGCCCTTGCCATGCTTCCAACTCAGTGGTTGAGGAGCTGCAGAGAGGGGCTGCTGAGGTGAAGGCTGGAGTATACTGGGAAAGGAGATGACCGAAGTGCTCTGGGGACGGCCAGGGAGAGGATGAGGTCACTGGGGATCGATGTCCAGCCAGAAGAGAGCCTGGACCAGTAACCTGAGGGCAGCTGCCTTGGACGGGGCCCCTGCTCTCTGTTGGCTTGGCAAGGGCAGGCTATTTACACGCACACACTTGGTGCCCAGGCCAGGCCCCAAGCTGGCATCCAACCAACACTCGCCGTGACCGTGAGCGACTCTCTGGGGCAGCGCACTTGCCGGAGCAGTGCTGGCGAGGTCGCCTTCTACCCTATTATCCTGCTGGTGTTAGTGTCTAAAATTAGCTGGTCGATTCTGTAAATACTGCTGAAAGGTTAGGCCTCCTACAGGAGGGGAAATCTCAGCACCGGGTGACTTTGACCAAGCAAGAAAGCAGGTTTAACACTTTAAAGCTGTCCCAGAAGGAGCTCGGGTGGACTGAGAGTCTTGCCTTTCTCAACCACCTATGACCATTGCCCCCAATTCTTAGTTATTCTACCCCAAGAACAGTTGTCCCGCCATCAGCCCGGCCCCTGCCTCAGCCCGGGCCACACCATGCTCATCCCGACGACTGTGCTTGCGCTGATGACTGTGCAGCCTCTTTGCTTCCTGTCCTCCCTGGCCATCCATCCTCAAGCCAGCCCCTCCTGAATCTGCCTAAAGGACACATTGTTATGACGGTAATGATGTGAGCATTTAATGAGGAATTAATATACACCAGGCCCAGCACCAAGCACTTTCTATGTATTAATTTGCTGTTATCATCCCTGCTATGGTCTGAATGTGTGTCCCAAAATTCACGTGCTGGACTGAAATCCCCACTACAGCAGTGTCGGGAATGGGGTCTTTTGGGAGGTGTTTGGGTCATGAGGTCTCCACCCTCATGAATGAATTAATGTCACTACAAAAGGCCGGCTGGAACAGGTCTGCTCTCTCGGGCTTTTCCACCTCCTGCCCTCTGAGGACACAGAGAGAAGGCCCATACCTGACACTCACAGCTTGATTTTGGACTTCTCTACCTCCAGAACTATGAGACAATAAATTATGTTCTTTATAAATTACCCAGTCTCAAGTATTCCGTTACAGCAGCAAAAAACAGACTATAACAATGCCCATTTTACAGATGGAGAAACCCAGGCTCAGCGCAGTTGAGGAAATTGTTTAAGGGCTACAATTTTAAAAGTTAAGTTACTAAGCACCCCAGATCTGTTTGACTCCATAGCCCTTATTTCCAGTGTCTGCACCTTACTGAGCTGCCCCCTGCCAGAGATAAGTCAGGTGTGGCTCCTGCAGGGGCTCTGGGTCTGAAAGATAAACCAGCACAGGAAGAGCTTATGGAACCGCAAGGCAGAGCTGTTTACAATGATTCAGTGCTGTCAGAGACAGCACATTTATCTGGCTGAGTGGCTGGAGGAGGACCCACTGCCTTCGGGATTGGGAGGGAGGAGTTGGGAAGGACATTTTATGCAGAGGGAAGAGAAAGATTTTGGTAGACTGGGTGAAACTGAGAGTTATGGCTTGGGAGGAAGAAGAAGGAAGAGTGATGAAGTCGGGACAGCCGGGGTGACCAATACTCATCTTACACTTCATCTGTCCTAAGCTGGCGCTGCCCCCTAGCCAACTCCTGACACGGCCTTTCTTATCTCAGTTCCCAGCAGCTCCATCTTCCAAATGCGCTGACCGTGTATCTTTAGCCTTGACCCCTCTCTTTCTCTCACGTCTCATAGCCGGGCCATCAGCCAATTCACTCAACTCTCCTCTTCAATATAGCCACAATCTGGTCCACCTCTCCCCACCTGCTCTGATGCACACCTGGTCCAAGCTAAGCCACCACCACACCAGTCTTACCCCTGGAATGACTGCAGTGGCCTCTGGACTTGTCCTCACCCCTGCAGTCTGTTTTTCAGTGGCCAGAGTGACCCTTTTTAAAAGTGAGTCAGATTGTGTCCCTGTCCTGCCCCAAACCCTCTGAAGCCTGCCATCCGAGGAAGGCAGGGTGAAAAGCGTGGCACCCTGAGCCTCTGTGTGCTCCTCCTCTCTGGTGTCCCTGGGAACTCTGGCACGTCCTGCCTCTAGTCCTTGCATTTTTTTTTCCCTCTTTGTCTGGGATCCTTGGGACTCACCTTATTTACTTCGGGAGGGTATTCACTCATGTCACCTTCTCCCTGAGGCCTTCTCTGGCCATTCTCTCTAAATTTCTCTCTAAAATTTCAACCTTTCTGCCCTATAATATCTCACACCCCTCTTCCCTGCTTGATTTTTTTTCTTTTTCCCACTATTACTACAATTTAGCGCACTAGATATTTGACTGACTGTGGAGTGTCTGCTTCCACCACTGAAAGATAAATTGCCTGAGAATGGGGATACTTTATTTTATTATTTTGGTACTCGGGGATCATACACAGGGAGATAAAGAAATAAGTTTGTGGCCAAGAATTTTGAGGCCCTTGACATTCCTAAGGGGAGCCACTCTGGGGAGTGGCAAGGCTGGGGAGGTCGGGAGCAGTTGAAGTGGGATGCGTCCGGGAATGGAGAGCCTATGCTGTCCAATGCTTCCTCCTGCCAGACACTGAAGTCACCCAGGATGCAGGTGGAAGTCAGGAAGAGAAAAGGGGGCTTGGGACCACAACCACTTGGGAAGGCTATGGCACTGAGCCTTCCAGAGATGGGGAGTGGGTACCTTGGCAGCAATCTGACATAGAAGCAGAAGGCCGTTGGTCTGGAGGCCACACTGTGGTCAGGTTACCTGTGATGACAATGCATACCTTTTCACAAATACCCAGAGGCTCTATGTCACCTTCTGGACAAAGCCTACATCCTCTGTGGCAACAGAAGCCCCTCAGCATTTGGCCTTGTCTCACCTCCTCAGCTCAGCCCTTAAAACATGGATTTTGAAGGGAACAGAGGTGTTAGAGCCAGAGGACCTGGGTCAGAGCCCTGGTTGGTTCTGCTACCAACCACCTCTCTGAGCTTCAGTTTCCTCATTATAAAATATAAATCAAAATGTCTGATTCATAAAGCTCCTGTAGGAGTTGAATTGAGTGAGACACCTCAAGCAAACTACTCAGCAGAACATCCCCCAGGCACCCGGTGCTCCGCACATGAGAGCTGCTCTTTCTCACCACTGCCTCTCTGAGTCTCAGTGTCCTCATCTGTAAAATGGGTCTGTTGATGCCAACATATGGGCTAGTCATAAGGATCCAATGAGAGTGGGCTGATAAAAATTTTTGCAAACAAATCTTGAACAATGTGAGTTACAACATGCAACACTAGTCTACCCACACTTTCCAGAATCCAGAATAGATTTTCTCTTTGCATCCCCCTGAGCCTCTGATCAGGCCATTGTCTGTGCCTGGAAGTCCTCTCTCCCCAGATCACTTGACCCTGCCTGGCCTTTCCCAAGGCCCAGCTCTGCTCTTAGCCTCTCCAAGAAGCCATCCCTTTGAAAGCAATCCCTCAAAGTCCCTGCCCTCTACTCAGTCTGCTTAGTGCCAGAGCTAGTTATTAGTCTATTATCCCACCTCTGTTTCTCCATTAGATTGTGAGCTCTTGTAGGGCACAGAGGGGGTCTCTCCTACCAGGGGGTCTGCAGCTCCCTTCCCAAAACTGTACCATGGCAGTGCTTGATAAATGTTGATATAATTAGATTATAGTAAAAGAATCGAGAAGAGCAGCCGGCTCTCCCTCAACTCCTCTCCCAATCAGATGCCTAACTGCTTCTCTAGGATAGGAATTAATTGAATCAAGGGCCTTTTTCCTAGGAAAAAACAAAGAAGCCAAATTAGAGTTTTAAAAATAATTGCAGTTCTGTGTTATATCCCATTTGGGGGAGAAGATGGGACTCAGATAAATAAACTCACAGCAAGCAGGCAGAGATGTCACTGTTTCTCTTAATAAAGGACACACTTCATCTCTTAAGATCACTTGCAAAGTGCCCTCCCACCAGCTGAGACGCCCAATTGCTTAAGCACGGAGGTTCAGAGCAGAGCCACAGACTCCATGGCTCTGCATCAAGTTCTGGCTGCCTGCAGTTGTCAGGCTGGTGTGTGCCCAGCCCTCACCTGACCCTAGAAGGCGAGGGCACAGCCAGCAGCCAGTGTCCATTCCTTCATGGCTCATCTGCTGCAGGCCTCTGTCCCTCCCAGCCTCAACCATCACATTAGGCATTTTACCAGTCTCCCTTTCTCCCCAGCCCCCTTCCTGTCCCCTATTCATGCTAATTGGCATGGGGATCTTTCTGAAACACACATCTAAACATGCCCTTCCCTCCTGTGTCACTTGGAAAACTCTCTTTCTCCAAAGTCCTGCCTGAATATCACCACAACTGTGATGCCTTTCTCTGCCTTTTGGAAGTGAAGGCTACTCCCTTAACTGTCCTTTTTAACTCTTGCCACATGGCATAGACATGCTTAGACACATCTAACCTCCTGATCATGAGTCCCTAAGAAACTGAATGTCAGAGGAATTCTCCGCTTTTCTGGGGCCAGTAAAGGAGGGAAGATGGAGAGAAGGAGGGAACCTCTCTGCTCTTGGTCTTGTCCATGGCCAAAGTCTGCCATTCAAGGGGCCCACTGTAATCCCCGGGCTTGGAGATACTGGGAGTGCTAAGAAGGGTTGGCAGTTCTGGCCAAACAGAGTTCAGAGCAAGATCTTTTCCCAGGGAGGGGCCTGGAGAGGAAATTGGGAATTCGGATGTACCCAGTGAGGGCTGGAAGGAGGCAATGGCTGCTTGCACATGTGGTTGGCCCTGGCTCACTCTCAAGAGAGGGCTAAGACACCTTGGCCTTTCAGAAGCTCCTAGTGGTAGCACTCCTAACCCTCACAGTGGTAGCTGTGAGCTCCTTGAAAGCAGAGATAATCTGCTTGTTCTGGGTGCCAGGCATCTCCTAACACGTGGCCCAGCATGAAGAATCTTTGAACAGAACTCAAGGGCATTGGCTTGCCAGTTAGAGTTGGTGCAGAGAGCAGAGGACAGACAGGCTGCAAGGTGGAGGTGGTGGGGCCTGGAGCCACAGCGTTGGAGCAGGTAGGGGCTAACACCCATGCCAGAGGCCCCATGAGCCCAGATTTCTGCATCCCAACCCTGCCTTTCCAACTATTACTGAGCTCTATACTCTGCTCTAGTTAGACTGACCTGCCTTACCAGAGCCCCAAGTTCCATCCACCTGCTCACCACAGTGACATAAAGGCCCTTTGGGAGCAGGTTATGTGGCACCCTGCATACCTACAGGAGGTACAGGACAGTGACTCTGGCATCCTACCTGGGGCCTGACTTTGCCCAGTTCCAGCTGGAGGCTGCCAGCAGGGTGCACACATTCTCAACAGTGGGTTCTCAGAACATGTAGATGAGAAGTAGCTGCCCCAAGTCCTAAGCAGCGATAATCTCTGTCTGAGGGGCTTGCAGGAGAGTTTAACTATCTTCCTAACATTGGTAATACACCAAGGATATTTTAACTACCAGAAAATGCAACGACAAATGTTATCTTTGCCCATAAAGAAGAATATCAGGAGAGCGCTGCCAAGGTGATATGGAGCTAGGAAGTTTGTTAGAAAAGACTAAGGAGACAATGAGGATTCTGATGTGGAGCGAGAGCAGGGGACACATGTGTTTCCTAGAATAGCAGGTAGTCTGGGTTGGAGGGCAGGATCTGCTCAGGTGCAGTGGGAGACTTGGCTGTCACAGAAGGGTGCGGACCACCTGTAAAGAGCTCTGACTGCCAGGAGAGAGACATGGGCCTGATCTTGAAGGAGAATTTAGAGTCCCAGGGTCAATGTTGGGTCTTGATGGACCCCTGCTGCAGTGAGCAACTGGAATATGGCTGTCACAGCCTTGGGGAGGTTGCTGGGGACAGAGAGCTGCAGCAGCAGGGGCTGGTGAAGGAGACCAACCAGACAGGCCATCTTAGGATTCTGTGGGGCAAACGTTCTGGGACTGAGACCAGAGTCCCTCTGAAGGGCTGGGATGTTCAAGAGGTAGAAGTGGAGGGCTACAAGCTGGGGTGACACGCTCTGACCTGCCCAAGGTGGACCTCTCTACGTCCCTCTGGCTGCAGGTGTGATGTGAGTCCCCATTAGATTTCATGCTCCCCTGCACTAACTCCTATCCTATCTCCAGGAACAGCCCCAGGGAACTTGGTGGAGTGGGCCCCTCTGACTTGGAGTGGGGCACAAGCTGTGGGGTGAGCAGGTTCAGGTTGAGGGTGGAGAGGTGCATTTCCAAACAGCTCCCAGGTGACAGCCATTCCTGTAGTCCTTGGACCACACTTTGAATAGAATTGTTTCTAAAACCCAAGTCTCATTGTGGGACTGTCCTATACATATTTTTCATCCTGGGCTTCAACTAATTGGGGAAAAATGCTTCTCAAGGCTCCCCAGGCCTTGGGATGTAGCTCCTGCCCAGATCTCCAGCCTCTTCCCCCAACACTCTGCCCCCCAGTCTCTCTGCTCTCCAGGTGTACGAACTTCCCTTCTGCCCTGGTGAGCTGCTATCTGACAGCCAGAACCTCCTTCATGTTGTTCTTGATGCCTGAAATACCCCAATTCCCCCCTGCCATCACCATCACCTTCACATACATGTACACACACACACACACACACACATCTCTTTGCCTCGGGAAACCTTTCTCATCCCAACTCCCTAGCATGTCCCCACTTTGTAGCATTTACCTCTTCTGTAATTACATATTTTGTGTCATTTCCCCCTCCGCCACTAGGCCATGGTAGGTGCTCAGCACAGGTTTGTTAAAAAGGTCTGAGCTCAGTATTCAAACCTGACCTGTGTGACTCCAAGCCAGTTTAGTTTCCTGAAACTGCATTTCCCCTTTCGTCAAGTAGAACTCAAGAAGTGGAGTTCTTCAAAGGCTGCTCTCCACGTGAGTATCCAAACATCCAGAATCTGATTTCTGGACC
This sequence comes from Otolemur garnettii, assembly GCF_000181295.1. Lineage (NCBI taxonomy): Eukaryota > Metazoa > Chordata > Mammalia > Primates > Galagidae > Otolemur > Otolemur garnettii. The sequence continues at coordinate 479,790 of NW_003852540.1, read as the reverse complement.
GTGAGGAAGGTTGGCAGCCTCACCACCAGGAGTTGAGGCTAGCCCGTCCCACCCACAGAGACTGCTCTGCTCTGGCCCTGGAAGCCCTGCTTCCCCTGGGGCTGGAGTCTATGACTGGAGTCCTGTTTCCATCACACACCCAATCTCCTAGAGGCTATAACCTGAGCCCTACTAAAACACTCTATCACTGCCAACTGGCCTACCTTGACCCCTTTTGGGGGTCAATAACAAGCTGGCCAGGCCTAAAACTCCCCTTTACTGACAGTTGGGCGTTTCCCAGCCCTTACCTCAGCCCCTAAACTATGCCTAGGTCAAGATCCTGACACTTTTTCATCATCTCCAATCTACTGATGCAATTTATACTTCCAAGCCCAGAAGGTGACAGGTGATTCCTGGCAGTTTAGGCATCATGTCCAGACCTCGCCTACCAGGCTGCACAGCTGTACTATATCATGTATGTGAACGGTGCCCACGGGAGCTGTGCACATGGAAGCCCTGCCTCCCGACTCTCTGGCCAGAGATCTTTCCTAAACTAAGACCAGGGTAGTATGAGGGCAGGAGGTCCCCACCTAACAATGTGGGGTCACACTGAGTCAACCTTATGCTCTCAAGAATTCTAATGAAAAGTCCTCAGGCTAAAATATCAGCTGGGGCCCTTCACTTTTGCCTTCATAAATCACCAAGAGTTTCAGATTTTCAATATTTACTGAGGCCACACTTCAAATGCAGGTGACCTCTATTGAGTCTGGGAAGGTCAGGAGAAGGGAGGAACCATCATTAGAGAAGCTGATGAGGGGCTGATTACTGCTAACCATGCTGGATCTTCCTTTTAAATTATTCATACACACAACTTCAAATGTGTGTTTCCAGGCAGCCATCTAAAAACTAAATAAGCTGATGCAGTTAGAAACAATTGCCCTGCTGGAAACACCAAAAGTGAATTTGACAACTGATTACTACGCTATGAGTGAATCTATTCTGTTTTCGGTATTTCAATCAGACTTTCATGAGCTTATAACAGAAGGAGACAGCCTGCATTCTGTTGTTCTTTAACCCCAGACTGTGCTGACTGACCCCATGGGCTTAACCCTGTGGCTCTGAGCCTTGTTCCTTAGTGTTTCCCTGAAGCCTGCAATCTTGCCTGTTAGTCATGGGTGCTGGGTTCTCTGGAGTCCTTTCGGTGGAATGTGCAAGGGTCTTGCACATGGCCCATCAAAGCGTGTTTTTGTAAAGTGTAGATGATAGAAAATTGAAACATTACAGGGTCATACTTGGAATCAACAAGTCTCACAATGGGGAGTTTATCCTAAGGTGCAAAAAGATAAAGGCAAAACCATTATCAAGATCTCTATAAAGAGAACTATGAGGGTGGCACCTGTGGCTTAAAGGAGTAGGGCGCCAGCCCCATATACTGGAGGTGGCAGGTTAAAGTCCAGCCCCAGCCAAAAACTGCAAAAAAAAAAAAAAAAAAAAAA
>NW_003852540.1:468262-478295 GCF_000181295.1 Otolemur garnettii | reverse complement strand
AAAAAAAAAAAAGAGAGAAGTATGAAACTCTGAGAAAAGAAATAACTGAAGATGTTAACAAATGGAAAAACATACCATGCTTGTGGCTGGGAAGAATCAACATTGTTAAAATGTCCATACTACCCAAAGTAATATACAATTTTAATATTTTAATGCAATCTCTATTAAAGCACCACTGTCCTACTTTAAAGACCTTGAAAAAATAATACTTCATTTTATATGGAACCAGAAACAACCTTGAATTGCCAAGACATTACTCAGAAATTTAAAAAAAAATCAATCAGGGGGAATCACACTATCAGACTTTAATAAATCTATAGTGATCAAAACAGCATGGTACTGGCACAAAAACAGAGAGGTAGATGTATGGAACAGAATAGAGAACCAAGAGATGAACCCAGACACTTATTGTCATTTGATCTTTGATAAGCCTATCAAAAATATAAATTGGGGGAAAGATTCCCTATTTAACAAATGGCACTGGGGGAACCGGCTAGCGACTTGTAGCAGACTGAAACTGGACCCACACCTTTAACCATTAACAAAAATTGACTTTCACTGGATAAAAGATTTAAACTTAAGACATGAAACTATAAAGATTCTCGGAGAGAGTGCAGGGGAAACACTTGAAGAAATTGGCCTGGGAGAATATTTTATGAGGAGGACCCCCATGTAATGGAACCAACACCAAAAACACATTACTGGGATCTGATCAAACTAAAAAAGCTTTTGCACAGCCAAGAACACAGTAAGTAAAGCAAGCAGACAGACCTCAGAACGGGAGAGGATATTTGCAGGTTATGCTTCTGACAAAGGTTTGATAACCAGAATCCCCAGAGAGCTTAAACTTATTAATTATTAACAAGTAATCCTATTTCATTGTGGGCAAGGGACTTGAACAGAAGCTTCTCTGAGGAAGACAGGCGCATGGCCTACAGACACATGAAAAAATGCTCATCTTTAATCATCAGAGAAACACAAATCAAAACCGCTTTGAGATATCATCTAACACCTGTAAGAGTGGCTCTCATAACAAAATCCCAAAACTACAGATGCTGGCATGGATGTGAAGAAAAGAGAACACTTTTGCACTGCTTGTGGGAATGCAAGCTGATATGTTCCTTTATGGAGAATACTCAGGGATCTAAAAGTTGACCTACCATTCAATCCTTCAATTCTTCCACTAGGAGTATATCCAAAAGACCAAAAATCACTTTATAAGAAAGATATTTGCATCAGATTATTCACTGCAGCTCAATTCATAATAGCCAAGTCATGGAAGAAGCCCAAGTGCCCACTGACCCATGAATGGATTGATAAATTATGGTATATTTATACCATGGAATATTATGCAGCCTTAAAAAAGATGGAGACTTTACCTCTTTTATGTTTATATGAATGGAGCTGGAACATATCCTATTTAGTAAAGTATCTCCAGACTGGAGGAAAAAGTATCCAATGTACTCAGTACTATTATGAAACCAATTTACATCAATCACACTTTCATACGAAGAATAGATCACAACTATGGCCCAGGATGAAGGAGGGGGGAATGGGAGGGGAGGGGGGAGGTCAAATGGAGGGAGGGTGAATGGTGGGATCTCACCTATGGTGTATATCGCAAAGGTATATGTTGGATCTATTAAGTATAGAGTATAAATGTTTTAACACAATGATTAAGCAATTGAGGTGAGGGATCTATCAACCAGTACAATGTAAGCATTCCAAATTGTATAAATCAGCACACTGTACCCTATAAATGCATTAATGTATATATGATCTACCTCTTTATGATTTAATAAAAAAAATTGGAAAAAAAAGTAGAGAATGGTTTCATAGAGTTTCTGGAACAATATTTGTAATTCAGTTTTCTCCGAAGAGGAGGAGGTCCTCATAAATATCCCAACTGGATAAAGGACCACATTGAAAGAGCAATGGCTAACCATGGCTGTATTTCATTGCTTTAAACAATGAAAACCTGGTATCAAATTGCCATGCTAATGACATACAGGAGAAAAGTTATGTAATCATCTCCGTAAAGGCAAAAATGCAATAAAAATTCATTATTTATTTATGATTAAAAATTCATAGAAAAATTGAAAGATATTTTCTTACTTTGATAAACCTATAGCAATATTATACTTAATAGCAAAATATTAAGTTTTCCCTAGAGTTTGGGAAGAGTTTACTATCAAAAATTCTTTTCTCTATTGTATTAGAAGTCTTTGCCAGTGCAATAAGGGAAGACTTTTTTTTTTTTTTTTTTTTTTAGTGTATAGGATTAGAAGGAAAAATAATTAATTGTAATTTTTTTTTTTACTAATGACATGATTTTTTTATGTTTCACTGATGACATGATGGCATATATAGAATTGTAGAGTATACAGATAAATTATTGAAGTCAATATGTGAATTTAGCCAGGTCACTAATATACAATCAATCAATAAAAATCAATTATATTTCCATATGGTAGCAACAAACAGAAAAATATTTTTGAAGTATGCCACATACAATATCATAAAAAATCAAAAACTTAGAAGTAAGCCTATATTAGACTATATTAGAATGTTTATGAAACTTCTACCCAGAAAACTATAAAACACTATGGAGTTAAATTTTAACTCCATTAAAAGCCCTAAATAAATGAGGAGGATATACAGTATTTATGGCCTGGAAGACCTGATAATAGAATGTCAATTCTCCCCCAAGTTAGTCTATAGATTCACTGTAATACCAATTAAAATCCCTGAAGTTGTTACATGTAGAAGTTGATGATTCTAAAATTTATATGAAATAAAAATGGCTGAGAATATCCAAAATAATCTTTATCAGGTATCAAGATTTTTTTTTATAAAGCTACAGTAATTAAGATAGTATGGGCTCGGCGCCTGTGGCTCAAGCGGCTAAGGCGCCAGCCACATACACCTAAGGTGGCGGGTTCGAATCCCCAGCCCGGGCCCGCCAAACAACAATGATGGCTGCAACCAAAAAATGGCCAGGCGTTGTGGCGGGCGCCTGTAGTCCCAGCTACTTGGGAGGCTGAGGTAGGAGACTCGCTTGAGCCCAGGAGTTGGAGGTTGCTGTGAGCATGATGCCATGGCACTCTACCCAGGGGGATAGCTTGAGGCTCTGTCTCAAAAAAAAAAAAAAATAGTATGGCATTGGTATAAGGATAAGCAAATAGAAAGCCAAAAATGATCCACATAAGTGTATGTATGTGAACACACGCAGTTGATCTGCGACAAAGATGGCACAACACAAGAGGGAGAGGACAGTCTTCTCATTAGCTAGTGGTAGGTCAAATACTGGATTGCCATGTAGGAAAAACGAATGCTGATCCTTACATCATATATAAAAATTAATTATAGTTGGATTGTAGATTTAAACATAAAAAGTAAAATAATAAAACTTCTGGGAAACAATAGAGGAAAATATCTTTGTAACTTTGGGATAAACTAAGATTTTTTAAAACAGGATATAAAATCACTAAACTTAAAAAAATTGACAAATTGGACTACTTTAATAAGAACTTTGTTTGCTAAATGACACCATTAAGACAGCAAGAGGCAAACCAATGTGAGGAAAGATATTTCTAACTCATATAACTAACAAAAGACTAATCTGGACTAAGAACTCATATAAATAAATAAAGAGAGAAAAAAAACCCCCAGAAACCCAGGCAAAGTATTCTATTTGAATAGTATTTTACATGAGATAATATTTAAATGGCCAGTAAACTATCAAAATATGTTCAAAATTATTGTTAATCAGGGACATGCACATCAAAACTACCACAAGATACACTGGACTGTCTAAAATACGAAAAACGTTAAGAGTGCGCAAGGAAGTGGACACTGGAAGTCTCTTTCCCTGTCGCAGTGTAAGTCTATGAACTCACTTTGGAAAAAGATTTACCAAAAGTGTAAAAGACGCATATCCTACAACCAGCAGTTCTAGATCTGGGCATATGATCCACCTATGTCTGTAACAGACATATATGAAAATAACCACAGCAATATTACTTGTGATAGGCAAAAATTGAAAACCATTCAAATGCCTGTTAAAATAGAATGGGTAAATAAATTGTTGCCTATTCATAGAGTGACCTATTAAACAACAATGAAAATGAACAAGCCACTGAAATTCATGAGCACACGATGAGTCTCACAATGTCAAATGAAAAGGCAGACGCAGAAAAGCATAAATTCTATGATCCCGTTTATATAAAATCTGAAATTTGGCAAAAGTAACTCATGGTGATGGGAGTCAAGATTATGATCACCACTGGGAAGACCAGTTGAGGGGGCACAGGTGGGGCCTGATAATGTTCTCTTTCGGGATCTGGACAAAGCTTGTATATAAGACACTTTAACAAACTATAACAAACCTATACTTGGTGTACTTTTCTGGACATACGTCATACTTCAATAAAATAGTGGTTTTTTTTTTTAAAGAATATACTTAATTTTGATCTGGATGCAAGGCAAAGAGGCAAAGCGTAGAAAAAGGGAGGATTTCTCTTTATCGTGCTTTTTTCTTTTTACAAATTGAAGGTTCATGGCGACCCTGTATCAAGCAAGTCCATGGGTGCCATTTCCCCAACAGCACGTGCTCACTTCACGTCTGTGTTAGCAACTGGAATAATAAAGTTTTCATTAAGGTATATACATCGTTTTTTAGCAATAATGCTACATCTTGGACTACAATACCAGGTAAACATAACTTTTATACGCACCAGGAAACAAACAAACAAAAAAAGATTGTGCAACTCCCTTGATTGTCATACGTGCTGTACTGCAGTGGTTTGGGACAGAACCAGCAATATCTCCGAGATAGGCCCCCACCCCTGGGTATGCGAGGGAGGGAAAGTAGGGGGAGGAGAGTTTTTAGTTTCTCCTACCTTTTCCTCTAAATGCTAGGAGATGAAATTGTCAGCCCAGCTCTCGCTCGACTGATACTTGCTGCAAATCCTTAATAACTTGTTCTTTGGTGAGAATAAACTTCTTCGTCTCAGTGAATTGATGATGATTTTATTGCCTTGGGAGTTGAGGGGGCTGTTTCTTGTTTTCTGCTTCCTTAGCTAAATGTTTCACCACACTGTAGTCAAAACACAGCTACTGCTGAAGAGGAGAAAAAAATCAATAGAGGACTCGAGTTTATTTGGTTTATCTTATGGCTTTCTTTCATGAAATAATTTCCAAAATTGGAATCCAGAAAGTGAAGCAAATCATGGTGCGCACAGAGGTTTTGTAATATCTTCACTTCAGCACCGCCCCCCCAACCTCTGACCCACCTGCCTGGGATTCTGAATAATGCTCAGTCTTTCTCAACATTGTGCCCTAACACACACACATACACACACACACACTTCCTATTATTTCTTGATTTCTCTTTGGATATTCCTTCCTTCCCTGAATGAACAATTGCTGCTGTGTTCTTGGCCTTGGTTTCACACCTGCACAATGAAGGGCCTGGATGTGATCCTCTTGCTGGTCCCGTCTGGCTCAGATCCCAGACTATGGTTCTCTGATTTCACCTGTCTCTTTTGGAAGCAAATATGTAGGCACAGGAAAAACACAGGGACAGCTGAAAGCTCTTCAATCCTATTAAGAGCTCAGTAAAATGAACTCTGGGTCTAGAAGCATCTGCTTGGGGCCTGATGTGGCCCCAGGGTGGACTCACGCTTTCAGCATCACTGTACCTGCAAAGTCGGAAGTCTCTCTTAATTCACATAAGAAGACGTGGAGTGGGTCACCTCTACCATGTCTGCTCTTCCCCCTCGGCATCACCACCGTCACTTGGGCTGTCCAACAGCCCCCAGGGTGGTCTTCTTGCCTCTACAATGCCTGCCTCAAGCTCACATTCACTCATCATTCATTCCTCATGAATCAGTTCATATTCCATACTACACTGACAAGTTCTGGAGCTTGAAAAGATGCCCCAAAGTCATCAGATACAAGTCCCTACCTGAGCATATCAAAATCTAACCAAGGACCATTGAAATTTGCCATTTCTTTGGCAACATCCATAGCCAGGGAGTGCACAGCTGTCCTGAGGAGCAACCACGAGTGAGTGCCCCATGGGTCAGGGCTGCCTGAACGCTAAGGTCGGTGACATGTCCAGCACTTGTGGTTGTCTAGCTAAATAGCCACCTCTGCTGCTGCAAGGGGCCCCTATGACTCCCCCTCCCAGGAATCAGGGAGACCAGAGCATGAAGGGCACATATTCCCCCCCATCGCCGCCCCCCAGCCAGCCGTCAGACTGGTGTAGAGCCCCTTTTGAGCCCCTGGTACCCATGGTAGCCCAGGGGTTGTTGGTGTGGGTGGCAGCTGCTGGCATTTGCATGGTTCTCATGACCAGCTGCATTAATGCTGCTCTTGGCCTTAGCTCATCACATTACCTGGCTTCCTTTCAGCACAGAGGCTGCTCAGCGAAGGGTGTAATTTCCTGACTCTAATGCATGACAAGGTTTCACTTAAAGGATAAAATAAAATCACCTTGGGAGGCAGACACTGGGAAGTCACAGATATGACTTGGTCCGCAGCACAATTCCGGGCCAGGCTGATTGGACAGAGCACGCATGAGTCCCGGGTACTGATGAGAACAACACAGCTCCCCTATAACTCTCTCTACTTCTGTGTCCAGGGGTGGGACTCAGTGGGCCTGGGGCTGGAGGGCAGTCTGGCTTGAGTTGACTATCCTGAGCCTGACTGGCTTCATGACTGTAGCCTATGACGGCATGTACTTCCACCCTGTGCCCTCAGGCCACCTCTGCTTCCAAGGCTGGCAGCATCACCAGACCTGACACAGACTTACTGAAGCTTCCTCGTGACCCACTCAGTCACACAGAAGAGTGTGAGCCAGGAGCTGGGAGGGGGCTGGGACTTGCTCAAGGTCACTGACTAGGACAGAGCCTTTAGAGTAAGAAGACAAGGGCACCACACCAATGGTGAGGAGGGGATCCCACCTCCCAGCCTGACCACCACTGCACACACCATCCTGATGGACAAAGGAACCAAGAAGGACAAGGGTGAAAGGAGCGGCAAGACCCTCGGAGGCGGCTCCTGCTTACAGTGGCCCCACGTAGACACCAGCCCTCCTGGGAGACACAGCCCGGGCTGGAGCATTCCTTGGGTTGACCTGCGGAGGTGTGATAGAACCTCTCTCCAGGAAGACATGGGCACATCTTGGCCACCTCTCTCCTGGCCTACCTCTTGACAGTGACCATAGGAAGTCACACCCAGATGTCCAAGGAGATGCTGGGAGGAACTGGATATTCTCTGTTCTGGCCTCAGCAGACCCTGTCCCCATGACCCACACACAGACACACGCCACCCAGTTGGAGCAAGCACTGAGATATCACTGGCCCTTCAAAGGTCCATCTGTGCTCCAGGTCACATCCAGAAGGCTTTCATTATTCCAAAAGGGTGTAGAGGAGCTAAATTCAAGGTGCCAGAACCTGTCTCCACTTCTGTTTGGGGCAAGGAAGCTCAGACTTATGAAATTGCCTCCAAACTGGGAGTAAGGAGGTTCTAGATGATAAGAGTTGGCCCTTACTGAAGGACTTCAGCCCAGGGAGTCAGGGGTCATCTGGGGTGCATTTAGCACCCTCCCCCACAAGAGCTCCCAAAGGGCCCTCTTGCCATCGGATGTCCCCTCAACCACCTGGCCTTGCATTCTTGCTTTTCAGTAAGGATAGCAGCACTAAAGTGCAAGGATGAGCTTAGATTAGGGACAGGAACACAGTTCATACACTGGGTAAGAACCCAGTAAACAGGTCTGTAAAGAATCAGGACTGCAGAGGCAGCTTCCTCTACTTCCTGGCCAATTCACTAGAGCTTCAAGTCTTCAGGCTTTAACTGAGAGTGTCTGTTCATCACTGACTGGTTGTACTTGAACTATCCTGTCTCTCACTCACACACATGACAGGTCCCTTTGGAGGGATCGAAGCTTGGGCTAAAGCAGTCTTCAAAGCTGCAACACCAGTTATTTTGAATATTCATGGAGTGAGTTTCATTTAGATGGGGAGAGAGGGGTTGGTGCTCAGCATAACAGCTGGACGTGCAGGTTGCAAAGAGACCTAATTTTAGAGTTGTTTTGACATTTTTCCAGGGTTTAGTCACTGGTGCCTGGGATAAGAGAAGCCAAGAAGGAGAGAATGCAGCTTCTTAAAACATGTGTCTGTCCAGTTATTTCTGAAGGATGGAGGAGAAATTCTTAGCTAGAGAGGGACAGGAGCCACATTGGAAAACTCTTTGCCAATTTCTTAAAAAGTTAAATACACATCTACTGCGTGGACCTGATGTTTCCCTCCTAGGGAATAAAGAGAAATAAAAACATATGCCCATAAAAAATGCCTTGTACAAGATTGTGCATAGCTTTATAGTGATCATCAAAAATGAGAAACAACGCAGATGCTCATCGTCAGGAGAAGGGGTAAGCGCTGAGAGAGCCCACAGTGGATACAGCTCTCCAGCAATAATTAAAAGAAACACGGCCTACCAAAGCATGACAAAACATGGATGAATCTCCAGAAACAGTGTGTTGAATGGAAGAAGCCAAACAAGTACAATTGCATTTATATGCAATTCTGTTATAGGCAAACTCATCTATGAAGGTAGAAATCAGATCAGAGGCTGCTTGGGGGCAGGGGGTGATGGGGAATGGGCACAGGGGATGTCTAGGGTGGGGACAATGCCCTGTCTTTGGTCCATCACCTCCCTCCCCATGGAAAGTCATTCCCTCCTCCCCTGGAAAGACCTTTTATAGCCAATCTCTGCAGGCCCAGAGCTTTTGACGCCCAGGAGCTATTTAAAATATCACCTTCTCCAAGAAGTCTTCCCTGCTGTACTGCTACTTAGCAGGACTTTCCATGTCCTTCCAGTCCCAACCCTATAGAGGTTTATTCCCATCTGCCTTTGCGTCCCCATTACTCTTTGTGTTTTTGTTAACAGTTGATGGTGGCAGTGTCTTCATTCCTTTCCTACATTTTGATCTCACCCAGTCCTGGGCTTGTATGGATTCCAGCCACCTCAAGCCCTAACAAGGTTCCACCATAGAGGCTCAGTATACACGTGGGGAATGAAAGGATGAATGGAAGGCACATCTTCCTCTCTGTTTCCTGCAGACACTGCATTGCATTGTGCTCTGATGCCTTTGATTTTCAGCCATGCAGGATGCAAGCAGCACTGATCTTTGCAGGAGCATCCTCTGGGCCCCCAGAGAGGGCTGGGTTGCCAACTTCTTATGGAGAATTTAAATGACAAATTACCTGCAGGCTCTCGGCTGTGAAACCCGTAGGAGCCCAGCCTCTCCATATTCGTAGGGTTTAATCAAAGTGGAAGGTTTGGAAGGACCTTCACAGCCTTTGTTCTGAGGGTCTTTATTTACAGGTAAGGAAACTAAAGCTCAAGGCAGGACAGTGACTTCTGTCCTGTGAGGACTGGAGAGCTTTTTGGGGGGGTGGAAGGCTCACCACCCTCTCCTTGTGTCTCCATGGTGAGAGGGAGTTTCCATTCCACTTTCAGGATGGAACAGGATTGGGGGAGCATTTTGCCTTCTTCCGAGCCCCTGCTCCCAAGAGAAGAGGAAAACCTTACCAGGCGGAGAGGTTGGTGCAAAGAAGACTACCCCAAGTCTCCTTCCAGCTGCTACCTCAGCTTCAGAGGCACCCACCAAACAGGGACCCCAGGGGAAGCTCAGATTCTTCGGCCGCTCCGGCCCTCACTGGGAAAGTACAATTCAGCTGCCATCCAAGGAGACTATTGTAATAAAGTCCATAAGATCTTTGTATGGTTTTTTCGTGTCTATTCTCAGGGCTATGATTAATTATCACCTCACATTCCACATGGGGACAAGTGGCAGCACCAGACAATGTCCAGGCATCCTGTGCCACCCCTTCTCAGGCAAATCCCCTGGAAGTGAGGTAGGAATTTGGGGAGAGATGTAGGGACGGTGCCCCAGTTTCTTGTTTGGGTGGTCAGATGGGTAGGGAAGTCACTCTCTTTTAAAAAATGGTTGATTAGAGACCTG
>NW_003852540.1:456617-467372 GCF_000181295.1 Otolemur garnettii | reverse complement strand
ATTTTTCTAGGCATGCAATGGGGTTTGATGCTATGATGAATTCTATTTTTAAATCTATTTTTCTAGTTGTTTATTGCTAGCAAATAGAAGTACAGGTTTTAATCCAGCAGCTTTGTAAAATTCACTTGTTAATTCTAATTCATAGAATCCTAAATAATAGAATACAGTTTTGCTCCTTTGGCTTTCCTACATGACTGTAGAATGACACAGGATGATGGCGGAGAAAAGCCCATAAGTTTAGAGATCAATAGAACATCTGTAAACTTAACAAGACCTGTTTTGTAGGAAAAAGGGGGTCCCAAGCTAGACTGAAAGGTATTTTGCTGTGTGGTCTGTGTATGTGTGTGAGAACATGCAGGTACAGAGAATGTCCCAGACACCATGCATGTGAAGTGTGGACTGGGTTGCAGACAAGAAGAATCTCCTCTCTGGTCCTACTGTGACTGTCATTCTCCTCTGAGGAACCAAAGTTGGAAGTTCTCTGAGGTTGAGCAAATTCAATATATTTTCCAAGTAAACAAAAACATCTTTCTCAGGCCTGGACAGGATTCTCTATCAACCAGGGTGGCCAACCATCCTGGTTTGCCTGGGATTGAGGGGTTTCCTGGGATGCAGAACTTTCAGTACTAAAACCACAACAGGCCCAGACAAGCAGGATGGTTGGTTGTCCAAACCTCTCACTGGGCCCCCACGAGCAGAACAGCTGGGTGATCCCAAATGCCCAGAGACCATCAGGAGGATAAAGCCCAACCCCAGGTGCTTGTGTGGAGCAATTCTGTTCAAGCCACCACTCTTTCCTAGTCATACAATATTCTAGCTTGCCCAACCAAAGGGCTTGCTTCTTTGAGCTGTCTTCTCTGGGTAATGGGCAGAATGGGGGGGGAGGGGATTTGTCACCAGAATCTTTTAGCAGTCAGTACCTTAGAGGTTTTTGACCACTGATTATCAGCATCCAAGGAATGGAAAAATATGGCACGTCCAAGGCTCATCCACGGAGATGTCAGTTCATTGTCATGTTCTCCCTCACTGCTCAAGACAGGCAAATCCTCATGACTAATTCTCACCTCACAGCCAAGAAAGCACATCTTTCTTGCAAGTGAGTGAAACTATTACAGGGAGAATCTTGAATACTCTTTTTCATTTTTTTAAAAGATGAACTCATTTGCAAATGCCAGGATTTATTGTTAGTAACTGATTACTAGCAACGTGGCACATGTGCACGCCAACGTATTGAGATATTTCCTTAAGGAACATCAGACTTGAAATAAATCTCTTGGGTTAAAAGGATACCTGTGTGTGGACAGGTGGTGGCTGAGATGTTAGACATGATCAAAGGGACCAGCCATGACAATAAGTTCTGATTCACCAGCCCAGGAGACGCAGGAGCTATAGTCTGCAGATTCCTGCTTGAGATGGGGTCTGCGGCCAACATCTGTAATGAGTCACAGACATCACTCACTGCCCCCAGGCTCCTTCATTCCTTCCTATCTCACTCCCTCTTTGCAGCAGCCTGAGTCCCTGGAGAGGCCTCAATCTTCACAGCCCTCTCCTGGACAGGTGGGATGTTGAGGATCCAGGCGCCATGGTGTCTGGTCCAGCAGGGATGCTGCCTTGCTCCACCACCCACGGGTAAAGGGCTCAGGAGGGGGCTTCCTCAGGTGGGGAGAAGTGGAAACAGTCTAGACACTGTGTCAGGAAGCGCCAAGCTTGGGTCTTAGCTTACCCTCCCTGAACCTTCGCCTCTTTATCCCAAATCTCTCCAAATCTGTGTGTCAAAATCACCATTTTATAGACAGTAGCGTAACATAAGAGCTTGGTCAAAATCATCAGTGGATATCAAAAGCGCTGGGTGAGGTGATGTTGGAGACTAGGACATTCACGGAGTCTCCAAGTGTCATCTCACAGTCACTTGTGAATCCCCTGGGGTCCCTTTTGATCTTAAGAAACAGGAGACATGTCCTCGAGCTCAATTTTTGAAGGAACCTGGGCTAGGAGAGGCAGTTTTGGTGCAGTTTAAAACCCGTTTGGATGGGTTTGAATGTGGACTGTGCAGTAGAGGAGGTCACTGTGTGGGTGATAAATTCACTTGTTTGATAACGGTGCTGTGGCTTCGTGAGAGAATGCTGACGTATTCAGGAGGTGAAGTGTCATCACGCCTACGATTAGTTTTCAAATAAATTGGCAAGAAAAAGTGTGTGTACATGCTCATGTACCAACACACATGAAGAATGTTGGGTTTGCAAGACAGGTGGTACCCGTAACACCCGAGGGGCAGGTGCCAGCCTCATTTCCCATTTCCCTTCCAAGAAGGGTGTGTGGCACCACTGCTGACAGCCACATGCTTTTGATTCAACCTTCTCCCAAGCGAGCTCAGCTTAAGCCGCATAGTAGCACAGGGAACAGCAGTGATCCCCAAACCTGCACTTGTATGGTATTCCCTTTTATTCGTTGCCTATTGTGACATAAAAATCACCCTAAGATGTATTGGCTAAAACCAGCAAGTATTTTTTTTCTCAGTTTCTGTAGGTCGGGAATCTGGCAGCAACTTAGCTGGGTTGCTCTGACTCAGTCTTGTAAGGCTGCAGTGACGGCATCAGCTGGGGTCTGACGGAGGCTGGAGAAATCTCTTCCAAGTTCACCGTGTGGCTGTTGGAAGAAGGCTTCGGTGCCTCATCACGTGGGCTTCTCCATAGAGACGGCAACTGGCTTCCCCCAGGGTGAGTAATGAAAGAGAGATGGAGAGAGGAGGGGGGCGGGAGGGAGAGAGAGAAAGAGAGAGAGACCAAGATAAAGGCCTCAGTGAATCTGTAATAGTCTACCAGTCACAGACCAACCCTGGTCCTATGTGAGAAGGGACCACACAGGGGTTAATACCAAGGGGCAGGGGTCAAGGGTGCCACCTTAGGGGCTGTCTGCCGCATCTCTGAGCAATCTCTTTTTCTCTTAACCACGTGCAACTTGTGAAATCTGCTAAGGCACCGTTTGGGAGGTTCCGGGTGCTCCAAAGATACCTGAGTGTGTGCACACACGCATAAACACACACACACTCCTAAAACAGACAGAGATCTTGCCTTGCTGGGTCATCCTTGGCCGGTGATGCTTTCGAGCAATGTTCAGTTGCCCGGGTGGGGACACCTAGAAGACAGGTCCTGTGTCAATCAGGGTTTAGGTTTTGCTAGCCAAGAGGACAAGGAAGGAAGGCAAGGAGAAGATGGTTGTTCTGACAGACCATCGCATCTAAGCAGGATGAGGAGGGACGTGAAGTCAGGGGATGCATAAACAACAAGTGGGGCGTCACTGACTGGAGGTTTCCATGGGGCTTTAGAACTAGGACAACCGAAACAGTTTTTAACGTTGGGGATGTCAACCACAGGGTGTGACTGTGGGAGTGATGGAGGTGGGGGTGGGGTGGGAATGCAAGACAGTTAGTCAAGGCAATTGGTTATGTTAATTTTCTCTACATCCACTGTTATTTCTATATTTTCTTTTTTGTTTTTATTTTTTGAGACAAGGTCTCTCTGTCGCCTGGGCTGCAGTGTAGTGGCATCGTGATAGCTCCCTGCAGCCTCATACACTCCTGGGCTCAAGTGACCCTCCCACCTTGGCCTCGCAAAGGATTATAGCCATAAACCACAATGCCCAGCTCCACTGTTATTTCTATTGACTCATCTCAACTTTGGAGGTTTCTCTTACTCTCTTTTCTCATTTAATGTGTTTTGGGGTTTTTTCTTTTCTAAATTTTCTTAACTAGATTAGGTAGTGGTTTCCTTATTCCATTGTTCCCCCCCCCCAAAGTCCTAGCTCTGACATTTATTTATTAGTTCTACTGTTTTTAATTCATTAATTTCTGTCCTTATCTTTGTCATTTCCCCCTGTTATTCTGCTTAAGCTTATCTTGGGCTCTTTGTTTTCCTAACTTTTGGAACTGAGCCCTTAATTCATTTATTTCCTTTCTTAAAATTAATGATGCAAGTCCTTAAGATCGTGACTCCTCTTTTCATCACTGCTCTGATTAGAGCCCATCAGATTAGTAGCATTTTAATTGCTCTTATTTTTTAAATATGCTGCAATTTTGCCTTGGATTTCCTGTCTTGAGTAAGAATTTTTGGGGTGAGGGGTTTGTTTCTTTGTTTAAGTAACAAGCTTTTGTGGTGAATAAATTTACTGTTATTAAGTTTTCTTGTTATTACCTCTTGTTGTCTGTTACGATCAGAGAAATGTCTTCCTTATTATTTCTACTCTTTGGAATGCATCGAAAATCGTTTTGTGGTCTAAAGATCACATATGGCCAATTTGATAAATGTTCCAGCAGGTGATTCAGGGGTAGAGAGAGTGTGTTATCCATTGTGGAGGTGCAGTTATATAGTTTTACTTTATTAATTATAATTTATTAAGTTTACCTTACTCATGACTTTATTACTTTTCAGCCCTACTTACTTTTGTCCACTTGATTTACTACGGGCTGAGAAATGAAGTTACCTATTATCCTTGTGTTTTTCTCTTTTTCACTTTTTTCTTTTTTTTTTCTGAATTTGTTGCCATGTATGGATGCAAAAATATTCAGAACAGACCGTTAAAATCTGTACACGTTACACTACGAAAGACTATTGGTGGCCCTTTGCCTAGCTCTTTTCACCTTAAATTCAACCTCGGCAGACGCTGAGACTTTGACTTCTGTTTCCCTTTCGCAGTGTTCGCCAGCTACGGGTCAACCATCTTTTTGTTTTCCCATCTCACTTACTGTAGATCCTCTTGTCTACAGCGTGCCATCCGCCTTTGCTTTTTGATGCAATCTGAGAGCCTTTTCCTTTACTAGGAATGTTCGTCTCATTTGCAATTACGTCCAAACACCGTCACTCAAGTCTGTTCTTGGTCTGACCATCTTGTTTCTGCTCTTTTATTATTTTTACTGTGTCTTTTTTTGTTGTGGTTTTAAAAAATGTGTCATTATATGACCGGCGTTCATCATTTTCTTCCAAATGTTTTCCCCCTGAAAATGTGAAAGGTTTATCACTTACTTATAATTCTCTCGATGGTTACATTTTTTACTTTATACGCTATGATTACCTTAGCCAACTTGTCTCTTATTCCAGGCATCAGTAACGTGACCAGCTCCATGGTCATCTCTGCATGGCCCACTTCTGGCAGCCACCACCAGGCAGTGCCTTGCCTCAAGCAGGTGGTCTGCCCCCTCTGCCTCCTTGCCAGGGCTGTCCTATTGAGGCTGAGTCATGGGACACCAGGAGACCCCGTATGTGGCAAACGCGCCCATGCAACCTGGAAATGCAGGGTTTTAAACCTTATGAAGTGAACCATTAACCAATGGGAGATGGGAGTTTGTGGATAAATTCTTCCTGCTTCCTCTCCTTGGGCAAACTGTCCTGAAGTTCCGCATGTTCCCACTCATTCATATCCTCTCCCCGGCTCCTCTTCCTTGCGTGTTTGAGTGGCAAACTCCCAACTCCTAACTTTCACCTGCTTCTTGGCATCATCTTGCTGGAGTTCTTCTCTTCCTCCTACTGTCATCATCCTTACTCCTTTGGTCCCCTGCACAGGTGTTGGTTTCTTCACGGTTATTTTTCCTCCTTCAATTCAGAGGGTGCACTTCTTCCTCATCTGCCTTTGTCTGAAAGGACACTTGGAGGCCTGGAAGTCAGCTGAGTGCCAGGCAAACTGGTTTTTTATCCCTATTCCACTTGTTTACAAATTCTCTGCCCTGGGCCATGACAGGGCTCTGAGCTAACAGGATGTCCCCTCAGTCCTCGGTGCTCAGTGAAGTTCTGCCCTGCCCCCACTCCCCACTGGCGTCTCCCACGTTGGTTTGGACAGCTGTTGGTTTAATCTTTATTCCACTGCAGATCCCCTGATCTGCTTGTCCACCACAGCCTCCTTGCCGTCTTGAAACCTGCTTATTGGGAAGGGGTGATTTTCCTCCCTCCCCTTGGTAGGTGCTGCCTCTGAAGTCACCTCAGAGGGTGAACCAGGACATAGGAGGCTCTCCCAGCTCACTCAGTGCCCTCCCTGGCCAGGAGTCATGAATTTTAATCCTGAGGGTCCTGCTTTACCACCCTGCCTCCCTGGCCAAATGTCCACTGCACTTGTAGTCAAGTCCCAAACTTTGTAGCTCAGGATTATGGGCACTTCTGAATTTCATAAAGATAGAAAGATAAAATCCACTTTCACCTTTAAGAGAGAAGGGCAGAGAGACAATTCTTCCACCTTTAATCAAAGCCCCACCCACTTCACAATATCTTGGATCAGGAAGAGGATGTGACTTTCTGATCCTGGAAGGGGAAATAAAGCCTGTGGCCAACATGCCCCACCCTGTGTCATGGCCATGGAGGGTGAAGTCACCCACTCCTGGGCAAGGTCCACACTATATAAGAGAGCACAAAACTTGGGAACGTTCTTGGAGCTGTCCTCTTCACCATCAAAGACTGCAGCATAATGTCCAGTGGCACATTAAAGCACACTGCTGATGAGGTGATTAAAGGAATTTGGATTCTGGGATCCCTGGGGCTGCAGAGAGAGTGGCACTCATTACCCTTGTAAAATAGCAGCTGGTGCTGGGGTCTGAGGTTGACTTTACACCCTGGCCTGGAGAAAGGAGGGAATAATAACTCAATGTTTTTCTTTTTCTTTTTTCCTACTTTCTCTGCTCCTTCTCTTCCTCCATCATCTCCTTATCCTCCTTTCCTATTTTTTTGAGATAGAGTCTCACTCTGTCACCCTCAGTAGAGTACTGTGGTCTCATAGCTCACAGTAACCTCAAACTCTTGGGCTCAAGTGATCCTCTTGCCTTAGTCTCCTGAGTAGCTGGGACTACAGGCATCTGCCACAATGCCTAGCTATTTTTAGGCTGTCCTTGTCCTCCTTTTCAACTTAAGCCTGTCTATGAAATGCAAACCACTTAAGAAGACTCTTAGACGCTGAGCTGATGATGGAGGGAACTGGCATGGCCTGTAAGCCCAGGCCATGAGACACTGTTATAGGTGACCAGCAGAAGAGGGAGGGAGAAGACATTTTTAAACTTAGGTCACAGATTTAGGTCAGGAGTGAGGAGAGTTTTATAGCTGGGAAGGAGCAGGGAAGCCTGAATTTGGGAGGCAGAGCTCACTGATTTGTCAGCTGTGCTACTGACTAGGAGGGACCTGGGAAAGTGATTCCCCTTCCTGACTCACAACTTCCTACTTAGTTAAGTGGAAACAACAGTACATCTGTATTAGAGAATTGTTGTAACAACTGATGGGGCACTATGGCTCTGGAAGATGGTGGACTAAACTCATATATAGTCCCTCCATCTACAAAGACTTAGAAATGCTAGATAAATGCAAAGTAATGCCTTTAGATATAGAACTCACACAAAAATGAAAAATCCCCAGAAACAAAGACAGTAAATGTGTAAACTCAGCAACATGACAGTCCCAGTTACAGTCCCAGTTACAGTCCCAGTCCCAGTCCTAGTCACCAGAAACACAGCAGAATGCCCAGAGTGTGTCTTATAGCCCTAAAATGGAAGCAGCCCAAATTTTCAACATAAGTATGATAGATAGTGATAAATTCAAATAATGGACCATTGTAGACAATTACAAAAAAGAAACACCAGAGTGATGTTTATAAGCAATGAAAGGAGCAAGACACCAAGGTGCACATACAGTGTGAATCTGTTTAGGTAAAGTTCAAACACAGATTTGAAAACATCTGTTCTGTCTGAAACTAGAGTGGTGGATAAATCACTCTATGCATTTGTCAAAAACCTGACAACTTGGCATCACACACAATGAACTTTAATATATATAATTTTTAAAAATCACCTAGGATCCTAGGGGATCTCAGAATAGAATGAAGTCTACAATTGTTACAGATGTGTCGTGTAACCAAAGTCAAGGGGGAGCTGAGGGGAAGGACTTAAGAAACTTCAGAAAGCCATGTTTTGACTGAGAACTGTAAGGCTAAAGGCAAAGAGGATTACATAAGGATTGTAATCTAGTTGGTAAATTTGTTTCTCACAGGGGAGCAGGTTAACAATTCTGAAATTATATTCTACACATCGTAGGGTTAAGCAAATAAATTACCAATGGCAGATATGGAAGCCAGGTTTGTCCCTGTCATAGAAAGTCACAAATAAGCAAAGCACTGAGGCCAGAACGAACACTGTGATATTAAAGTCAGATAATAGAAAATCATGTCTAATTTAATATATATGTATACGTGTGTATATGCACATATATTACATATATACACAGCACATATATAGTGGGTAGCTATACAAATGATAAATACCCATGTGTTCGTGGGTGTGCATACACTGACACGTTTCTCTTGCCACTAAAAGGACCCAGAAGTAGTGACACCCCATTGGCAACGAGCACACCTAGAGCCTAGATCTTGGTTCCAAGTAATCATCCTGCAAATGGATGAACCAGCAATGCTCCTTGGCGAAATGTCTGATTCTAGGCCTGGGGGAAGAAATACATGAGATTTGACTGGAGCACCTTATAGTGCCGGGAAATAAAGAAGTGGGGAGGAAAAAAAGAGAAGAAAAAGGATAGGGTGTGTCAAAGGGACACAGAAGCACAGGAGCCAATTTGGAAATGTGAAAGCTCCCAATGGCCAAAGCTGGGACAATGTGAGCCACAAAATAAATAGCATAGTATCGTTTTAAAACCCTCAGTATAAAATGAATATGCACAAGTCCATATTAAGCAAATGGTGTAACAAACAAATAAAGGGGTAGAAGAGATAAGTCTTGTCTACAAAAGAATTACAAATAATATAAATAGATACTCCCTCTCCACGGTTCCCCAGCCTACCCCTTACTGAATGAGAGCTGGACTTAGAGACTTACTTCCAAAAAAGAGAGTATGAAGAGGGAAAGAGAGCAACTTAGCAGGGAGGGGGATGTGGTAAACATCACCTTAACTAGGTGATAAAATTTCACATGGTTGTGGTACCATCCACTCCTCATAGGTCTTCTTTCCAAAACCCATGATCCCAGTCTTACCATGAGAAAAATATCAGACAAATCCAAACCGAGGTAAACGTTCTACAAAATCCCTGACCAGTGCTCTTCAAAACCGTCAATCCAGATTGATTTTTAAAAGCTTATTAGATCCCAAATATTTTCTCCACTGATTTTAAAGACTTATGTTCACACAAAAACCTGTGCAGAAACATTTAAAGCAACTTTATTCATAATTGGCAGAATCTGGAAGCAACCGCGGTATCCTTCACGAGATGAGGGATAGGTGGTTTTACTTTCTGCGGTTTCAGTTGCCAACAGTCAACTGCGGCCCAAAAATATTAAGTGGAAAATTCCAGAAATAAACATTTCCTAAATTTTAAATCACATGCTATTCTGCATAGTGAAATCTCCAGCTATTTTATTCTGTCCCACGTGGGACATGAACCATCCCTTTGTCTGGTGGATTCACACTTCATGTACTCCCTGTCCGACAGCCACTTAGCAGCCGTGGTTATCAAACCAGTGGTCTCAGTATTGCTGTGCTTATGTTCAAGTGATCCTTGTTGTATGTCCTACTGGCCTCAGAGACCAAGAGTAGTGGTGTTGGCATATTGTTACAATCTTCCTATTTTATTATTAGTCATTACTACTCTTTTACTGTGGCCTATGTATAAACTAAAGTCTATCATAAGTATGCATATATTAGGAAAAAAAATATTCGGAGGGTGACCAAAAAATATATATACATTTTAAGAAAGGAGAAAACTGTATTGAAATTACAATACTCAATATATACCTATAACAAAAGATGATTACACGTCATGTTGAGCAGCTCTTGTAATTGCAAAAGTCAAATGTGACTTGAGTACTGCAAATTAAATACAGTTTTTTTTCTTTCTATAAGGGTATGTGTACACTTTTTGTTGGCACCCTCTGTATATAGAGTTCAGTACTATTTGTGGTTTCAGGCATCCGCTAGGGGGCTGGGAACATATCCCCCAGGATAAGGGAGGGACTGTTATATATTCACACATTGGAATACTAGCCACTGAGAAAAAGAAATGACTTATTAAGCCACAGAAAGACATGAGTGAACCTTAAATGCATATTGCTAAGTTGAAGAAGCCATTCTGGAAAGACCACATACTGTATGATTTCAAATGTATGATATTCCGGAGAAGGAAAAACTAGAGACAACCAGTGGACTAAGATCAGTGTCTTCAGGAGGCTGAAAAGAAGAGACACAAGGGAGTTTTTAAGGCAGTGAAACTGCTCTGTGCGATGCTCTCATAAGGAATGTTATGCATTCGCCAAGACCCATAGACCTCTACAGACAAAGAGTGAATCGTAACGTCTACAAAGTATTTAAGTTAGGAGGTTGTGGGATCTCAGAGTGGAATGCAGAAGGTGAGGAAAAATATAATTATGTTAAGAATGTATGAAGCAATCTCACGGAAGGACGGAAGGACGTGGAAGTGCTGAGCTAAGTAACCTTGTGCGTGGGTAGAGTCTGCAAGAGTGAAGGCCGGAGAAACTGCACACAAGCGTTCTGCTTTATTTAATGAAGTTGTTTCCCATGGGGGTGTGCGCTATCAATTTTGAAGCCACTATGCTTATATATGGGAGCTGAACCTGGTAGTGATGGACATCTGGTGGTGGGAGCCAGGGTTCTCACTGTGCATAGGAGGTCCAGGGTTCTCACTGTGCATAGGAGGTCCAGGGTTCTCACTGTGCATGGGAGGTCCAGGGTTCTCACTGTGCATGGGAGGTCCAGGGTTCTCACTGTGCAT
>NW_003852540.1:429847-456597 GCF_000181295.1 Otolemur garnettii | reverse complement strand
GGAGGTCCAGGGTTCTCACTGTGCATGGGAGGTCCAGGGTTCTCACTGTGCATGGGAGGTCCAGGGTTCTCACTGTGCATAGGAGGTCATAAGCAAGGAAACAGGGAACAGGAAAGGACCCCTGTGGTGGTGAATTGGCCATGTGGACATCAGCATAGATTCAAATTCAGCTTAAGAGAGATACAGAGGTTTGCAAATAGAAATAAGCACAGGTATGATTATATACATAAATTAAAATCTATAGATATATTTTATTGCTCACTGAGCTAAGAGGAACTAGAAACAATTACATCCCAATAGCAACAAACACACCCAACACCCAAATCTGGGTTTCTACTATCATTCCCAGATAATAGAAACAGAACCCCTTGGAGAAATGGTTGATGTTAGGACCAGGGCAGGAAATATAGAAGATAAACCTATAGCACATTATAATGCCAGAAAGGAGGTGTTCAAAACACTCTCTGCCACAAAGAGGGGAGTGTGTCAAAGGGACAGACAGAACTTCCAATAGTCAAATCGAAAGCCTCAAAATAAAGTAGTATTAGATTAAAATCTAAAGCATAAAATAAATTTTCACGAGTTCACACTGATCTAAACGAATGATTGAATAAATAAATAAACAAATGATGGGAAAGGGATAAACCTCTCATGCAGAAGAATTCCAAATACAAAATAATTTCTTTAAATACTCCACCCTGAAGCAAATGGAGCACAACTCCCCAATCCGTACTCTAATGGCTTTGTTCCCAAGGGGACAGTATTGGAAGCAAAGGGGGTAAAAATACCATTTTTGCAGCATAGAAACCTGACAAACACTCTCTGACGCCAGTGATTAAGGTTGACATCAACAGTGACATGTTGTGCTGATTGCATGTACCCTTGATATGATTTGATTAGCATGGCACTTAGAATTTAGTGAATAATAAATTACAATCCATACTGGTTTATTCATTGTGACAAATGTACCATTAATGATGTATGATGTTAACCATAGCAGAAACTGAGCACAAGACATACAGGAATTCTCTGCACTAGCTTGGCAATTGTTCTGTAAATCCCAGACTATTCTAAAATAAATAATAAACAGAGAAAGTCGACAAGTCACAGAATGGGAGGAGATATTCAAAAGGACATGTCTGATAAAAGGCTAATAATCAGAATCTACAAAGAACTCAAGCAAAGCAGCAAGAAAAAAACAAACAACCTACTGAAAAGTGGGCAAAAGATGGGAAAGAAGTTTTTCAAAAGAAAATAGACAAATAGCAGAAAAAATATGAGAAAATGCCTGCCTCCACCCACCGTAAAGAAGGCCCCTGTCTCTCTGGGATACCTCTGAAGAGTGTGTTCTAATTTATAAGAAAGGCCTAATGCCCATTTGTTAGCACAATTGATTCTCTTAACCATTTGGGGAGGACTAGTATGAGGCCAGGGAAATGCAAATTAAAACCACAATGAAATATCACCTTACTCCTGTTAGAATAGCTTGTATTAAAAAGTCCAAAAGCAATAGCTGCTGGCATGGGTGCAGAGAGAAAGGAACACTTGTATACTGCTGGTGGGACTGAAAATTAGTACAGCCCTTATGGAAAACAGCATGGAGATTTCTCAAAAAACTGAAAGGAGATCAACCATTTAATCACTCCCAGTGCTGGGGATTTATCCAAAGGAAAAGAAGTCATTTTATCAAAAAGACACCAACCTGTATGTTTATTGCAGCACAATTCACAACTGCAAACATCTGGAATCAACCGGAGTATCCATTATTTCACGAGTGGATTACACAAAACATGGTATGTGTGTGCCATGGAGTACTACTCAGGCTTTAAAAAAGATGATTTAATGCCTTTTGCAGCAACTTGGAAGGAACTAGAGACTAATATGTTAAGCAAAATAGCTCAGAAATGGAAAAGCAAATGCCAGATGTACTCACTAATAAATTGGAACTAACCAATATGTACACAAATACAGAAAGGGAAGTGAAAGTCATTGGAAATTAAACTGGGAGAAAGGGGAGAATGGGAGGGCAACAGAAGCTGCCTAATGGGTACAACGAACACTATTTGGGTGACGGGAACATTTATAGCTCTCATTCAAGTAAGCCATTAACAGAGACTTTTAATATTAATATTAATTTAATATTTTGAAATTAAATTAAAATACTTACTTAAAAAACCCTCCAAAAATTGAATAACCCTCCAAAAATTTCTATACTAAAAGTGCAGGAAAAAAGTTTGCTAATGAAAAACAAAGATATTAATGATTCTGGGTTAATTGCTCTTAAACAGTAACAGAATGTGGGATAAAAGTTTGGATAAAACAAAGTTTTAAAAAAGTTGGATAAAAACAAAGACACACATGCAAGCAGATAAAATTAAACCTTGGCATTTAGCAATGCATTCTTGGGTGGTAAAACTATAAGAAAAATCCTTAAGGAATTGCCATACCAGTCAAAATGGTGATTAATTTGAGGGACCAGAGGGCTTGAATGTAGTTTCTAGGGGTGATGGCAATGCCCTATTTCTTGACCTGGGGTAGAGTGGTTACATGGGTGATAAATTTGTGATACATTTGCAATAAATTATGGATTTGTACTTTTCTTATTTTGTAAACATTTCTATATGTGTGCTATATAGTTCACAACAAAGGTTGGGAAAAGAAACCAAAACATCAGAAAGAATGAAACAGAAAATGTTCCATAATTGATGAAAAACATGAATTCTCAAATTGAAGACTCCTGAAACTGACTAAAATTCTTTAAAAAGAGTAAATCAATTCATGAGTCAAATTGTGGGTATATGTACGCCATGGAATACTATGCAGCCATAAAAAAGATGAAGACTTCCATCTTTTATGTTTACCTGGATGGAGCTGGAACATCTTCTTAGTAAAGTATCTCAAGAATGAAAAAAAAAAGTATCCACCGTATTCAATACTACTATGAAATCAATATGTAACTACCTACACATTCATATGAGTGGTAAAACATAGCTGTAGTCCAGAAAGTAGGAGGGAAGAGAAGGTGAGTGGAAGGGAAGGGGGAGGCCGTGAGGAGGGAGGGTATTTGATGGGACTTCACCTAATATACATAATGCAATGCTACATTTCTAAGCTATTAAGAAAAGAGTATAATTGCCTTACCACAACAAATCAGTGAGGTGATGGATGTATTAATCAGTTCGATGTAGGCATTTCACATTGTATATCAAATTGGCACACTGCGCCCCCTAAATGCATCAATGTACACAGTTATGATTTAATAAAAAAGAAAAAAAGACTTCAACAGCTTGGGGAGTCTTAGCAGAGAGGATGGAGGACTGAGATTTCCTTTCTGTTGAATTGCTTTAGAGATGGCTAACTTTGTTCTGTAAAAATGCATGTGTTTCTTCCCTTCACCTCACTCCCTGCATTAAAAATCTTTCCTTTCATCAAAAAATAAAAATAAAAAACAAAAAGAGTAAATCCACACATAGGCATAAGACACCAAAGACCAGAAGAAAAAGCAAATATAACAAAATATTAATTTCCTATAAGATCTGGAGATTGGATTCATGGGTATTGTATTATATTTTGTGCTTTTCTGAATATATGAAATATTTTACAATCAGCTTTTTCGATTTAAAAGAACTGATAATGCAGAAATATATAGAAATTCCTGCTTAGATAAGCCAGAATATTGGTTACCCCAACAAAGAGATTGTGGAACTGGCCAGAAAGCAGCACAAGGGCATCTTCTGGGGGCTGGAAATGTTTATATCTTCATCTGTTCAGTGGGTGCATGGGTGTACACAAAGTCTACCTAGTTGTGCATTTAAATTGAATGCACTTAATGTACTTTAATGCAGGTGTGTTAAACATCAATGAAAACGTTTAAGGAAGCTTAAAAATAAAGGCCTGGCATGGAGATGACATTAACATGATATATGAATGTTCTGTTGGAGTTGGATAGGATTTTTCCTTGAAATAAACAAAGATCCCCCTGGAGCCTTAGTAAGAAGGGGAGTCTATCAGAGGACCCAGGGTTAACCCACAGAACCCATGGGTAGGGTAAACCTTGGCTTTAGGACCCAAGGAGGGCTGGGTGGGAAATATCGCCTACTTAGACTCTTTCTATCTCCTCTCTGTCCATCTTCATTTTTCTCTGTTCCCCAGACCACAAGATAAGACATAGGTTATATAATTGCTGGGTTGGATTCCACCTTATTTAAGGGCTAGTCAGAGCAAAGGTAGGATGTCTTCCAGAGTCTTAGGAAAGGGGCCTGGCTTCAGCACCCAGCCCTGAGTTCACCATGCTAACTGGGGCAGTGGACGCTGTGGGAAGGACCATAACTGATATAGGGTGAATCAGGGACTCATCACCTGAGGCCAAGGTGACACTGTGAGCTCATCCAGGTTGGCTGCTGTGAGTAAGGAATGGTGGGACAGGAGCAGGGCTGACAATCCAATAGGCGCCCTCTAAACTCAGCAATGGCCTGCCCGCTCAGCAAGGACGTGACACTCAGCACAGAGTTTTCTACCTTCTGAAGCACCTTCACACTCTGGATTACATTTTAGCCTTTGGGATACTCTTGGGATTTTGATGTTGAGACCACTTTGCAGACCAGGAGATAGGGTTCTGGGAGACAAGTGACCTGCCTGGAACCATGCAGTGCTGAGCAGGGCTCAGGTCCGGTGTGGCACTCAGGTCTGGGCATCCTGTCCTTTTCTTTCCTAGTGACACTTGTGGAGCTGGAGTGATCGGTGGTGGAGCCACAACTCGTGCAGCTCCCATGTTCCCATGGCCAGGGCTTACATGAGTCACACAGCAAATCCCTTCACTCATTAATGTAGTTGCCACCAAGGAAATCCACTGCCAGATCAGATACTTCCCCAGCCCACCCACCCTGAGGGCCTTTGGCTGGACATGGGGCCTGTACACCCAGTTCTCTGAGAATGAAAGATGCCAAGGGTATGTGGAATGGCAGGGAGAGTGAGTGGCCCTGGAGTGAGGGTCTGTGAACATCAGTGTCCTCATTATTGCCTGCCCCTACCCACTCCAAAGGTCCACGTCTGGGATACTTCCGAGTAGCATGTCCTGAATCACAAGAACACCCTGATGCCTATTTGTTAACACAATTGATTCCCTTAAGCATTCTGGAGGGGCTTGTATGAGGCCAGGCAAACGGGGTACCAAAAGGTTTCTAGGCTAGCTAGGACTTTAACCCAGGCCATCTGCCCCAAACCCTAGGCTCTCCCTACAGCCCTGTGCTGCTCCCTGCATGCGTGTGACAATCGGGGAGCACGGTAGGAAACTAGACACAGTGAGTGACTGTGATTCCAAGATCTGTGAGAGAATTAGGACACTGTATTCATGCTTTATAGAAAAAATGGAGACCTTTTAGGAAATCATAGATACCCCTCAGTTACCATTTTCTCCACTCTAACCCGTCCTAAAAAAATGAAGCTACATAATCTTTTCTGCTTTTCAAAGAAGCTAACAGCAAGAAAAGAAAAGGGGCAGAGTCTAACACTTTAAGACTGGAAGTTATAAACTTTTTATTAAGGCAGATTCTGCTTTTATCATTAGCATGTAATGAATTATTCTCAGCTTTCAATGCCTTGGTAATTGTCTCCAAAGAATCTCATTAAACATTGCTGGATACTTTTGATCATTTTTAATGAAAGTGATAACTTGGAAGACTCTTGCATTTCTCAGTTGAGGCTGCAAACCTGAAGCTATAGGATAGATAATTAATGACAGGTGGAAATCTCTAGGGACAACTGCCCGGTATGTCTACCTTTGTTCTTCCCAGCAGGCCTTGTCTAGGTCAGAAAAAAAGTTTGCCAAACAAAGTCCGATTGTCTATTAGACCAGTGGCTTGAACTCTTCTACCACCACTTCCTGGTTGTGGATCAATGGGCACATTTCTTAACTTTTCTGAGCATTTTTTTTTCAGCTGTGTTATTATAACTATTAGTGAGAGGATAAACTATAAGGCTGAAACACAGAAGATGCTCACAAGACACCAAGTTCTATTATTATTAGCCACGAAATATGTACTCATGTATTTTAATTCGAAACTCAGCATTGTGAAATTGTAGTATATTTAAAAGCTCCCAGGCTGGATGTGGTGGCTCACACCTGTAATCCTAGCACTCCGGGAGCCCGAGGCAGGTGAATTGCCTGAGCTGGTTCGAGGCCAGCCTGAGCCACAGTGAGACCTCGTCTCTAAAAAATAGCCAAGCATCGTGGCGGGCACCTGTAGTCCCAGCTACTCAGGAAACCAAGGCAGAAGGATAGCTTGAGCCCAAGAGTTTGAGGTTGCTGTGAGCTATGATGCCAGGGTACTCTACTGAGTGCTACAAAGTGAGATGCTACCTCAAAAAATACATAAAAAATAAAATTAAAAACAAATAAAAGCTCTTAACTAGCCAGCACTATTTTGTTGCGCCCCTTTGAATCATGGTTCACCTCTGTTATGGTCTAATATTATATGTGAATCATGTATCTTATGTGTTTACTCGATGCCAGGCACTATGCTAAGTAAGACCTTTAATGTGAATTATCTCATTAGATGCTTGTGAAAATTCTAAGGAGGAACTATTATCTCCATTTTACAGATGGGGAACATAAAGTCAGGGAGGTTATTTAACTTGCCCAAAGTTGCTGATTAGTGGAGCTGGGATTCAAATCCATGCAATCTACCCCTGGTGCTAGTGTGCTCTACTACCTTCTCATCTTTTAGAGTTCAAAGCCACCTTGATGAAAGCAGAGAATTTATGGCCATAGAATCTACTCCACTCTATCCCTAACTTTCTCCCGTATGAACGAAAGAAGATTCTGAGATTTCCCAGTGGACTTTCTAATATCCAGGCAATGTCCGGTTCTTACAAGCTTGCTTCTAAATCTTAGTTGTGAAGCAGATTATATTTTCAAAAAATAGTCCACCAATATCTCCAATCTCATATGCTCTTCTTATAATCTAGTTTTGACACTCTTGCAACTCAGCAATGGGACCCAGGTTCTCTCTCTTCAACTCTGGGAAGGTTTGTTGCTATGCAACTTCTAAGAGCAGGTCATACAAAATGAAACAGCCTCCACAGGATTCTCTTGGGATGGTCACTCTTGGAACTCACACCCATGCTGTGAGGAAGCACACACACTCTGATGAGACCGGTCGGGAGAGGCCTGCATGAAAAGGAAGCAAGTACCCCCTCCCCTCAGACCTTGCTGAGGGTCCAGCCAGCAGCTGAGGCCAACCTGCAGCTCTGTGGGTAAGGACACCATGCAGGATGTGGCCTTCCAAACTAGCTGAGGCTACAGAGAACACAGGCAAGACTCTGCTCCCAAACTCTGTCTAAACCGCAAGTCATGAGGGAAATAGCCCTGTTGTGGGATACAGTGTTTGGGGGTAGTTCATTATGTGGCAGTAGATAAACTAGAACAAGTTCCAGTGTCTTTTTTATTTTCCAGACACATAGATTCAACTGTCACCAGCATGTTCTTTTGAATGCCCTCAAATCACTCCAGACTTAATATGATTAGGGTAGCGGTTTTCAGCTGGTGTGCCAGGAGAGGATTTTAGGTGTGCTGTGAAAATTTTTAAAGGTCATTAATAAAATGATTTTCAAAAGAAGTTCAAAGCACAGTAAGTATTTTTTTGATCAACATAATTTAAGTGTGCTGAGGATGTATAACTGATAGTGCAGGTGTGCCGTGAGATAAAAAAGCTGAAAATCGCTGGTTTAAGGAGCGCTGGTTCCATTTTGGATTAAAAATGTTATTCCTATCCTCACTGAGAGGAAAAAGACAATCAATCTCTAAAATCCTAACCCTTTTTGAGCCCTTTGGAGAGTTGAGCTCACAGGGCAGCCGAGGGAACTGAATTCTGAAGAGTGGCAAAGCCCTTTGAGGACTGATGGGTCACATAGAATGTTTCCTCTTTGGCAAAGCGTGAGGAAAAGATGTAGCTGAACGTGGGTAAGATGAGATCAGCTCAAACTGTAATGAATCCTTAGAGGCTGAGTGTAGGCTAGTATGGCAGCATACAAAATTGAGAGCCCCAGATACGAGAGAAGTTCACTCTCAGTTACAAGTTCACTTGCAAGCAAGACCAGAAACAGGACAGCAGACTGGAGAAGGCTCATGTCAGTGGCACAGGCATGCAGATGGTGCTCAGCTGCAGCTGAGGCACAGGCACAAAACCCTTCTCTCCCAAATCAAAAGCCATAAATCACTTAGAAGGAGGAGTAGAAACCCTCCTTCTGCCAGGGTTTAAGCAAAGATGCTCTGCTTTGGGGGAAGAAGTAGAAGGCAAACCATCTGATTAAAACCTGCCACTGGGGAAGAGGCAGGACACATACTCAAGCCCAGGATCTTAAACTTATACAAATTCTACGTCTGTTGCTTCTGAGAGAAGACAGGGGTCAATGCTATCCATGGACACACGGAATTTTTGGCTACTACACAGGGGAGAAGCAAGACTAGCAATTAAATCTCATCCCTGCAGCCCAGGTGTACAATGTCTGCCTAAGACGGGAGATGGACAAAAACAAAAGCCCCCTTTGCCATCATGAGCTTCACACTGAGTACAGCAATAGCAAGTTACCACTGGGGGAGATGCACGAGCAGGGAGAAAAACTCCTTTCATGATTCAGGTGTGCATAGGGCTGCTGAAAGCTGAGGGTGAAACACAAAGATCAAGAAAAATTTTGTGATATTCCTGGCCCAAAACTAAGCATAAAAAATAGCAGACTACCTATGGAGAAATGTAAAGCTTGTGGTACTCTGAAAGAAAGGAGAGTAACAAAAAGCCTCAACCCAGCTCAACCTCTTGTTAGATTAACATGGCTTCCACACCAAGAATCAGAAAGAAGTGTGCTCATTCTCAAGAGTAAAAATCATTGACTTCGGCCTGGATTATTCTTCTCCACACGATATTTGACATTCAATAAAAAACTGTGAGGCCTACACACACACAAAGAAGAAATAAATGATTCATTATCAAGAGGTAAAGCAATCAACAGAACCAGACTCAGGGGTGATATGGATATTGGAAATATCAGGCAGGGACTTTTCAATAAGTCTAATTAAAATCATTAGTTACCTTGTGTGGAAAGGTGGAAAAGATATATGAACTGATGGAAATTCCAACAAAGAAATGGAAACAATTGTATAAACAGGAAAATTAAAAAGCTATAAATACAAACATATGATGTTAGAGAAGAATAATTCCTCTGATAGGCTTCTTGGTAGAATGGATTGTAGCTGAGGGAGAACTGGTGAACTTGAATATGCAAATCAAGAGGAAATATCCAAATTCAAAATGAAGAGCAAAAGAGAGGATCTAAGAGCTGTAGGACAATATAAAAGTCTAGCAAACATAAAATTAGAATCCAAGAAGGAATGGAAAATGAAAAAAAAATTTGAAGAGATGATGATCAAGAATCTTCCAAAATTAATAAAATACAGCAAACCATAATTCCAAGAAGTCCAGAGAACTTCCATCAGAATAGAATATGCACACACAGACACACTTGCACACACTCACATGTACACACATACCTACACACACAGTAGTCAAACTGCTACAGCCTTAAAAAATCAAAAAGAAAATGAAAATCTTGAAGATAGTAAGAGGAAGAAAAACATTACATACAGAAAACTAAGTATAAGAAATAAGCAGACTTTTGGGGGGAAAATGATGTAAGCCAGAAGAAAATGGAATGACACTTTAAAAGTACTAAAAGAAAAAGCTGTCAATCTAGAATTTTATATGAAGCAGAAACATCTTTCAGAAATGAAAGTAAAAAAGAAAATTTCCTTTCAGACAAACAAAATTCAAAAGAATATATTGCGAGCACACCTGTGCTACCAGATACGTTAAGGGAAATTCCCCCAGATGGAAATGTGGATCTATACAAAGCAATGAAGTACACTAAAAAGTGAACTAATTTTTAAATTGCTGTAAAATATAATTGACTGTGTAAAACAAAAAGCAAACAAACAAAAAAAAAAAAGAAATACTATATCTGGGGTTTGTGGAATATGAGAAGTAAAATATATGTCAGCTATAGCACCAAAAATGGCAGAAAAGGGAAATATATGTTTTAAGGTTCTTACATTACGCATGACGTAGTATAATATTATATGATGGAAGACAGTGATAAGCTAAAGGCAATGTTATAAACCCCACGACAATCACCAAAAAGTTAAAAATATGTATATAGTGAATGAGCCAACCATGCAGATAAGAATAAATTAGGAAAAAAGTCCCACTGATCCAAAAAAAGGCAGAAAAAAAGACTGCAGAAAACAACAGATGTAACATAGCATATGACCATTGAGATGAATAACGAGAGCCCTTTTCTTCTCCGTCCTTTTCCCTCCTGAGCCTGGTTTAATATTTAAGTGAGAGTGCAGCATTCTTGGTGAGCCTCTGTCTCCTTTATCAGCATCCAGCATTGTGTGGGCTGTTTCTGAAGGTGCCAAGGTACCTTCTACCTTCGTCCATTAGCTCTCAGCCACAGCGTATGTTAAACTCTAGAGAATCTTTACAAAAGGTTATTGATTTCATCACAGTGGATGAGAGTCAAGCCTGTTATCTGAAGATAAGCCCATGTAGAGCTTCTTAGTGCAGGAAATGTTACCTGCGAAACAAACACCTCTCCATCCTTCCTCTCCCTGTTTGTGTATTTTCTGCCTCTCCTCTCAGAGCCCCCACGTGTTTGTTTTCAGGCTGAAATGGAATTTTAAATGTAAAGTGTTTTAGAAGAAAATCAGATGCTTCATAAAAGTATAAGAAAAAAGAAAGAAAAGCAACTAACAAAATCATATATTTAAATATGTATATTAAATTCAATAAGGATAATAATCGAATTAAATAGAAATGGCCCAAGCAACTCAATTAAAAAGCAGAAATGTCAGATTTGATTAACAATATTCAAGACCCAACTTTATGCTATCTAGGAAAAATACACTTTAAATATAAAGGTTAAAAGGAAAAGAATGAAAAGATGAACTCTAATCTAAAGAAATCTGGAATGGCTATGTCACTGTCAAACCAAGGAGATTTCAGAATAAAGAATATTACCAGAGCTAAACAGAGACATTGTAGAGCCCAAAGCTATAGCGATCCTAAATGTGTATGCACCTAACAACAGAACTTCAAAATAAATAAAGCAAAAATCGATAGAAGTATAAGGAAAAAGAGAAAAATCCACAATTATAGTTGGAGATTCACTGCTTTCTCAGTAATCAGTAGAATATGTAGTAGAAATAAAAGTTATTTATATCCTTACAGAAAATCAGTAACGATATAAATAACCTGAACAACAGAGTCAGAGAATATGAATCTAAACTCTCTTTCAAAAAATAGAAGTAGAGAGAAAACTTCCCAACTCATTTTGTGAAGCTAGCATTACCCTAATACTTAAGTCAGACAAGGAAATCACAAGAAAATAAAACTATATGGAAACATCCTTCATTCACATAGTTGCAAAAATCATTAACAAAATATTAGCAATTTGAAATAAAGATATATTATAAGAAGGATATGACACGATTAAGTGGTAGTTATCCAGGAATTTGAGATTGATTTGCCCAACATAATACAATAGACTGAAAAAGAAAAGGTACATGATTATCTCAATAAATGCTGAAAAAGCCCTTGTCAATATTCAGTGTCCACATATGATATCTTTAAAATCATCCATAATCTAGGAGTGGCGGAAATCTTCACAATGTAAAAAAACAAAACAAAACAACAACAACAACAACAAAACCCCAATAAAACAAAGATAGATAGCTACAAAAAAAATTACACTGGAAAGGTTATGCCTAATGATGATAGACTGAATGTTTTCCCTCTAAGACTGGGAATAAGCCAATGATATCTTCCAGTCCTGTTCCATATAATATTAGAAATTCTATCAGTATAAAAGGCAAGGAAAAGAAACAGAAGTCATACAGATTGGAAAAGAAGAATGATAACTATATTATCAGATGGCATGATTGTTTACATAGAAAACCTCAAAAATCTACTAAAAAAGGGAATTGAATTAACATGTGAATTAAGCAAGATCGGTTGCAGAATCCTCTGAAGACCTCAAAAGATTGCTGAGAGAAAATAAAGAGAACCTAAATAAATAGAAAGATATAGCATGTTCATGAATCAAAAGGTATAGTACTGTTAAGATGTCAATTTTCCCTGAATGTATAACAATTATAATTAAAATATCAGGAGGATTCTTTGTAAAAGTTAACAAGTTGATTATAAAATGTATGTGGAAAAATTAATATGGAAAATTGCCAAAGCAATTTTGTAAAACAACAATGTTGGAAAATCCACCACCTGATTTCAAGACTTACTATAAAATTATAGTACTCAAGACAGTGTATATTACCATAAGGAGAGACATATATACAGGCAGAACAGAAGAATAAAAAAATTAAAAGGAGACATATACATGAATAGCACATTGATTTCCAGTGAAGGTACCAAGGAAATTCAATCAGAAGTTGGGGGAGAATGCCATGTCTAACAAATAATGCTGGAGTATTGGATCCATTTGCAAAATAATGAACTTCAACTTCTAATTCATATCCCAGTATAAAAATTAACTGAAAGTGGACTTTAGACCTAACACTTTAATATTCCCAGAAGAAAACAGAGGGAAAAAAATTTTTGAGTTTGAGTTAGGCAAAGATTACTTAGGACCAAAAGAAGAAGAAAGAAGAAAGAAGGAAGAAGGAGAAGAAGAAGGAAGAAGAGGAAGAGGAAGAGGAAGGAAGAAGAAGAGGAGGAGGAGGAGGAGGAGGAGGAGGAAGAAGAAGAAGAAGAAGAAAAATTAAAATTTTTTTTACCATTAAAAATTGATAAAGAGGACTTCATAAAAATTAAAAACCTTGGGTCTTTGAAAGACATTTTTAAGAAAATTTACTGCTAGAGGATACTTACAACACACCTATCTAATAAAGGACGTGTGTCTAGTACGTGTAAAGAACACTAACAAGTAAATAAGAAGAAAATAAACAGCACAACAAAAAGTGGGCCTAAGATTCAGACACACATTACATCAAAGAAGATACATAAATGGAAAATAAGCACATGAAAAGATGCTCAATATCATTAATCACTATTGTAGGGAGATGCAAGTTAAAACCCAAATAAAATAGCACTCTGTACTCATTCAAAAACCAAACTTTGAAAAACTGACAACAGTCAGTTCTAGTGGGATGCAGATTAACTGAAACTCCCATTTATTGCAGGTGGCGATGCCAAATGGCGGAGCTGCTTTTGGATAACAGTTTGGTTTCTTATCATGTTAAACATGTGCTTACCATGTGACCTAGGAATGCCACTTCAAAGTATTTAGTCCAGGAAAATGAAAATACATTCACACAAAGATGTGTTTTTAGCAGCTTTGCTCATAGGAGCCAAAACTGGAATCCACCCAGATGTGTTTCAATAGGTGAATGAATAAACAGATGGTAGCACATCCATGTAATGAAACACTATCCAGCAAATGAAAGAGAGAAAATCCTGACACATGGGCAACTCTCTAAACCTCATTCTACATGAAAGAAGTAACACACAACTGGCTACGTGAGTTACTGTGTATTATTCATTTCATGTTGCATCCTGGAAAAGTGGAAGCTTTACAGACAGAATTGGGTCAGTGCTTGCCAGGGCTGGTATAGGGCATTGACTACAGAGGGGCAGAAGAGAACTATTTAGGGCCATGAAATTGTTCTGTATTTTGATTACAGCAGTGGTCATACAACCATATGCATTTGCCAAAGATCATCCAAAAAACAAGTTTACTGTTCCTAATTTTGCTTTCAATAAACCTGACTTTAAACTGTGTATGTCCAGGCCAAACTCTTCATGTTCCTTCTCCACAAAGCTCCCCTGTCCATGATAGCACCCAGTCACCCAAGCCTGAGAATTATCCCTAAGTTCCCTTTACACTCTCATTTCCCATTTTCAGTCCTTAAACCCCACTGATTCTAACCACCTGAGTATTTTTCTCCCCCCCCACTGCCTTTTTTTGCTTTCTATCCCCCTTTCTTCTCCTTCATCATTTCCCGCTGATCAGTCTGCCTCCAGTCCACCACACTTGGTGCCCAAGCAGACTCCTCCCTCACCATGTCTCTGCCCTACTTGCATCTCTTCCCTGGCTCCTCATTGCTCCCCCGGGCACGGTACAAACACTTCAGCAAGCCTTTTGTAATCTGGTATCTGATGACTAGAAGAATCACTTCTATATATACCCCATGTTCCAGGCATGGCGTTTAGCCTCATTCCATGAGCTGTTCCCTTTGCCTGCAGTGCCCTACTGCTAGCCCCGGCAAGTTAACTGACCTTTCAGTCCCTGTTTCATCCCTGTAAGAGGGATACCAAACAGTCTTGCAATCAGGCTTGCCCTATCATCCTGGCTCCTTTTTTCACTCACCAAGTTGTCTTGGTTTGGATAATAAATATGTGCTCTTGTTTATAGAATTGTTAGGGACGTTAAATGAGTTAATAGGTATAGAGTCCTTGTGAAGTGCTTTGGCAGGTGTTAACTGCTACGTATTTCTGAATAAGTTTATCCAGTGAATGAAGAGAATAGGGGTGAGAGAAGAAAGGAAGTGAAAAGGGAAGGAGGGAGGGAGGGAGGAAGGAAGGAGGAAGGAGGGAAAGAGGAGGAAGGCAGTCTACACTGTCTTTACAAACTACCTGCCAACTTGGGATGATTTTTTTCTTAATTAATGACACAAAATTTGGGCTTTCTACCAGCACTTTATTTGCACACAAGGATGGGTCCTCAAATGCCCTGCACCTTTCAGAGTCACACTTTCTCCCACCTTGTTTGTGAATAACTATCTTGTTTCCTTTCCAGTGGAACCAGCAGGAGCTGCCAGGCCTCCAGGAGGAGGCTGGTCTCTGCTGTCCCATTGCAAAGAAGGGCAGCCTGATCCCTAGTTTCTGATGCAGAACCAAGCAGAGCGTCTGAGCTGAGTTCTATTAAAGAAGGTCTTTGAGTACTTTAAGAAAGCCACATGACTTACTCTGTTTGTGTTGCTATGAGGGAACAGCTCAGGCTGTTCTGATTTTTTTCTTTATAAAGAAAATAGGCTTATTTGGCTCACGGTTCTGCAGGCTACACAAGAAGCATGGAACCAGCATCTGCTGCTAGTGAGGCCTTGCAGGCTGTTTCCACTCACGGCAGAAAGTGAACGGAGCCAGCAGGTGCAGAGGTCACATGGTGAGAGAGAACTGAGGGTGGGGGGGGGAGAAGTGCCAGCCTCTTTTTAACAACCAGCTCCTACAGAAACTACTAGAGTGAAAACTCACTGGTCACTGCAAGGACAACACCAAACCATTCCTGATGGATCCACCCTCATGACCCAAACACCTCCCATTAGTCCCTCCTCCAGTGCTGGGGATCCAATTTCAACATGAGCTTCAGAGGGAACAAATATTTGAATGATAGCTCCAAATTACTTCCACATTTGGGATTTATTTAAAAGGTGCTATATGCCTCTAAGTACTTGATCAATCCTAAGCCCCTTCGTGGGGCTTAGATGGGTAGGGACATCAGACCAGCTGGGGAAACCAGATTCCCATCTTGTTGTTAGAACTCAACTTCTCCAACCATTATCTCATATTGCTGTTCCACTCTTCTATTGAGAAGCCC
Organism: Otolemur garnettii; assembly: GCF_000181295.1. Classification (NCBI taxonomy): domain Eukaryota; kingdom Metazoa; phylum Chordata; class Mammalia; order Primates; family Galagidae; genus Otolemur; species Otolemur garnettii. The sequence goes on along the minus strand of NW_003852540.1, from coordinate 440,934 downwards.
ATCAGTAACTTCTCATTGCCTTATGGATGAAGTCCAAATGCCCCTTGAGTTGTACAAAAGGTGAGAGGAGACATTATTCTCTGTTGGAGCCAGAGGCCAACCAGAAGGCCACGGCAGTTACCTGGATGTTGGGTAGCCTGGCAGAGGGCTGAAGGGAGCAGAGAGTAGGACAGTTGCTGAGTCCTCTGTCCCAGGTGCTGACTTCCAGCAAGCTTTTCCACCTCATTGTATCTTTCCATTTCAGTATGTAAGGATGTAAGAAAAAGAGAAAGCAAAGCAACAAATTAAGACCAAATAGAACAACACCAAATTTATATTCCAACCTCATCTTCACTACAGCCTTCTTTTTAACCTTATGCTCCGGGGTATATCTTAGGCTAGTGGTTCTCAAACTTGCTGGTCTGAGGATTACTTTCTACTTTTGAGGATATTTTCATTATGCAGATTATATTTATTAATATTTATCATATCATAAATGAAGGCAGAATTTGTTAAAATATTCATTCTTAAGTAAAAATAATCAACTCATTACATGCTAACATAACATTTTTTAAAAAATAAAAGCTAACTATATTCTTAAAGAAAGACTAGTGAGAAGGGTAGCATTGTCCTCTGTCTTTGCAAATCTCTTTAATGTCTAGCTTATTAGGAGATGGATAGATGCTTATATCTGTTTGTATATTCATTCTGTTCTGTTGTAATATGTTGTTTGTGCTAAAAATATGAAGAAAATCAACCCTCCCACAGATGTGTAGTTGGAAAGGGAGAATGTTTTATTAATTATTTTAAGATAATTGTGTTTTCTTCTTCAAAAATACCAACCTTCTTAAAAATTAGACAAAATGTGTGGAATCTGGAACCTTACCAATGAACATTTTTGTACTCTATTATATTGAAATCATAGGTCTATCTTGAACTTTGAATGAACCTTTTACCCATGCATAATTTTGTAACATCATGTACTGGTCATTTGGAAAATATTGGTCCATTGAGCTATGCAAATATTCCAAATGTTGACACATTCCATTATCCAATACCAAAAACTCATTTGTTAACATCACCATGGATTTCATCATGTAAGTCTTTAAATATTGAGAGCTATTAGGCTCATTGTGGCAGTTCTAAGACCTTCAAAATTCTAATTTTCATCTGAAAATTTGATTTTTATCACTGGCCACTCTCAGTTATTTCTCTCAAAATTATCAGGTTTGCTTTGTTCGTTTTCAAGAAGTATCTAAAAAATACTTGAGTTTGAATAACTATAGCTTACCTATCGGTCATTCTTTCAAGTAAAACTGGCATTTATTCCATGAGAAAAGAGGATAGTTCAGCTCACAACTGAGACAATCACATCTTTTCCTTGAGACAGCCATTGTACTCTGCTAAGCAGCAGAAATGCTTTATGTGTACCTCTCATTTTATCACAGTGAATATTACAAAGATGTGTACTCAAGAGCTGAGAGCTAATGATATTAATAATATTTACTGCTCTATTAAAAACATTCATAAGTGACATTGATGCTTTCTTTTTTTCTGCTTGTGTGTGCAGTGAAGCAAATACAATGATCCCTGGTGCAGTCTGCTGCCATTGCCTTGATCTGTGCTAAGCAATTTTACCCACCCTTCCTTTGTCAGGATCAGTGCAATCATCTCCCAGGGGAAAAGACAAATAATATGCTGTTATTATGAAAATCATTTTGATCTTATGGATCCCCTGAAATGTCTCAGAGACCCCCAAGAGCATCAGACCACACCTTGAAGGTTGCTCTTTTGAATTTTGAAATCTGAAATTTGGCCCATCTGACCTCGTCTAGTTACGGAAATCCAATCCTCCTTTCAGAACCTGCTTGAGCTACACTTCACCTATTGTTCACATTTCACTTGCTCCCTTCTGGCCAAGGATGAAGTTAACGTTGAAGAACCTGTCCACGGAGCCGTCTGTAGTGCGGAGACAGTGAGGACAGCCCCGACAGAGTCCTCAGGAAGGCTTATCCATATGCACAAGTGCATAGGTATTTATTTCTGGGGTCCCGAACCTGAAAGAAGAAAACACAGATTTGGAAAACTGAAAGTTCGAAAGAGACAGGAGCAAGATTATAACCAGGAGTCAGAGCTAAGGGTCAGGGAAAAATGGTCAAGATCAAGGGAGCAGAGTTGACCAGAGAAGAAGTTACGAGGAGTAGTTAACAGAAATATAGTACATATATGAAATCAGTGAATTATTGGGAACATGGACAGACCTGTAAAACTAGGAGGTAAAAATCGTAGAACACCTATATCCTTTGGACTAAACACATGAGCTGAACCAGGGTTTGACCAAGTAGGACGAAGATTTCACAAAGGGCTACGCGCCTTTTCCACCACTTCCTAATGACCTTGTCAATGGAGCCCCTCTCGGGGTATTAACATTATAATGAGGAAAAACCCAAATACACATGAAGCTAATAATAAACATTGTCTGGTTGGCTCCATCTTGGGGGAAAATGAGGAATAATTGCAGCAGAGAGAGTGGAGTTATTTACATAGATAAATAACAAAGTTATGAAGGAAAGGGATGCGAGTTGTTTACAGAGGTTAATTGAGCCTCCGTAACTGAGGGAGGGTTTCTGGGCATTCCCCTTGTGTCTGCCCCTTTCTGGGCATTCCCCTTGTGTCTGCCCCTGACATTTGTTGACATCAGTGTGGGTCAAATATCAGGTGATGGCAGAACTGTGTTGTGTTGCCCGGTTACTCATCATCAGTGTTGCTGGATGAAACGTTGAAGGGAGCCAAGCATTTAAAGTGAGCAACTGGCTCGGCGCCTGTAGCACACATACACACCCGTGTTACGGCGCCAGCCACATACACCAAAGGTGGCAGGTTCAAACCTGACCCAGGCCAGCTAACCAACAATGACAACTGCAACAAAAAATAGCCGGGTGCTGTGGCAGACACCTGTAGTCCCAGCTACTTGGGAGGCTGAGGCAAGTGAATCACTTGAGCCCAAAAGTTTGAGGTTGCTGTGCGCTGTGACACCACAGCGCTCTACCGAGGGCAACATAATGAGACTCTGTCTCAAAAACAAATAATTAATAAAGTGAGCAACTGCCTACATTGTGCCTTTTGTACTTCCTACGGTCCAAGAGGGTGAGTGAGGGTAGAGCTGTGAGCCAAACATCAAGAGAGGGCTTGAGGGTTTTACATAATTGCTTTGAACACTGGTTAAACAGAGGTAATGGGGGGAACCCTGTTGACACAATAGCAAGACTCTGAGGGTTTACCTCCTGAGTATGTCAGTTTAGGGCAGGGCCGTGTTATCCAGGGTCAACTGTGGCTAGGCTGGTAGCTAGAAATAGATATGGAAAAGGAAGAGCAAGTAGAAGTCAACAGGAAGGAATTCAAACATAGCAAAACATGGTGACCCAAGTGCAAGGACTGTAGAAATCAGAAGCCTATTAAGACCCGTTGTGGGCATCTTGACCTTGTATTAGTTTCCTAGATGGCTTAAAACCATAGAAATTTATTCTTTCACAGGTTCTGGAGGTTAGAAGTCCAGAATCAAGGTGTCGGGGGAGCCTGTTCCGTGCCATTCTCTTAGTTTCTGCTGTTGGCTGCAATCCTTGCCTGGCATGCCTTGACTTCTAGCTGCATCGCTCTCATTGTGTCCCTACAATCACATGGTGAGCTCCCTGCATCTCTCTGTGACTCTCTCCCTCTTCTTCCGAGGGTACTAGTCATTTTGGATTAGGGACCACTTTGATGAGCTTATCTCAATTTGATTACATTATCCGCAAAGACTCTATTTCCAAATAAGGTCACATTCACAAACAGGGAGTTTTAGAGCCTTGCCATGTCTTTGAGGGTGGGAGGGACACAATTCAACCCATAATAGGTCCCAACCTCCATGGAGCAGACAGAGTCTATCCTTGTGGTGGCTGAGGGAGAGTGCCATTCACAAGTCCTAACAGATGTCAGCACCACCAGTGATGCTCAACTCCAGCCCTGCAGGTTGTGGGTTCTGGTGAGAGAGACTGGCAAGTCTAAAGCAGGAAATTCTAGATCTCAGTATGCCAGAGTATGGGGTGGGTCTTCAAGGTCAGACACTCAGAAACAAGGCAGGGTGTCTAGGTCAGGATGGGACCAGTGGCAGGGCTATTTCTGGGCTGAGACCCTTCCTCAGGGCTTCTGAGCTGGGTCTGTCTAATCTTGCAGGTGTCAGGCAAGAGGTCCCTGCTATGAGGCGAGAGGAGTTAGGGGCAAGGGGCTGGTAGAGGCAGGGAGTCAGGCAAGTCTGACAGTGACCCTCAGGGGATGAGCTCTTGGGAGGAAGTTATCCCTTGATGATGTACTCTCCTGAGCCCATGTTTTGCCTGTAGAACTGGGGCAGGTTCCATCCATGCTGAACTGCACGCCTTCTCTGTCATCTGGTTCCCCTTGGCAGTGACTCACTGGTCTGAGCACGTTTCATCTACCCTCAGGGATGGGAAGCACGTGGTCCAGTGCCCTCTGAAGTCATTGGTGACTGACGGAAGTAGTTGGGGGGTCGAATGTAAAAATAGGGGCTAAAATTATGCAAGCTCTTAAAATGGGATAATAAGGTAACTTCCCTCCTCCTGGTATGAGCTCATTTAATTGTAAAGATCTTAATAAATTCAGCCTGATTAACTCCAACCTTGTGGGGGAAGGTTATTCAGTGTTGTGGAATTAATTTTAAACAGAAGTAAAAAAAAAAAAAAAAACTTAGAGCAAGAAGAGGAACCCTTTAGTATAGCTTAAGGAGGGATGGAGGTGTGTTTGCAGGAAGTTGGTGCTGGGGAGGGTCCTGAGTGGGACCTTCCTGCTTCTGAAATCACACCAGGGGCTCTGATGAATAATGTGCTTCCTCCAACTTGGTGGATGGGGCTGGGGGTAACTCCCCTAGGCCCAGGACCAGCTTGGGTTGTGCACACCCCAAGGCTGAAAGTAAAGTGTGAACCCCACAGGAATCTGTGGACTGTCCAGGACCTCCATCCTACTTAGTCCTCCAGCCTCATTGGTTTTGGTGTTCCAGTGTCCACCGTGCTCACACGCCAGGCAGCCATGGCTTTTTGCAGTCCGGCTCCTCTACTTACCAGTTGCCTGAACTTAGGTAAATTCATCTTTTTGAACTTGAGTTGCTTAAGAGGTCAATAATCACTGTGAGGATTAGATTTACAAAAGCATTCAGCCCAGTCCTGAGATGCTCCCCTGGATCTCCTCACTTCAGACCTCTCTGGTCACTTGCTCAGGCCTCTGACACTAACCTTGACCTCTAGGCCAGCCTGAGCCATCTGAAAGAGGACGGCCCATTCATCAAAACAGCATTCACATGGGCCAGGCACTGTGTTCTATGCATGATAAGCATTGTGGCTAAACCTCAGGGCAGCCCTAATATCCTATTTTATGGAGTAGGGGTGAGGAGACTTTGGAGAGGTTTACTGGCTTGTGTTTGAGGATGAGAAGGTCTATTGAATTAATTACACATACACACACATATATCCCCTATGACTTCTAACCACTTTGCGAAGTCAGAATAAGCATTATTAAGACAGTCTCTGTTCTGTTGCTTCAATCCTTTGTTGTAAGGGTTCCCTGCCACCAAGACCTCCCCTCCCCGTCTCTGGCTCAGGCTGCAGGCCCTGTGCCCTCAGCTTCCAGCCCCCATACCACCTCCCCATGCACTCCATGCTAGTTCAGCTCAGCAGTGAAGGATTGCGAGGATGGTGGATAGTGGTTGAAGAGGCTCCCAGAGTCTTGTGGCCAAAAGAAACCTCTACCCGGCCCCACCTCACCATCATAAATATTTCTTGAATGTCCCATGTTCTTCTCTCCCATCATCATCTCCACCACCAACATCACTTTCCCGAACCCCTGCTGTCACCATCAAACCTGCAGGACTGCCATCCGTGGTCATTTGGGTCATGCCATACCAGGAGGAGGGAAGTTACCTTAAAATCCAGCCACACAAGGCTGGCCTGGATGGGCCCTGTGTCTGTTGGGGAAGGGCTCCCTTTGGCACCTATTTTCAACTCACATCACATGTGCTCATTCGAGCCCCCGCCAGCTGGGGCATCAGCTTTGCATACCTTCTATTCCATCTGCTGCACCCCAAACCCATTCTCCATGCAGTGGAACGATCTTTGAGAAAGCATTAATCTGACATGGCATGCCTCCACTCGGAGAACCTTTCATTGCCCTCAGTGTGGATTCTGAACTCTTTAGTGTGAGTTGTGAAGCTCCCTACACCTACACCCTACCTCTCAGCCCCTCCCTCACCCTCTTCTCCAACACTCACGCCCCAGACGAGTGGAACTTTTAGCTTTCTACAGGCCAGACATCGCTCTCTCGGCCTCCCCTCATGGCCTTTGCACGTGCTATTTTCTCTCTGTTAATCTCAGTGTATACACCCTCTTCTCAGGAGGTCTTGCTCCAGCGAGGTTAATGTAGCTTATAGTCACCATCTAGTCAGTACTGTTGTTTTAGCCAAGGGTTATATATACCCATTAACAATCAGGGAATCACTTACTGAGCTGCAACAAGCAATTTTTTTAATACAAAATTGAATAGAATAAAGTAGAATAGAAAGCATCAGAGTGAATTTCACATAGAAAAGGTAAATATAGTTTGGAGAAACTATTGAAATGTGTACCTGGGTTGATATACAATCTATTTCCAAAACTTTGCAAGTCACCCTGTAGGTACCTCTGCTGCTCCCCAGCCAGACTGAGGCTGAACACTTTTGTTTTTCAGGGATCTCAGAGCCATAGAATTGTTGACCGAAGTAAGTGGTCACAGGACAGGAAGGGAGGCTGCTGTTCACTCTCTGTCACACTCTGAATGGCAGTTGCCACTGAAGTGTTCTGGTGATGCTACCTTGCATGTCTGAGGCTTCTGCCTCCCTAGACAGCTACCACCCCCAGGTTCTCAGCTCTCCCCCCATGTACCCAGCCAATGGGATTTATTTATCGGATGTCAGTGGCCCACATGTGTGTCTTTTGGCTGGCTGGTGTCTTACAAGTACATTACAGGGCAGTTGTCTTCAAAAATATATTGACTCTCAGATGGTGATGACAGAAGCTGTCCTCGGCTGCCAAACTTCATTGTACTCTACTGTGAAATTCTTGTGGGCTCTACTCTCAGCAGGTGGCACATATTTGGCCGTCACATCCCCACTGTTGCTTATGGCTGAGAGGGAGCATTGGGGGGCCAACCTGATGTATACCTTGCCTCAGATCCAGGTCTGCTGGCTCCTTGGGAACAGCACTTAGCAGACTTCCACAAACAAGGACATTTGTCTTTGTCAACCCTAATGAACCACATTTGTCAGACAGAAACCAGAGAGCAGCTGTGTTGGAGGGAGACAGATCACTTAATCCAAGTCTCCTGATGTGGCAGCCCCTGGTGTGGAGGAGATCGCGGCTTATAACTACGAAGGGGCCTGGAGGCTCCATGCGGGGCTGGCTCCCTCAACTGCTCCCATCAAGAGGGAGCATTTCAGCTGCCAAGCACAGCGTGGACATTGGCTGGTGCTTCTTTCCTATATGCCGCACCTGGTTCTGGGGCATGCACCCTGCAGATGCCTGGGCAGGATGAGAGAGATGGGAGGTAGCAGCCTCTGTTCCCAGCATGACACAGGCCCAGAAAAAAAATGACTGTGCTCAGAGTCATTGCTTCTAGTCCCACCAACTTGCTGCCATTAAGAGTGTTTAGAAAAGACTCTTGGCTACAGGGAACAGAAACTCATCTCAAATGAGCTCAGGCAAAGGGAATGTATTGACTCATGGACTTGAAGGTGGACCAGCTGTGCAGCAAGGTAGAGAGAAGGGCAACTGGGCTTCATGAGAAAGTGCGTCCAGGAGCTCAAGCAGACCCAGCCTGCTTCTTCCCAGGCTTTTCTCAGCCTGCCACATCTGTTCTTTCTCCTAGTAGTCAGGCTTCCTCCCTTGGGGGGAATTTTGACACTGACAGATCTCAAGTTTTACTAGCTCTCAGGGTTCTCACCATTGGAAAGGGGCTGATAGAAGGTCTCTGTGGCCCCAGCCTGAAGAAAGAAAAAATAAAACACTTTCAGGAAAGAGCTGATTGGTCATTTCGGGTCTATTGCCAGTGCAGTGGTATGAGAGATGGAGTCATCTAAAGCAGCTCCTGTGGGAGCCACATGGCTGGAAGCACAGAGGAGTAGGTAGTTCTTGGGAAAACGTGGGAGTCCTCAGCAGACAGGATAGCACATGCCCAGTTTGGTGTTTTTTGGTCCTCTTCCCTACCCCCACCCCCACAAATCCACATCCAATCCACTTCTTTTCTTCTATACCTACTTTCAGGTCAAGAGAGAGAAACCCACTCTTTTCCCTGAAGACACTCAGGAAATAAGATCAGGGAGGACAGGTGGGATTTTACAGTGATGCTTCTTACCAATCCAATTTTCAGGGCTACATGTGACATTCAAAAGTGGTACCAGGACAAACGTTGGTCTCGCCAGGTAGATTTACTTTGTTGATTTTGACAGTCAAGCATCCCTGAGGCCGTGATCCTGGAGGACTTTGCATATTTACTAAGCCACTCCTCAGCTGCACAGGTGGTGGATTCTCAGATACACCCACCAGAATAAAGATTGCAGTTTTCAATGACAGTTCACTAACACAGTCGGCAAAAAACATTTCACATTTATTTTCTTGGTAGCTTTCAATGTTTTTGACCATGAACCTTGGTAAAAAAATACATCTTAAGAACAAAACAATGTATTTTACATCATGTCCAGGATGCACAAGTATTCTTATAAGGTTAAGACAAGTTTTGAAAAACTATACTTACCCTTATTATGCATCATACACCCTGATGTTCTTTAATTATGTTCTTTCCTGTTTTGTTCTGTTGTTATGTGACTAAAACTTTTTCATGACCCATAGATGACACTAAACTACATTTTGATAAACATGCACAACCTCATTTATTCTTCCCATATTATCCTTGTTGACCAATTGTCTATAGAGCAAGAGCTCCATGAAGAATATACCTCTGGATTCTAGACCTGAGCCTGGGCTTTTTATATGTGTTTGCACTTACTACTCCCAACAATCCTATAAGGCAGGAGCTATTATTTTTATTTCATAGATAAGTACTGGCTATTAAAATCAGATGTTAACCAAATTCCTAATTGAGTGACTGAAACCTAAGCCATCAGACTATAAAATTCTTTCTGTCACCACTGAGCTTTTGCAAGACCTGTAGCTCCTGAGTAAAATTGGTTGCTGGGTAGATTACAGATGACTACAAAGTTTTTGCTACTCCTTTCATGAAATGTAGAGTCTAATCCTCCTCTTCTTAAATCTGGGCAGATCCTCATGACATGCTTGACCAATAGGATGAGATAGAAATAACATTCTCCCACTACTGAGGCTGAGTCAGAATAATGTTTGCATCATCTGTGCATATCTCTTGGACACCCTCTCTAGATGCCCTGGGCCACCATGTGAAAAAGGTAACTGCCCTGACACTACCATTCTGAAGAAGCCACATGTAGGCCTTTTGGTCAACAGTCTCAGCTGAGTCTAGCTTTAAAGCCATCACAGTAAGGAGCCAGACATGAGTAAAGATGTCTTAGACACGTCAGATTAACCCAGGTAGAGCAGAAGAATCACCCAATTGAGCTCTGCCCTAATTCTTGACCCATAGAATTATGAGACTTAATAAATTAGGTATTTGTCTTAAGGCATTAAGTTTTGGATATTTTGATATACAGCAGTAGATGACCTGAGCATGAGCTTCAAACACTCCAAACCACCATTAGCTTCCAGCAGAAAGGCCTCTACCTCTTCTCCCTGCAACTCAAGATGGATTGGATGAACCTCAAATCCACTGTGTGGATTCTTCTGAGAATGTGCTAAGACCAGCTCCCACCACCACCTTCTCTCCCTTTGTATGACTGGAGCTCCATGACATTAGGCACAGAATTTCTATTCTATGAGCTAGCATAATGCACTCAATAAAGCTGTGGGGGGTCTCCCCCACACCCATCTCCTAGAGGCTAATCTGTCCAGTGGATCATTAACTCCAACACATGCCTTTCATCGGTGGCAAAGCAGACAGAGGAAGCTGCCAACACAGAAGGCAAATGCGCCGGGCATGGAAATGGGCATAAATAATAGAAAAGCATTTCTTTGCATTTCTCCCCTGAGTTTTGGGGCACCCTGATTGACAACAGAGGGAGGAGAAAAACAGCCCTGAAATAAAAAAGATTTTCTTCTTGAAAGGAGGCTTTGTAGCACCCAAGCCTGACACCATACAACAAAAGATAAAAGAAACCCCAGGCAACCCCAGGCATTCTCTCTCCCCCAGGAGAATGTGCTATATGGGGATGGGGTGGGGAAGGTAGAGTATAGTGGGGAGGAGGTGTAGGAACTGTTTGTTAATATTTACCCAAATTAATAAGATGTTGAGCAACAGCCTCTATGTAACAGCCACAGTTAAAATTAGTAAGTAGTTCATCCTGTTCTAACAATATGGAATAATTAATTTCCACACTTGTTTTTTTTTTTTTTTTCCATAAGCAGTAATTAAAGAGAAATATTATACAGCTGCACCTGTTTTTCACTTTTGGCTCACCACAGTGAGTAAATCCAATCTTTTATTGATGAGAAGAGATGCACGTTGGGAACCCATAGGAAGAGCATCAAAACCCTTCCAGCCTTCCCTTGGGACGTGTAAGAAATCTCAAATTATTAAACCATATGGAGGCCGTACTGCGAGTGGGCTGTTCCCGCTGCGGGGATGAGGCCTAATTTCTAATTTCCCTCTGACTTTCAGCTCTTCTGAAGGTTTCTGGGCTGTTGTAGGAGTGAGGACGGTCTTCGGAGTAAAGAGACTCCTGTAAATTGGTAACCCCAGGACAAGGACAGAGCTGATTTCCACATCCTGTCCTCACTTCTTTATGATTGGGCCTGGGTTCTCTACCCCCAAGTGAGTGTATCAGAAGTGGCCCTGAGGGAAGGCAGAGTGAGTTCAAGTTTAGAGGCTCCTGGAGGCCCTCCTGTGTTTACCAAGCTAGCTTACTCCTCATATGATGGGCTTCAGCCACACTGTCGGGGGGGTGG